>NC_140170.1:60457970-60525470 GCF_963971535.1 Notolepis coatsorum
TATTATTATTATTATTATTATTATTATTATTATTATTATTATTATTATTATTATTATTATTATTATTATTATTATTATTATTATTATTATTATTATTATTATTATTATTATTATTATTATTATTATTATTATTATTTCCAGGGGCAGCGGGATGACTGGCTTCCCCCGGGGCACAGCACACCATTTTATTTCAATTTTCAGCTCCAGCTTGTCCTGCCAGGATCTTAAGTCTGGGCTGGAATGGTGTCAGGGCCGTTCTCATACACATGTGTGCTCATTGATGAGCCCGGAATGATATTTGTTTTTTAATACTGTTCATAGTGGAGAAAGCTGCCTCACAGCTGGATGTGGAGCTCAACATGGTCAAGATGTACATGGCTACTTCCCTCAGACCTGGGAACGCATGCCTCTGCGAGGAGCCAGAAAGTGTCACAAGTCGGTTCCTTCAAAAATGCTCTTTCAGGGCCACGTCTGCTTGGAGATCGATCAGTTACTTCTGGAGAGGGCCGACATTCAGCCACTCTAAATTATGTGTGACTTCCCTTGAGAACCCTCTGACATCTGTTTGACATCTGTTTTCCACCATCAACACACTTCTTAAACCCTCTGACACAATCTCCTGTTCCTTCACTGTCAGTAAATGTGTCTCCTATCTGTCACATCTCCAAACAGAAATTTACAAAATCCACACCCAACTAACAATTGCCTTCGCCAACACTGTCTCCCCTCCGGATTCAACCCCCCTCCACCGCCCAAACCCCCTTTTACATCCTTCACTGAAATCATTGCATCGGACCTATCCTCCATTCTCTCTACAATGAAAACTTCAACCTGCATCCTGGACCCTATCCCCTCCATCCTAGTCAAGGCTTGTCTCCCTGCCCTTTCTCCGCTAATCACCTCCATCGTAAACTCCTCGCTGACCACTGGCCTATTTCCCCCGGCCACAAAATTGTTCTGTCACCCCCTTACAAAAAAAACCCGGACTCAACCCTGAAACCCTTGATAATTTCCGCCCCATTTCCAACCACCCCTTCCTCTCAAAAATCATTGAGCGAGCCATTGCCTCCCAATTAAAATCCTACCTCGACAACAATAACCTTTATGATACCTTTCAATCCGGATTCCGCACCAGACACACCACCGAAACTGCTCTTCTAAAGGTCACCAACGACATACTCCTCTCTGCCGACTCTGGTTCCCTCTCCATCCTCATCCTCCTAGACCTCAGCGCTGCTTTTTACACCATCAGTCACCCCATCCTCATCACTCGTCTCCAGTCCTCCGTTGGCATCTCCGGAATCCCCCTCACCTTGCTCCAATCATACCTCTCACACAGGCACCAATTCATCTCCATCAACAATTGCAAATCCCCCACTGCCCCCATCACTCATGGTGTCCCCCAAGGCTCAGTACTTGGTCCCCTGCTCTTCATCCTCTACATCCTTCCACTTGGTCTGATTCTCCGCCAACATGGCCTCCGTTTTCATTGTTATGCAGACGACACTCAGCTCTATCTCTCCACCAAGACTATCACTCCAGCCACTCTCTCCACCCTCACCACCTGCCTCACAGACATCAAAACATGGAACTTTCTCAAACTAAACTGCAATAAATCAGAAATCATCATTATCGGTCCAAAATCCCTCACCAGCCACACCCAGGATTTCTCCCTAAATATTGATGGTTCCATTGTCACCCCCTCCACTCATGTCCGTAACCTTGGCATCATCCTGGACTCCACTCTTTCTTTCCTCCCCCATATGAACCACATAACCAAAACGGCCTTCTACCACCTCCGGAACATTGCTCGTCTCCGCCCCTCCCTATCACTCTCCCCTGCTGAAACACTGGTTCATGCATTCCTTTCATCAAGACTGGACTACTGTAACAGCATCCTCTACGGCTCACCAAACACTATCCTCAATAAACTCCAATATGTCCAAAACTCTGCTGCCCACATTCTCACCTCCACTTGTCGCTCTGATCACATCACCCCTGTCCTCCACGACCTCCACTGGCTTCCCATCAAATACAGGATACAATTTAAAATACTTCTCATCACATTTTTTTTTGATCCACTTTTTCTCCCATTTTTCTATATTTTCTCCCATCCCAATTTCGTATCATCCAATTCAACCCTCCCCTGTCACGAACGCTGTTTCTTGCCTCCCACAAGCCGGCTGCAATGTGGACTAAGTCATACATAGCACAAGTCCCCTCCGGTACTTGAGGTAACAGCAGTCGCATCTTTTCACCTGCGCAGCTCGATCTCTCAGTGTCGAGGAGTAACGCGTGGGAGGCTCACGCTGCCCCCGACACTTCCTGATTCTACTGCGCAGGCGCACCAACCGACTTGTAGGAGTCGCTTGTTCACAACGTTCGATCCCCACCCTTCAGTTTTCCCTCCCCGTAATACGGCCAATGTGTATTACTGCGGACGACCAGCTAAACTGAAAACAATGTGGAGAGCTGGATTCGAACACGCGAATCCTAGCGTCTCCACACTGGTGGCGAGTGCCTTGCCCACTACACCACCTAGCCGCCCTACTTCTCATCACATTTAAAGCCCTCAACAACCTTGCCCCTCCCTACCTGTCCGACCTCCTCCACCGTCACACGCCCACCCGTCGCCTTAGGTCTGCAGGTCTTGCTTTTGACCTCTAATTCTGTCGCTTTTATTTTATTTAGTCATGTATTATTTTTGTTCTGTTTTTGTTCAGTTTTTTTTTTTTGCCACCCGTCGCCTTAGGTCTGCAGATGCCAACATCCTAACACCTCCCACGACCAAGCTCCGGACCTGGAGCGACAGGGCCTTTGCTGCTGCTGTCCCCTCCCTCTGGAATGCCCTCCCCAGCCATATCCGTGATGCAAACACCCTGACATATTTAAAATCAGCCCTCAAAACCCACCTTTTCAATCTTGCTTTTTATTATATTTTTTTTATTGTTTTACAAACATATAAACAAACATGACAACACACGATAAGATATGCAAGCATTAATTAACAGTGCATATCCAATGAAATTACCATTTAGTCAAATGTCTTATACAGGATATACCCCTAATACCTGTTATCTAAAAACCTACACACATATGCTCTAGCTCGTACCCCCCCCTCCCGGACCCCCCATTGGATAATCCAACCATTATAACTCGTTCCTAACCAGACACTACCATTATATGCTAGCTTTTATTCTCTCCACCACTTCTAACCACATTGTCATTTTGGATTCATTGAGACCCAAAATTCTTGCTGTAGATATTTCTTGATAAATCACATCGAGATATGTAAGAGTCCAGACCTTCCGGCACATTTTTTTCGGTTGAAACCATCGTGATGCTATCAGCTTTTTAGCCACTGTGATACCGGATAAAACCAATCTCTTTAGCTGTGGAGGTACTGCATGCTCAAAGACATCATTCAGCAGTAATACAGAGGGGTGTACAGGTATATCCAGAGTTAAGAGATTTGCTAATTGCTGGGTCACTTCTTTCCAAAATATCTTAACTGGTGGGCAGTCCCAGTACATGTGCATAAATGTCCCTTCGTCCCCATTTGTACATAGGGAGCATTTGGAGTCTTGTTTAAGACCCATTTTGTTCAGTCTTATAGGAGTTAAGTATGTCCTGTGAATATAGTTACGATTGATTTGTTGATGGTCCGGGTTCCTTGATGCAAGTCGTACATTTGCCCAGGCCTCTTGCCAGTCAAAGTCTGTCTCCAGGTCTGGTATATCCCTCCTGCAGACTGAGTCTAGCTTCAATCTTGCTTTTGACCTCTAATTCTGTCGGTTTTATTTTATTTTGTCATGTATTATTTTTGTTCTGTTTTTGTTCTGTTTTTTTTTGTTTTGCCATAGTTTTGTCTCTTCTACCCATGTAAAGTGTCTTTGAGCATCTGGAAAAGCGCTATATAAAATAGATGTATTATTATTATGATCTGTGATGAGGGATGGGTCCTGAGCGAGCAGGGTAACCCGTGGTCCAAGGCTGAAGCTGTCAGAACGTTTGCTGAAGTTTACCATCAGCTTGTCAACAAAAGTCAACAGCAGAAGATAAATCTCTCTCACCCTGAACCTATTTCTACAACTTTGGGATAGTGTGCACAGTCTCCCTGCAGGTCTTCCTCGAACACCTCAAGGTTCCTCAGGAAGGAGCAGATAGCTGTCATCAGGTCACAAACTGAATTGTCCGTAGCTTTAATAATAATAATAATAATAATAATAATAATAATAATAATAATAATAATAATAATAATAATAATAATAATAATAATAATAATAATAATAATAATAATAATAATAATAATAATAATAATAATAATAATAATAATAATAATAATAATAATAATAATAATAATAATAATAATAATAATGATGCATTCAATTTATAGTGCACTCTAGATTTGGAAAACCAAATCTTTAAATTCACTACATTCAGGTGTGAAGTGATATCGACCGGAGAAAGCCACACTATCCATCTTCGTCTCATCTTCTAAAAAGAGAGAAACATCGCGTTGCCTTCTGGCTCTTCAGGCTGTGTGCCAAGAAAGCTGTGATTTCCCTCCGGACGGAACGAACGTGTGCTGACACCTTCGCTGGACCGTCTTGCGTTGTTGCATCGCAGCAAAGGTCACTGGTGTTTGCACCAACTTCTCAGAGGAATTCCCTGAGCGTGCGACGCCGACGGGAAGGGGATGCCCTGAGAAAGTTAATCATTCTCATCGCCGTGTTCATCGCCTCAATAGACTCGTCTGACAGGGTGGAGCGCAGGAGCTGATGAATTATGCAACGGAGCTCAGGATTGTCTTCTTTCTGTCCACAGTTCCTTTCTCCCCCCCACGACAAGGGGTCCATCTGGGGTTATTGAAAACCCTCTACTCCCTGGCCCCTGTAAATGTCCTAACCCAACCCCCTCCAATGTACAGTAAATGTCCTAACCCAATAATACACGAGACCCTCTTCTTGGGACCAAGTAAGGTTTTGTGGATAATCCAAAGTACAGTTAGCCCACCCCACCTACCCCCCCGCCACCCCACCCACCCACCCAACCACCTCCAATGTACAGTTTTCCCCCTCCCCCACCCCACCTATTCAACCCCCCCCTCCACCCCACCTACCCAACTCCCTCCATTGTACAGTTTCTTCGTCAAATGTATATACTCTCTTTTTTAGACTCTCTTTTGTATCACAAACAGTACTGTATTTGTAAATCTGGTACAGTGTATCATAAATGTATAGATGTAGCAGTACTGTCTATCTGTATGTCATGTATGTCATATATGTTTTTATTTTTAAACGTACATTTTTTTTTACTTCTGTGAATATTGCTTTTATTATGTACTGTACAATCGTCGTTTCTGTAAATGAGGGAAACCTCAGATGCGTATGATTTTAAATAAAGGTTGAAATGAAAATGAAAGGAAATGTTATGATGAATTGCAAATGGGGGACAAACAAGACGAAAGTCTTTCTCTGGTCTGCATCCCCTTAACAATTGTGTGTATTGAGCTGTACTGTATTGTACCCATTCTGCAATCTGTTAATACAATTTTCAATCAATCAATCAAAACTCCCCCTCTTTGTTAACCTCTCCTTCATGGCCAGGTATAGATGTCATCTCCTCTACTGGCCTGAAGTGGGCATAACGCCCAACAGGTCTTCACAGAACTCTTTCTTCTCCCTGTTGAAGAACGTTACATAAGCCACCAGCTGAGCATGGTCAGGCAGATGGGTTATCTCATTAACTCATCGACAGCCAAGCCTATGCACGGTGCCTCGTGATTTGCTTCATCCTGCCATTCCAGCACAGCCTGGGTTAATATTTCCATTTTCTTCGTGGCTGATGATGCTGACATCGGTGTTTTTTCACATAACTCTTGTTGTTTTTTCCGTCCAGTGAGGTTTCATCTACTGCACTCATGCGCTCCTTGATAAGGCCTTCGTGCTTGTCAAGCTTTTAATATGTTGACCCAAAATCCAAGCTTTATTCCATTCTCATATGCGGAGAGTTGGATGACGTTCCACTTGCGTTCCACTGTCAAACATCTCTGTCAAAACAGGAAGTAAACTAACCGGTGCTACATTTACTCATTTAAACATTTACTATTTTCCCATGACATATTGAATAAATAATGTTTATTAATTCATGTTTTGAGTTGAAATTAGTTGAAATGAGTGCAGCCTTTTTTATTGACTGTGTCCCTGGAAAACGATGATGAATGTAGCCAGAAAAGACATAGAACAGTAGTCTGTTTACTTTTTTCTTTTACTACATCACTGCATAAATGATACATGTTCAGACAAGCTTCATTTTTGGTTATTTGTGATACTCTGTATACACCCAATTCAACGTCATAGAAACATTTTCTTTCAAACTAATTGCACCGAGCACGTCCCAATTTGGTACACATTTTTGCTCTCTTGGGAAAATCTGTTTAGCAGGCTGTGACAAAGTGTGACATGCAGGCGTGTGGAGACAGCTCTGCGTAGGAGTGTGCAAACATTCGTTAGCATGTTGTTGGGCAGTGAATGAATGTGTGGGGATTCTGGTGGGTGGAGCATATTGGGCTTTTAGATGGTTTATCTTCTGAGATTTGAGTGGGAATGTTTCCTCAAAAGACGTGTGCTTTGTCTCTTAGCGGCGCTTCACGTTGCCACTTGTAATAATCTCCACGGTCTCGAAACATACGAGGCATACCGGCTTTGGTAAACTGCCTATGAGAAGAATCTGTTCATTCTTGATTCAAATCTCTGTTTATGCTGTCTGTGTGGATAGCAACAGAAATCTCTTTCACTCACTTTGGATTAATTGATTCTTCCCGCACCTTGCCAAAGATTAATTGATTTGTCCTGTACTGTACCTTGCCAAAGATTAATTGATTCTTCCCACACCTCGCCAAAGATAGGGCTGCGTGGGCCACCCTTAACTGACATGCCTCTAAAAGGAGAACCTATATCCAGACAGTTCTTTTGAATGCTGTGAACGTTTGGCGGTCTCTCACCTTGGCTAGGGTCGAAGATATTGACATTCTTGGTGAATTCTGAGCTCTGGTGGCCCCCACCCTGCCTCAGGCCCCCCAGCAGACACAGTCTCCCGGCGCTGTCCCACACCATGCCCCCGTAGGAACGTTTGCAAGGCATGATGGGTAGCGGAGCCCAAGTGCGCGTCTCTGCGTCGTACACCTCGAACGCCTTCACTGGTCGCTTACACTGGCGGCCACCTGTGGAAGAGTGTACACACACATAATGGCCGGATTTACTAAGGAGTGTTTATGGGCGCTAAAGAGTTAAAGAACCATGCCAGTGGAAATATAGAGATGTAGCTAGTTTACTAATCAGCACACATACTTTACCTTATATAAATGGTAAACAGACTGCATTTATATAGCGTTTATCCAGGTTTAAAATTTTTGCCTCACGTTCACCCATTCACTCACTCATTCACACAGCAACGGCTGAGGCGACCGTGCAAGGTGCCAACCTGCTCATCAGGAGCAGTTAGGGGTTCAGGGGTTTTGCTCAAGGACACTTCGACGCGCTGCCGGGAGGAGCCGGAATCAAACCGGGAACCTTCTGATTAGCAGACAACCGCTCTACCTCCTGAGCCACTGTAAGCCCTTAAGTAATAGCTTACTTTTTTAGATTTTATGATAAACCACATAATTATATAGAAAAACCTACAGTACCAAAAATGTGTAGAAACCTTCCCAAAAAGTTGCACTTCCTTGTTTACATTCAGAAACTCTCAATTTCCCCATAGGTCAACGCATGCGTGGATTCCTTCATCAGCATGACCAGGAGTTAGACTTAAGCCTGGGTTTATTAGGGTTCATACAGCCCTTTAACCCTTCTGCCTTGTTAGGTAACTGGCAGAGTTGGCACATCACTGCATGAAAAGATTGCATCACGTTCAAGGTCATAAAAAACGAATTGTTTTATATTTCATTCCAAGAATTTCTTTATGAATACCACTATGAACATAACTCAACATATCTATCAAAGATTCCAAAGATTTCAGAATTGTAACCCCTTATATTCCCGTTTGTGTTAGGGTTAGGGTTAGGGGTTAGGGGTTAGGGGTTAGGGATAGGGATAGGGTTAGGGTTAGGGTTAGGGGTTAGGGATAGGGTTAGGGTTAGGGGTTAGGGATAGGGATAGGGATAGGGATAGGGATAGGGATAGGGATAGGGATAGGGATAGGGATAGGGTTAGGGTAACCCTAACCCTACCCCTAACCCCTAATGGCATGAAATAAACCACTAGGGACGTTTTTTCCTGTCAAATGGGTAACTTTTCTTTTAGAGGTCTTCAAAATGTAATCTTCTCAAATTATGGAAATATATGGAAATTAAGCAAACGGACCCAATTTCATGACATAATTAAATAGTTAAATAGTCTCAGTCCTGATTTTCCAAGCAGCTGCGGAGGAGACTCAGCGGCTGGTGAAACGAGAAGGAAGCAGCACCAACATGTGTGCCTTTGAATTAATTAATCTATTTCAGGCGTGTTCTTATATAAGAAAATATGGGAGGAGATAATGGAGAATTATGCACATATCCTGCACAGGGTGATTTATCATGCCTTGTGGGTAACAGGTAATTGCATTGCTGTTATTTCACATTTGGGAGAAGCGGGCATCGACTTCTGCAGCTTCAGGCGACGTGGCCACTGACGTTCTTCGGAGAAGACGTCGTCAGCATGACAGAGAACAGGGTGTTATTTTATCTTTAACTAGATTATGCTTTTTCAGGAGGTTGTATTACAAACCCACAGGCTCTGAATTGGATGAGCTGGAAGATGACCCAGAGCTCGACAGCGAGGAGAAGCTAAGTGAGGAGGAGCCAAGCGATCCCTGCAGCCGACTCATTTCCCCCGCTGCGTGTTCTTGCTTCTGGCTCAGCTATTCCCGCGCAAATTGACGAGATTGCTGGCATGTTGGAGAACTAACGAGCAGCTGGAGAACTAACGGCTGCAGAACTCGAGAACTATTAGGAATGTCTGATCGTTAAGTGTATCTGACTCTTAAACACCAAAACCTGCACAGACTACAACGTATGACGCAAATCATGCCAGTATGCATACTAGGGCTGACCTTTGAAGCTTTTTTTGGCAATCGAAGCTTTTTAATTTTTAATATTTTTAATTTTATTTTTATTTTTAAATTTTTTTTATCTTATGTTGTGGGACTTGTACAGCACTTTGGTCAACTTTGTTGTTTTTAAATGTGCTCTATAAATAAAGTGGATTGGATTAATGAATTAAGTAGCCCCTTTCGTGACTGTGACGCAGCCAACAAGGTTTCACTCGGCTGTGTGATTTAATTCAAGGTGGATCGCTGTTGTCGTTTGAACAACTTCAGATTTCATGGGAACTACCAATCCCCCAAATCAAGAATGTTTAAGATGAATGAAGTAAAATTTAGATTATTTGAAATATGGCCTGTGTAGACTAAACTATGCACAGAATTATGTCAGTCTACAAGGTCCGGATTCTACATGGTCCGGCAATGTAGACCTTGTAGACTCCACTACAGACCAATTATCAGTGAATGTTCATGCATTTTTAAGAAGGGCTACTTCCACAAAAAAACAAAGAACTCACCAAAACATCTCAGTAGCACCTTATCTAAATGTTCTATTTCATATATGGAGATTCATATTTATTTATGTATTGCATGCATTTCTACATTTTATTTCCTATATTGTTTATTCATCCCAGTATCTTTCTTTCTTATGTGTGGAATTCTACAAGGCATGTAGGTGTATATGTGTTTGAGGATGATATCCTTCAAACAGGCAATAGTGATGATATAATTTGGGCAGTGCTGAGCTGGGTTTCTTTCCTCCAGTGTATGTGTCCCCCGGCTCCACCCAATGGGGCGCACGCACACGCACACGCACACACACACACACACACACACACACACACACACACACACACACACACACACACACACACACACACACACACACACACACACACACACACACACACACACACACACAAAAATCAAAGTTAAATTTTTTTTTTGAAAGAATTCATTATTATTATTATTATTTTTTTTTACTTCGATTTGTTTTTAATGTTCGAAGCTTGTGCCATCGAACGAAGCTTCGAAGTATTTAAGACAGCCCTAATGCATACTGTTTACTTTTACCCTTACTCATAGTATATATTCACTGATTCACAGTTTTTATTGGCTTTATTTATTGTAACGTATACTATAACCAATATATAACAGGCATACTCATCTGCACGTTTGTTTATTATTCTCATATTTGTATATTCAGATCGACTTTTATTTTATATTTACTGATATATTTATGTCTTTCTACTATTACCCAGCCCATACCTGTACCTCCCCTCCCCCTCCCCCCATGTTGCTATGACGCCCGAATTTCCCCAAGGGGATCAATAAAGAAATATCTTATCTTATCTTATTGTATCTTATCTTATTGTACTGTATGTTATCTTATCTTATCTTGTGTTCTGCAATGTGCTTTCTGTGGTTTGATCGCGATGCTATGTTGACAGTTCCTCTACTTTTGCGTTTCTGAATAAATGTAAGTAACAAATACTACCTCAGGTGCCTCAGGAACTCAAACTTGGGTTCTGGTCTTCCATTACTGGTTTTGCCGGTTGCGATTGATTGTCATTATGTGCAACTGGTACGTCCGTCAATGAGCATTGTGTCGAGGAACCAAAAACACACTGGATGAATGTCCAGGTTATGTATGTAACCCCTGGTACATCATCACTAATGTGGTTGAAAAGAACTGGGTCCATTATTCACAAAGCCTCTCAAAGCAGGAGTAGGCTACTGATCTACAGTCAGCTTCGGTCCGTTGGTTTGAATAAGGTCTCAAAGAGACACGTGGTCCTGGTCACTGACCCCAGATCAGCTGCTCCGGGAAGGTTTATTAATATGGGCCCAGGGTTGAGAGATGGTTACAAGATACAAGATACTTTAAATGCCACACAACTATGGTTGGTGGTAATCGTTTGCGGTACAGCATGTTATTTAAGCACTGGGACATCAACATGGAACATCAAACGCCCCCCTCCCACCTCCCAATCCCCACAATAAATACATACAGGAAAGTCACATATAACAAGTGTCAGTTAGTGTCAGTTCACTTCAGTTCATGTTCACTTCAGTTTGGATGCTTGCCTGTCTGTGCAAGGGGGTGGGCGGGCCAGGGTGTTTAGTGTTCGGACTGCTGTGGGGAAAAAGCTGTTTGTGAAGCGTGTGTGTCTGGTTGAAATTGACCTGTAGCGACCTGAGGGCATGCGCTGGAATAAGTGGTGTGCTGGGTGGGAGGGATCATTGACTATGTTACCAGAGCGGGTGCGTGAGGTGTAGATGCAGTCCAGAGGGGGCAGCCAATTATTTTGGAGGCTGTTTTGGTGATGCGTTGGAGTTTGTGTTGGGTATAAGGAACTAACTTGAGTTATATTTGTTTGTTTTATGTATAAGGAACAATATACAATGGGTCTCTTGTTTGCTGTGTATGCAATACAAATACATTTCTCTTGAAGTTACCACATGTACGCTCATTTCCTGTGCAGGAGTGTGGTCCAAAACAGTTTTTCAATGTATTCATTTTAATGAGACTCATTGACATTCTTTCTGCACATTTGTTCGCTACATTCTTTCGGGAGTTGGGAAGAAGTTCGATTATGGTTTGAAGGTCATGGTAAGCTTCCTGAATGAAGAAGCTTCTTAAATAGCTGTGACTGTCCTCATTTACATAATCAATCTTTGAAAAACGCCTTCACTAAATTGGAACCACAGAGGGTTTTAACGTCAATTTTATTTTTCTAAACTAATTCCCAGCACGGTTAGTCAATCTAGCCCATAGCACAAGCAGTCATGTAACCCGTGCATGTACTCACACACACACACACACACACACACACACACACACACACACACACACACACACACACACACACACACACACACACACACACACACACACACACACACACACACACACACACACACACACACACACACACACACACACACACACACACACACACACACCTGAGTCTCAACGAGGGGCTGGTCCAGAGGGGGGCACAATAAATTGCAATATAGAAAACAATATAGAAAGCCTTTTGCTGTAATTTACTGCAACTTAAAAACGCAATTTCAATAAAATAGCAAACACAAGGGTAAGTTACAAAGTTCCAAATAAGTTATTTATTCATTTATCTCTGTGCATTCAGTAGAAAGCTATCTGGCTGCACGTTAGCCTATAGCTTAGCACAATGAATGGAAGTGGACATGGCCGGTTAGCCTAGGCATTGTCCAACTAACACCTCCCGCCGAAGGCTAACCGGCCATGTTCGCTTCCATTCATTGTGCTAAGCTAGGCTAACATGCAGCCAGTTAGCTTTCTGCCAAACACACTGGTATCTATCTTATTGTCTCTCTCTGGAGAAGACAGTAAGCTAATTTCCCAAAATGTTGGCGTGTTCCTTTAATTACAGTGTATACGGTTGCACAATAGTTTAACGTTGGCGACGAAAACACATGCATGCATGCATGCATGCATGCATGCATGCATGCACGCGCACACACACACACACACACACACACACACACACACACACACACACACACACACGCGCACACACACGCACACACACGCACACGCACACACACACACACACACACACACACACACACACACACACACACACACACACACACACACACACACACACACACACACACACGCACCAGAGCATGTGAGCGGAGCGGAGCGCCCGAGAAATCCGTTCTTCGCTTTAGACGTCTGGTTCCGCTCTCATTCGCTCATGTTGGCCCGCCCCCCCAAGTCGCTCACCTTCATTTACGAATCAAGCGCTCCCCGCTCCACAGCTCGCTCAGCAGAATTTTTTTTTGGAGCATGATGTAAATTAGCTTGATTTGACCAAACTACAACAGTCTGCACCCCCTGGGCCCCTTAACAATTGTGTGTATTGAGCCGTATTGTATTGTACCCATTCTGCAATGTTAAATAACGTTTATCCATTCAACTAAGATCAAGTTTCAAGTTTCAAGTTTCTTTAATAGTTGTCATACAGAAGTACAGAATACTTTTATACAAAATGCTTCTTACTGTTACGCTCCAGAGACTGTGCTAGACAAGATAGTATGAAATAAAATAGTATAGCATGTAAAATAGAAGTACAAAAGGTCACAGTGTTCAGTATAGACATATGTACAATGTTCAATGCAGAATAGAAGTAACTGAGTTACCATACAATATACAATATTCTATGCAATGTACTAATATACAATACTATATAGATATGGTAGCTAGCCTAGCCGCAATGCTATGGTCAATCCCATTAACGTTAGCATGTAAGCTAACAACAACAACAGTCTCTCGCTTTTTGAGACATAAACTCTCCGCTCTTGGTGGTACATTGTGTTGATGTTGGTTTCGTTTCATCAATAAATGAGGCAGAACACAGTGAATGTATCCCTTTTTTTTTATTGGACTTTGTTTGTTTCTCACTGAAAATACATGTTGCGTTCAGTCACCCGAGGTGATTTAAAGATGGCGGATTATACTTTGGTCTTAGCAGGATGTGAGTGACGGTTCACCCTTCTCATTGGTTGAAAATAGCCTTCATGTTTGTACATCGCCACCTGTTGCTTTGGCATTGTACTACATGTATATTACATCAGTTTCTGTGTGATCATGTGCACTCAGCACTGAGCGGCCCGGAGCGGTTTGGAGCGGAGGAGAGCTCTTGCTCCGGAAGTCGCACCGACCCATTTTAAAAACCCACTCCGTCGCTCACTTCAAAACCACCCGCTCCACTCCCCGCTCCGCTCCCGCGCCGCTCACATGCTCTGACACGCACACACACACACACACACACACACACACACACACACACACACACACACACACACACACACACACACACACACACACACACACACACACACACACCTTCTTTATTTTTTTTGGCGCTGGTGTGTTGTCATAGCGATGCAGTCATGCAGCGCTCCTATACCACTGTTTAGGGAAAGCCCTGTAAACACATGCTCGCAGACACACAAGTACATTAAGGCTGTTTTTGGGATTCGAACTTCGTCAGGGTTTTGCGAACGGACGTTCGAACCTTCGTTTTTAATAAAAGAAAATAATTTTTTTTAAAGATATTTAATACATATTTTTAAAAACATTTTATACTAAATCCTCAATTTGAATAAAGTGATTAATCTGATTAATCTTAAATCAACTTTCCAGACCCAGCCCAGGGAGAAGCCCCAGCCCAACTAAATCAATTAAATCAACTTTCTAATGAATATAATATAATACTATAATATTAGTGTAGCCTAATCTGTATCTGCAACTGTGAAGAAAAACCACATTGGTTTAAACAGAATAATAAAATTTTTTTTTTTTTATAAAAATTATTATAAAATTTTTTTGAAAAATGTCGAATGTTGATTTAGAATTCTAATGCCAACGTAACGAACGAAGGTTCGACCGTTCGAACGTTTGGGCTCAGCCCTAAAGTACATACACACAGTACACACACACACCTCTGATTCTGCATACCTGCCACGTAGATCTTGGTGCCCAGTAGGTGCGCCGTGGCGTCGTAGCGAGGGGTGGGCATGGGGGGCAGCAGAGCCCACACGTCCTTCCTCAGGTCATACTGCTGCAGGGTACAGCGGGGGAGCAGGTCAGCCCCCATCCCCCCTACTGCCAGTGCACGGCCGTCTGCAACACACACACACACACACACACACACACACACACACACACACACACACACACACACACACACACACACACACACACACACACACACACACACACACACACACACACACACACACACACACACACACACACTTTTCAATGACTTATTTATGTCCACATTATTTCACTGTTTATAATGTTATTACATTTTATGATTTGGTTTACTATGAAATAATGCACAGAGCTAAAGCAAAGCGACTCCCGGATTGTGTGCACGTTCCCCCCCCCCCCCCCCCCCCCTCAATACAGGAGAGCAAAATAGGATTTGAGAGATGTTTGCAAGTTTACTATTCAAAAAGCTAAGAAAGGCATTAAAAGGTGATGTATTTTTTTTTTGTATAGTATAGTATAGTATAGTATAATAGTATAGTATAGTGTGAGGTTTTGCCCGCTGCTCACTACCTTTTCTCTGTCTTCTTTAAGCCTACTGTTAGGAATTCCCTATTCTCTGTCTTCTTTAAGCCTACTGTTAGGAATTCCCTATTCTCTGTCTTCTTTAAGCCTACTGTTAGGAATTCCCTACTCACTCTCTCTAGCCCCCACCCTCTCGTTCCTTACCCTTAGTGGCCACACCTGTTTGATATTCTATTATCTCTCGCACCTGTGGTGGCAGGCTAATTAGTCCCCCTGTGGGCTTTAAATACCAGGGCGCTTCCCCTCGTTTTGGCGTGGGGTCGTGTTGTATACTTGCCGAGTCATATTCTCTAAACATCTAGACTCTTTCGGGAGATCCTCCGTCTGCCTATACTGTTCCATTCTCCTGCGTCGAGATGTTTTGCTCCAGCCTTCGCCTGCTGTCGCCGTTGCCTGAGAGTGGGACTGGTCTGCGCTCCCTAGACTTCCACGGGAGGCATCCCAGTCATCCACTTCAGACCCCCCGCGCAGCTGTCGTCCTGACGCACATCCAGACCAGCGCAGACGCTCTCCAGTCCTCAGCGCGCTACGCGCATCTTCCAAGGACGCTCGAGCTTGGCACGCTCTCCAGACCAGCGCGCAACGCGCATCTTCCAAGAACCCTCGAGCTTGGACGCTCTCCAGTCCTCAGCGCGCAACGCGCATCTTCCAAGGACGCTCGAGCTTGGCACGCTCTCCAGACCAGCGCGCAACGCGCATCTTCCAAGAACCCTCGAGCTTGGCACGCTCTCCAGACCAGCGCGCAACGCGCATCTCCTAGACCTTCGAGCTTGGCACGCTCTCCCGACCAGCGCGCAGATGCGCATCTCCTAGACCTTCGAGCTTGGCACGCTCCCCAGACCAGCGCGCTGGAGCGCATCTTCCAGACCTTCGTGCTTGGCGCACTCCTCCTCGCAGACGCACCCCGAGGCGTCTCTCTGTTCCGACGCGCACACCAAGGTGTGGCGCGCACTCTGTTCCTCGGCTCCGACAGCGGCTACCCGGTGGACGACATCCTCGCCACCGCCACTGTTCCGACGCGCACACCAAGGTGTGGCGCGCACTCTGTTCCTCGGCTCCGACAGTGGCTACCCGGTGGACGACATCCTCGCCACCGCCACTGTTCCAGCTCCCTGTTCCGACGCGCACACCAAGGTGTGGCGCGCACTCTGTTCCTCGGCTCCGACAGTGGCTACCCGGTGGACGACATCCTCGCCACCGCCACTGTTCCTGCTCCCTGTTCCGACGCGCACACCAAGGTGTGGCGCGCACTCTGTTCCTCGGCTCCGACAGCGGCTACCCGGTGGACGATGCCCTCGTCACCGCCACTGTTCCAGCACTCTGTTCCTCGGCTCCGACAGCGGCTACCCGGTGGACGATGCCCTCGTCACCGCCACTGTTCCAGCACTCTCTCCCTCGGCTCGGACAGCCAGCCGCCCCGGTGGCGATGCCTTCGTTCCCGTTGCTGTCCCTGTACCATTACGCATGCGCCTGGGTGAGTTTTGATTGTGATGTCACTCACCCAGCGTAGTGCCCTTGCCCCCGTTCCCGCTGCTGTCCCCGTACCTTTACGCATACGCCTGGGTGAGTTTTGATTGTGATGTCACTCACTCAGCGTAGTGCCCTTGCCCCCGTTCCCGCTGCTGCCCCTTTACCTTTACGCATACGCCTGGGTGAGTTTTGATTGTGATGTCACTCACTCAGCGTAATGCCTCTTGCCCCCGTTCCCGCTGCTGTTCCTGTACCTTTACGCATACGCCTGGGTGAGTTTTGATTGTGATGTCACTCTCCCAGCGTATTGCCTCTGTTAGTTAGTTTGGACATTTCATCTCCCAGCGTATTGCCTCTGTTAGTTAGTTTGGACATTTCATCTCCCAGCGTAATGCCTCTGTTTTTGGTTCTCACTTAGAATAGTATTTTTGGACTTTACATCTCCCCCTGTGTGTTTGTCACACGAAGATATTATTACTTTGTTCACTTTGTTAATTGGACTGTTCTGCACCTGCTCTGTTTTTTCCCTTTTGTGCATTAACTCTCTCCTCTGTCCTGCAGAGCGGCCCAGATGTTTTCCCACCAGTCCCCAGTTCCTCCCTGTACCCCAGCCCGCCTCCGCGGGCCTCTGTTCCCTCTGTCACCAGAACCTGGCCCTCTGTTCCCCAGAACCTGTTCCCTCTGTTCCCCAGTTCCTCCCTGTTCCCCAGCCCGCCTCCGCGGGCCTCAGTCCCCTCTGTTCCCTAGTTCTCCCCTTTCTAGTTCCACCTAGTTCCTGTTCCCTAGTTCTCCCCTTTCTAGTTCCACCTAGTTCCTGGTCCCAAGTTCTCCCCTTCTAGTTCCACCTAGTTCCTTGTCCCTAGTTCCCCTAGTCCCCGTTTCTCCTGTTCCCTAGCTCTCCTAGTCCCTAGTCCTCTCTCCCTAGTTCTCCTTGTCCCTGGTTTACCTAGTCTCTAGTTCCTCTGTCCCAAGGCGTTCCCTTAACCTTCCCTTTGGCGTTCCCTTTTCCTGCCCGCCTCTTAAAGGCACCTTTCCTTCCCCTCATATTATATTCCTGTATTTGTGATTCTCCCTTAAAGGGACAGTGCCCTTTTCCCTGTATTTCCCTTTTGTTCAATAAATATCTGTTTCTTGGCAAACCATCATACCTGTCTTGTGTTGTGCGATTGGGGTCGGTTACAAACCATAACAGTACGACCCCACCAAGTCTACGACCCCAGCCAGCACAGACTGTGTATGTTGAGTTTGCCTTTTTTTTTCTTGTTCCCTCTAGCTCCCCTGTTAGCCCTGTTAGCTTCCCTGTTAGCCCAGTTTAGCTTCCCTGTTTGTCCTGTTTAGCTCCCTTGTTAGCCTGTTACTCCCCTGTTTAGCTTGTTAGTCTCCCCGGTTAGCTCCCCTGTTTGCTTCCCGTTTTGCCCTGTTTGACCCCCCTGTAGCTAGCCATGCCCTGGCAGCTAACCCAGTCCCTCAGCAGAGCCCCTGTCTGCTAGCTTAGCCCCGGCTGCTAGCACAGCCTCTATGTTTATGCAGCCCTTGCTGCTGGCATAGGCCCTGTAGCTAGCCATGCCCTGGCGGCTAACCCAGTTTCCCTCTGCATGGCCCCGGTCTGCTGGCTTGGCCCCGGCTGTTAGCACAGCCTCTATGTTATGCAGCCCTTGCTGCTGGCATAGGCCCTGTAGCTAGCCAGGCCCAAGCAGCTAACCCGGTCCCTCTGCATGGCCTCCACTTTTTTGTGTAGTATTCCCACAGCTAGGACTGTCCTTCCAGCTAGCTTGTTCTCTCATGCTGGTCCAGCCCTGTCTGCCAGCCTAGCTCGGCAGCTAGCGCGGCCTCTATGTTGATGTAGCAGTACAGCTAGCATAGGCCCTGTAGCTATCAGTGCCCTGGCAGCTAACCTTCCCTCTGCTAGCCCCTTCCCGGTGCTACCATGGTTACCCCTTTGCTACCCTGCTTGCCCCTCAGTTTCTCTAGACCCAGTTCCTCTAGACCAGTTCCTCTAGACCAGTTCTCTAGACCAGTTCTCTAAACCAGTTCTCTAAACCAGTTCTCTAGACCAGTTCTCTAGCCCAGTTCTCTAGACCAGTTCCTCTAGACTAGTTCTCTAGACCCAGTTCCTCTTGACCAGTTCCTCTGGACCAGTTCCCCCAGTTGCCCCTCTGCTACCCTAGTTACCCCTCGGCGACCCTGTTTCTTTTGCTAGCCCCACTCTTGTGGTGGCTTCCCCTGCTGGCTTGGCCAGTACCTCTTGTTTTGCCCCCTGCCACTCTGTCCGTATTTGTTTTGGGTCGCCGGGTGGCTCCCGTTGGAGGGGGGGATACTGTGAGGTTTTGCCCGCTGCTCACTACCTTTTCTCTGTCTTCTTTAAGCCTACTGTTAGGAATTCCCTATTCTCTGTCTTCTTTAAGCCTACTGTTAGGAATTCCCTATTCTCTGTCTTCTTTAAGCCTACTGTTAGGAATTCCCTACTCACTCTCTCTAGCCCCCACCCTCTCGTTCCTTACCCTTAGTGGCCACACCTGTTTGATATTCTATTATCTCTCGCACCTGTGGTGGCAGGCTAATTAGTCCCCCTGTGGGCTTTAAATACCAGGGCGCTTCCCCTCGTTTTGGCGTGGGGTCGTGTTGTATACTTGCCGAGTCATATTCTCTAAACATCTAGACTCTTTCGGGAGATCCTCCGTTTGCCTATGCTGTTCCATTCTCCTGCGTCGAGATGTTTTGCTCCAGCCTTCGCCTGCTGTCGCCGTTGCCTGAGAGTGGGACTGGTCTGCGCTCCCTAGACTTCCACGGGAGGCATCCCAGTCATCCACTTCAGACCCCCCGCGCAGCTGTCGTCCTGACGCACATCCAGACCAGCGCAGACGCTCTCCAGTCCTCAGCGCGCTACGCGCATCTTCCAAGGACGCTCGAGCTTGGCACGCTCTCCAGACCAGCGCGCAACGCGCATCTTCCAAGAACCCTCGAGCTTGGACGCTCTCCAGTCCTCAGCGCGCAACGCGCATCTTCCAAGGACGCTCGAGCTTGGCACGCTCTCCAGACCAGCGCGCAACGCGCATCTTCCAAGAACCCTCGAGCTTGGCACACTCTCCAGACCAGCGCGCAACGCGCATCTCCTAGACCTTCGAGCTTGGCACGCTCTCCCGACCAGCGCGCAGATGCGCATCTCCTAGACCTTCGAGCTTGGCACGCTCCCCAGACCAGCGCGCTGGAGCGCATCTTCCAGACCTTCGTGCTTGGCGCACTCCTCCTCGCAGACGCACCCCGAGGCGTCTCTCTGTTCCGACGCGCACACCAAGGTGTGGCGCGCACTCTGTTCCTCGGCTCCGACAGCGGCTACCCGGTGGACGACATCCTCGCCACCGCCACTGTTCCGACGCGCACACCAAGGTGTGGCGCGCACTCTGTTCCTCGGCTCCGACAGTGGCTACCCGGTGGACGACATCCTCGCCACCGCCACTGTTCCAGCTCCCTGTTCCGACGCGCACACCAAGGTGTGGCGCGCACTCTGTTCCTCGGCTCCGACAGTGGCTACCCGGTGGACGACATCCTCGCCACCGCCACTGTTCCTGCTCCCTGTTCCGACGCGCACACCAAGGTGTGGCGCGCACTCTGTTCCTCGGCTCCGACAGCGGCTACCCGGTGGACGATGCCCTCGTCACCGCCACTGTTCCAGCACTCTGTTCCTCGGCTCCGACAGCGGCTACCCGGTGGACGATGCCCTCGTCACCGCCACTGTTCCAGCACTCTCTCCCTCGGCTCGGACAGCCAGCCGCCCCGGTGGCGATGCCTTCGTTCCCGTTGCTGTCCCTGTACCATTACGCATGCGCCTGGGTGAGTTTTGATTGTGATGTCACTCACCCAGCGTAGTGCCCTTGCCCCCGTTCCCGCTGCTGTCCCCGTACCTTTACGCATACGCCTGGGTGAGTTTTGATTGTGATGTCACTCACTCAGCGTAGTGCCCTTGCCCCCGTTCCCGCTGCTGCCCCTTTACCTTTACGCATACGCCTGGGTGAGTTTTGATTGTGATGTCACTCACTCAGCGTAATGCCTCTTGCCCCCGTTCCCGCTGCTGTTCCTGTACCTTTACGCATACGCCTGGGTGAGTTTTGATTGTGATGTCACTCTCCCAGCGTATTGCCTCTGTTAGTTAGTTTGGACATTTCATCTCCCAGCGTATTGCCTCTGTTAGTTAGTTTGGACATTTCATCTCCCAGCGTAATGCCTCTGTTTTTGGTTCTCACTTAGAATAGTATTTTTGGACTTTACATCTCCCCCTGTGTGTTTGTCACACGAAGATATTATTACTTTGTTCACTTTGTTAATTGGACTGTTCTGCACCTGCTCTGTTTTTTCCCTTTTGTGCATTAACTCTCTCCTCTGTCCTGCAGAGCGGCCCAGATGTTTTCCCACCAGTCCCCAGTTCCTCCCTGTACCCCAGCCCGCCTCCGCGGGCCTCTGTTCCCTCTGTCACCAGAACCTGGCCCTCTGTTCCCCAGAACCTGTTCCCTCTGTTCCCCAGTTCCTCCCTGTTCCCCAGCCCGCCTCCGCGGGCCTCAGTCCCCTCTGTTCCCTAGTTCTCCCCTTTCTAGTTCCACCTAGTTCCTGTTCCCTAGTTCTCCCCTTTCTAGTTCCACCTAGTTCCTGGTCCCAAGTTCTCCCCTTCTAGTTCCACCTAGTTCCTTGTCCCTAGTTCCCCTAGTCCCCGTTTCTCCTGTTCCCTAGCTCTCCTAGTCCCTAGTCCTCTCTCCCTAGTTCTCCTTGTCCCTGGTTTACCTAGTCTCTAGTTCCTCTGTCCCAAGGCGTTCCCTTAACCTTCCCTTTGGCGTTCCCTTTTCCTGCCCGCCTCTTAAAGGCACCTTTCCTTCCCCTCATATTATATTCCTGTATTTGTGATTCTCCCTTAAAGGGACAGTGCCCTTTTCCCTGTATTTCCCTTTTGTTCAATAAATATCTGTTTCTTGGCAAACCATCATACCTGTCTTGTGTTGTGCGATTGGGGTCGGTTATAAACCATAACAGTATAGTATAGTTTGCATAGCTTGTATAGCTATTTTGAGGGTTACAATTGTGAATAATTTTCTCGTTTTTGTTTCTCTCCAAATCTCCAAAACAACAACAAGAATATAGGACATAAATATATACGCATTATGCTTCAGCCTGTACCTTTTCAGTCACTGCCTAAATCAAAGACAGACTGGAATGATTTTCCATAATTGTATTGAATAAAACTATTACTACTACTACTACTACTGCTCGCTGGGCTCCCGGCCACTGCCACCAAGCCTCTTCAACTCATTCAGAACGCAGCGGCCCGCCTGATCTCAAACCTACCGAAGTCGGCCCATGTCACCCCACTTCTTAGGGACCTGCACTGGCTCCCCATTGCTGCACGTATCCGCTTCAAGGCCCTCGACCTAGCATACTGTGCGGCAAAGGGAACCGCTCCCGCCTACCTCCGGTCAATGGTCTCTAACTAAACACCCTCAAGACCCCCACGCTCTGCATCTTCTGGCCGCCTCAGACCTACTCCTATCCGAGCTCCGGGAGGGTCATCAAAGAGAAGCCGCCTATTCTCAGTCCTTGCCCCACAATGGTGGAATGAACTACCCACCCCAGTTAGGACAGCCGAAACCCATCCAATATTTCGCCGTCGACTAAAGACGCACTTCTTCAACCATTATCTGAAATAATGAAAAAAATATATATAATAATAATCTAACCCTAACTAACCTTACTGTCATGCACTTGTCCTAATAAACTAACCTACACTGTAACACGCAACACTTTGATGAACATTGTTACTCAGCTGATAGAGTTGTACCCTTCCTGATGACTTGTCGTACAGAACTTGTAAGTCGCTTTGGATAAAAGCGTCAGCTAAATGACTAAATGTAAAATGTAAATGTAATGTACTACTACGACGACGACGACGATGACTACGACTACTACTACTACTACTACTACTACTACTACTACTACTACTACTACTACTACTACTATGACTACTACTACGACGACTACTAAATACAAGTATGTAATTTAAACACGGTTAGTTAAAAAAGTGCCTTATTGGCAGCCACATTGTTGCACACAAACAGGATAATAGCACATGATGAAAATAACAGCAGCAGGTTAAAAGGTAACAGATCCACTTCCGGATTCAAGATGAGCAGTCGCATTTCTCTCAGCTCCCATCAGCGGCAACTAGGGGTGTAAAGGTACACGTATCCGTACCAAACCGAACCGTTTCAGTGTGTACCGTACCGTACCGAACGGCTGTGTAGTGTACCGATCGAATACAACAGTATGTTAACCACTAACGACCGCCCACAGGGGGCTGTTTTTTTTCACAATCTAATATGATAATAAAAAATGTTTTACAAGTCGATTATTAATTTCAATATAGAATATTCGTTGACAGCCCTACAAGTACAATTAGTTACTATCTTGTATGTCATAAATGTCTGGATGTAACAGTAGCCTACTGTATGTCGTGTATGTCATAAATGTTATGAATTGAAAACGGGGGACCCTGATGTAAACAAGACGAAAGTCCTTCTCTGGTCTGTATCCCCTTAACAATTGTGTGTATTGAGCCGTACTGTATTGTACCCATTCTGCAATCTGTTAATAAAATTTTCAATCAATCAATCAATCAATCAATCAATCAATCAATCAATTTCAAAACAGACCAAAAAACACTTAATGGATTCAAAAAGTAGCATCTCCTCCATATTGAGTGGCTACCAATAACAGCAGATACAATACCTTGCTAACTGCTTGGCCCTTTCCTTAGAAACACACAGAGAGAGAGAGAGAGAGAGAGAGAGAGAGAGAGAGAGAGAGAGAGAGAGAGAGAGAGAGAGAGAGAGAGAGAGAGAGAGAGAGAGAGAGAGAGAGAGAGAAAGGGGGAAGGTGATGGAGCCACTGGGAGAGAAAGCAGTGACGTTGAGTGAATTGGAATAAAGATATGAGTGCCCGCTCCTTGAACTCAGACATGGCACCTCTTCAGAAAGTAGGAGGGGGTTGTGAGAAGCAGCCGATATAATGCAGAGATACTGTAGAAAGATGGTAGGTGAGCTCCTGTGAGGCATATCTTTCTATATTGTGATGACAGAATGAAGATAGTTAGTGTATGGATTGTACAGCACCCTGCCCCCAGATGCATGGGTGTGATAATATTTGACTAATGTGTGACTATTGTGATTCCAATCTAAGAGACGTCCCGTTCACCTCATGTCGCTGCTAGGCAACACGGATGCTGCAAGGTTGTCTCTTTTGTAGTTCTACCTCCACGTGCGCGCGCGTGACACTGTATCTGGGGAAGGGACTTACTTTAATAAAGATGCCAGGGCCCTTGGTTCTTTTACTTGGTAAATTACTTTGCTATGAGGAGAATGAGCTAGCATTAGCTAAGCTACGTGTTTGCATAATATGCATATTATGTCGATGTCATTGTGATGTGCTGTGTAGATGTGAATGCAGTGCTGTGTGAATGCAGTGCTGTGTGAATGTAGTGCTGTGTGAATGTAGTGCTGTGTGAATGTAGTGTTGTGTGAATGTAGTGCTGTGTGAATGTAGTGCTGTGTGAATGTAGTGCTGTGTGAATGTAGTGTTGTGTGAATGTAGTGTTGTGTGAATGTAGTGCTGTGTTAATGTAGTGTTGTGTTAATGTGAATGTAGTGCTGTGTGAATGTAGTGCTGTGTGAATGTAGTGCTGTGTGAATGTAGTGCTGTGTGAATGTAGTGCTGTGTGAATGTAGTGTTGTGTGAATGTAGTGCTGTGTGAATGTAGTGCTGTGTGAATGTAGTGCTGTGTGAATGCAGTGATGTGTGAATGTAGTGCTGTGTGAATGTAGTGCTGTGTGAATGTAGTGCTGTGTGAATGTAGTGCTGTGTTAATGTAGTGCTGTGTTAATGTAGTGCTGTGTGAATGCAGTGATGTGTGAATGTAGTGCTGTGTGAATGTAGTGCTGTGTGAATGTAGTGCTGTGTGAATGTAGTGCTGTGTGAATGTAGTGCTGTGTTAATGTAGTGCTGTGTTAATGTAGTGCTGTGTGAATGCAGTGATGTGTGAATGCAGTGCTGTGTGAATGCAGTGCTGTGTGAATGTAGTGCTGTGTTAATGTAGTGTTGTGTTAATGTAGTGCTGTGTTAATTTAGTGCTGTGTACTGCAGTGCTGTGTGAATGTAGTGTTGTGAGAATGCAGTGCTGTGTGAATGCAGTGCTGTGTTAATGTAGTGCTGTGTTAATGTAGTGATGTGTGAATGTAGTGCTGTGTGAATGTAGTGCTGTGTGAATGTAGTGCTGTGTGAATGTAGTGCTGTGTTAATGTAGTGCTGTGTGAATGTAGTGCTGTGTGAATGTAGTACTGTGTTAATGTAGTGCTGTGTGAATGTAGTACTGTGTTAATGTAGTGCTGTGTGAATGTAGTGCTGTGTTAATGTAGTGCTGTGTTAATGTAGTGCTAGTGCTGTGTTAATGTAGTGCTGTGTGAATGTAGTGCTGTGTGAATGTAGTGCTGTGTGAATGTTGTGGTGTGTGAATGTAGTGTTGTGTTAATGTAGTGCTGTGTGAATGTAGTGCTGTGTTAATGCAGTGCTGTGTTAATGTAGTGCTGTGTTAATGTAGTGATGTGTGAATGTAGTGCTGTGTGAATGTAGTGCTGTGTGAACGTAGTGCTGTGTGAATGTAGTACTGTGTTAATGTAGTGCTGTGTGAATGTAGTGCTGTGTTAATGTAGTGCTGTGTGAATGCAGTGCTGTGTGAATGTAGTGTTGTGTGAATGTAGTGCTGTGTGAATGCAGTGCTGTGTGAATGTGAATGCAGTGCTGTGTTAATGAAGTGCTGTGTTAATGTAGTGCTGTGTGAATGTAGTGCTGTGTTAATGTTGTGCTGTGTGAATGTAGTGCTGTGTTAATGTAGTGCTGTGTGAATGTAGTGCTGTGTTAATGTAGTGCTGTGTGAATGTAGTGCTGTGTTAATGTAGTGCTGTGTGAATGTAGTGCTGTGTGAATGTAGTGCTGTGTTAATGTAGTGCTGTGTGAATGTAGTGCTGTGTTAATGTAGTGCTGTGTGAATGTAGTGCTGTGTTAATGTAGTGCTGTGTGAATGTAGTGCTGTGTGAATGTAGTGCTGTGTGAATGTAGTGCTGTGTGAATGTAGTGCTGTGTGAATGTAGTGCTGTGTTAATGTAGTGCTGTGTGAATGTAGTGCTGTGTGAATGTAGTGCTGTGTGAATGTAGTGCTGTGTTAATGTAGTGCTGTGTGAATGTAGTGCTGTGTGAATGTAGTGCTGTGTGAATGTAGTGCTGTGTTAATGTAGTGCTGTGTTAATGTAGTGCTGTGTGAATGCAGTGATGTGTGAATGCAGTGCTGTGTGAATGCAGTGCTGTGTGAATGTAGTGCTGTGTTAATGTAGTGTTGTGTTAATGTAGTGCTGTGTGAATGTAGTGCTGTGTGAATGTAGTGCTGTGTTAATGTAGTGCTGTGTTAATGTAGTGCTGTGTGAATGCAGTGATGTGTGAATGCAGTGCTGTGTGAATGCAGTGCTGTGTGAATGTAGTGCTGTGTTAATGTAGTGTTGTGTTAATGTAGTGCTGTGTTAATTTAATGCTGTGTTACTGCAGTGCTGTGTGAATGTAGTGTTGTGAGAATGCAGTGCTGTGTGAATGCAGTGCTGTGTTAATGTAGTGCTGTGTTAATGTAGTGATGTGTGAATGTAGTGCTGTGTGAATGTAGTGCTGTGTGAATGTAGTGCTGTGTGAATGTAGTGCTGTGTTAATGTAGTGCTGTGTGAATGTAGTGCTGTGTGAATGTAGTACTGTGTTAATGTAGTGCTGTGTGAATGTAGTACTGTGTTAATGTAGTGCTGTGTGAATGTAGTGCTGTGTTAATGTAGTGCTGTGTTAATGTAGTGCTAGTGCTGCTGTGTGAATGTAGTGCTGTGTTAATGCAGTGCTGTGTTAATGTAGTGCTGTGTTAATGTAGTGCTGTGTTAATGTAGTGATGTGTGAATGTAGTGCTGTGTGAATGTAGTGCTGTGTGAACGTAGTGCTGTGTGAATGTAGTACTGTGTTAATGTAGTGCTGTGTGAATGTAGTGCTGTGTTAATGTAGTGCTGTGTGAATGCAGTGCTGTGTGAATGTAGTGTTGTGTGAATGTAGTGCTGTGTGAATGCAGTGCTGTGTGAATGTGAATGCAGTGCTGTGTTAATGAAGTGCTGTGTTAATGTAGTGCTGTGTGAATGTAGTGCTGTGTTAATGTTGTGCTGTGTGAATGTAGTGCTGTGTTAATGTAGTGCTGTGTGAATGTAGTGCTGTGTTAATGTAGTGCTGTGTGAATGTAGTGCTGTGTTAATGTAGTGCTGTGTGAATGTAGTGCTGTGTGAATGTAGTGCTGTGTTAATGTAGTGCTGTGTGAATGTAGTGCTGTGTTAATGTAGTGCTGTGTGAATGTAGTGCTGTGTTAATGTAGTGCTGTGTGAATGTAGTGCTGTGTGAATGTAGTGCTGTGTGAATGTAGTGCTGTGTGAATGTAGTGCTGTGTTAATGTAGTGCTGTGTGAATGTAGTGCTGTGTGAATGTAGTGCTGTGTGAATGTAGTGTGAATGTAGTGCTGTGTTAATGTAGTGCTGTGTGAATGTAGTGATGTGTGAATGTAGTGCTGTGTTAATGTAGTGCTGTGTTAATGTAGTGCTGTGTGAATGCAGTGATGTGTGAATGCAGTGCTGTGTGAATGCAGTGCTGTGTGAATGTAGTGCTGTGTTAATGTAGTGTTGTGTTAATGTAGTGCTGTGTGAATGTAGTGCTGTGTGAATGTAGTTCTGTGTTAATGTAGTGCTGTGTTAATGTAGTGCTGTGTGAATGCAGTGATGTGTGAATGCAGTGCTGTGTGAATGCAGTGCTGTGTGAATGTAGTGCTGTGTTAATGTAGTGTTGTGTTAATGTAGTGCTGTGTTAATTTAGTGCTGTGTTACTGCAGTGCTGTGTGAATGTAGTGTTGTGAGAATGCAGTGCTGTGTGAATGCAGTGCTGTGTTAATGTAGTGCTGTGTTAATGTAGTGATGTGTGAATGTAGTGCTGTGTGAATGTAGTGCTGTGTGAATGTAGTGCTGTGTTAATGTAGTACTGTGTGAATGTAGTGCTGTGTGAATGTAGTACTGTGTTAATGTAGTGCTGTGTGAATGTAGTACTGTGTTAATGTAGTGCTGTGTGAATGTAGTGCTGTGTTAATGTAGTGCTGTGTTAATGTAGTGCTAGTGCTGTGTTAATGTAGTGCTGTGTGAATGTAGTGCTGTGTGAATGTAGTGCTGTGTGAATGTTGTGGTGTGTGAATGTAGTGGTGTGTTAATGTAGTGCTGTGTGAATGTAGTGCTGTGTTAATGCAGTGCTGTGTTAATGTAGTGCTGTGTTAATGTAGTGCTGTGTTAATGTAGTGATGTGTGAATGTAGTGCTGTGTGAATGTAGTGCTGTGTGAACGTAGTGCTGTGTGAATGTAGTACTGTGTTAATGTAGTGCTGTGTGAATGTAGTGCTGTGTTAATGTAGTGCTGTGTGAATGCAGTGCTGTGTGAATGTAGTGTTGTGTGAATGTAGTGCTGTGTGAATGCAGTGCTGTGTGAATGTGAATGCAGTGTTAATGAAGTGCTGTGTTAATGTAGTGCTGTGTGAATGTAGTGCTGTGTTAATGTTGTGCTGTGTGAATGTAGTGCTGTGTTAATGTAGTGCTGTGTGAATGTAGTGCTGTGTTAATGTAGTGCTGTGTGAATGTAGTGCTGTGTTAATGTAGTGCTGTGTGAATGTAGTGCTGTGTGAATGTAGTGCTGTGTTAATGTAGTGCTGTGTGAATGTAGTGCTGTGTTAATGTAGTGCTGTGTGAATGTAGTGCTGTGTTAATGTAGTGCTGTGTGAATGTAGTGCGTGAATGTAGTGCTGTGTGAATGTAGTGCTGTGTGAATGTAGTGCTGTGTGAATGTAGTGCTGTGTTAATGTAGTGCTGTGTGAATGTAGTGCTGTGTGAATGTAGTGCTGTGTGAATGTAGTGTGAATGTAGTGCTGTGTTAATGTAGTGCTGTGTGAATGTAGTGATGTGTGAATGTAGTGCTGTGTTAATGTAGTGCTGTGTGAATGTAGTGATGTGTGAATGCAGTGCTGTGTGAATGTAGTGCTGTGTGAATGTAGTGCTGTGTGAATGTAGTGCTGTGTGAATGTAGTGAATGTAGTGCTGTGTGAATGTAGTGCTGTGTGAATGTAGTGCTGTGTGAATGTAGTACTGTGTTAATGTGAATGCAGTGCTGTGTGAATGTAGTTATCCTGCTTAATTTATCTCATATTTTGTCTAAAGTATCTGACTACTACCTAGATTATTTGCGCTGTGTGTTTTTGTGAAGTGCTATGTGAATGGTCGGACGGGCCAAAGTACAAAGGACAATAAAGTTGTATTGTATTCTATTCTATTTATTAATTTGGGCAATATCTGCACAAACAGATGGGTCTGTAATAACGTTGTAAGTTCAGCAGTGGTAACTAAAACAACACTGATGGGTCTGTATTAGGGGTGTAAAGGTACACGTCTCCGTACCGAACCTAACAAGTTTCAGTGTGTTACCTTTTTCTGTGTTAACTCGAACCTTAGTAAGAGTACAGGAGAGTGTTATCTTCACTCTAGGGCCGAAGTGGTCATGTACAGTCACGTAATTATTAACGTACGGTCCGGACTCCGGGGTAATTCCCTCTTGATGTGTGGTGGTGACAATAAACCACTGGAAACCGTTATCTTCAGGACTGTGCATTTATTTCCATTGTATTCTTCATATCATGCTGTTGACTAACGTTACATATCTCACAACAAGCTACCTGCTTCTGTTGTTCTTCCTGTGTACACACTGTCTCATCACATATTCGCTCCTTGCGTAGCTGACCTGTATGCGTGGGTGCCTCCCTCTTAAAGGAAGAGACCATAATCTTATAACAAGTGTGTACCGTACCGTACCGAACGGCTGTGTAGTCGTGTACCAAACGAATACGACGGTATGTTAACCACTAACGACCGCCCACCGGGGGCTGTTTTTTTCACAATCTAATCTAATCATTATTATTTAAAAAAAAATTACAAGTCGATTATTAATTTCAATATAGAATATTCGTTGACAGCCCTACGAGTACAATTAGTTACTGCACACTACATCACCCCTGAGTGGAACATGGAAAGCCAAACTTTCGCCCAAAGTACCGAAAACCCGTACCGAACCGTGACTTCAAAACCAAGGTACGTACCGAGCCGTGGTTTTTGTGTACCGTTACACCCCTAGTGTGTATAATAACTTTGTTCAACACTGGCTTAAATAACATGTCAGTGTGTCAGCATGCTATCTTAGACCCGACAGAGCCGTACTCGAGGCTGAAACGTTGTCTCTTTATTTTATTATGTAAGTAATTAAATAAAGACGTATAGGAGCACTGTGCTGGGGGCTGCTATGCTCTTCTTTTCATAAGATTGCAGAATATGCACAAGAGTGTGAATACATTTCTTAAACTATTAGTCCTGACAAAGGCACGCTGAGACTACTTTGAGTAAGTAAGTTCTGGAGCACAGCATTGTGGGGTCTCACACTTTTCATAGGATTGTAAAATTCAGAGCAATGGTTTCAGACTGCAGGCAAAAGTGGCCCAAATCAGGTTATTTTGCTCATAATGTGACTCAGATTAGTTTTTTTCATGCCAGTGTGAACAGTGCAAATAACATGGAATCTGATCTTTCCAATTCTGATTTGGTACCACTTTCATATGTGGTCCTAAATCAGATATAGGTCCTATTTGTTTTAATTAGCTGGCCTCCACTGTATTCAACTTATAAATTAAACTATAAACTGTGACTTCAGTGTCCTCCATGTTTACATCCCTCATCGTTATTGTTCATTTGCGCACACGGGCCAGAGGAATTAATCAGAATTGAGCACTAAGGCTTGTAGGGTGAATGTAATGTAGCCAAGGTGTGTGGATGTAATCAGTAGCCTAGTGTTTCTTGTACTACGGTTCAGGACCCAGAGTAGGTTGCATACCTTTGTCTGGTGGGTTCCCACGTAAAAAAAAAAGTTCTCTTTTCGCAAATCTAATGTAGCAATAGGGAAAAAAGGGGGTTTGTACCACAGCTTCCCTTTTTTATCTCCTTTCACATTCTGAAAGAGTTAGAGAGATAGAGTTGTACCCTTCGTGATGACTTGTCGTACAGAACTTGTAAGTCGCTTTGGATAAAAGCATCAGCTAAATGACTAAATGTAAATGTAAATGTAAATTCTGTGTTGGTCTTCTTCATATTTTAGAAATATGTTTTTGAGACTTTTTGGTTTGCGAAAGAGAATGGAGAGGGGAAAAGGAAAGACGGACTTGTCATCTTCATCCACACAGAGACCACAGGAGCTACTGGTGAACATTATAGGAGCAGTATATGGACTTGAGGAATAAATACAGTCAAATGTTTGGCACTTTAAGTTTCTTGATAGCTGTCTGCACGTTGAACTGTCTGTGTGTTCGAATGGAGGAACAGTAATGTTGTTACCTAGCAACTAAATCACGGAATTCTGGAGCGACTTCGCTAAACAACAGCAAGGTGCCCTACTGTAGGTAGGTGGAAATACAGAAATACATTTAAAACGATACATTTTCATCTTTATATTCCTCACCTGTACAAATGTGCCAGATCCGTAATTTTTTTTACTGTATTGTTACCTAGCAACTGAGAACGCCGTTGAAAAGGGAACGCACCTTTGACAGTGATGGCTGTCCCCATCAGAGCCTCGCGGAGAGAGCTCCTCTTCCTCCACCTGCCCTCCTCCGTGCTGTACATCTCCACCGCCTTCAGGGGGCGCTGGTCCTCTCCCACTCCCCCCACCGCCAAGATCTGCTTCCCCAGCACCGCCACAGCTGCCCCGGCGCGAGGGGTCGGCATGGGGGGCAAGCTCAACCACCTGTCCCCCTGGAGACCATGGAAACAAGGGCATTGTGATTAAGTGAATTTTATTATATATATTTTTTTATCTTGCGTTTCTAGGCAACAAGGATACTGGGATACTATTATCTCCACCAGGTGAAGCCTGTAGGGGGATTATTTACATTTACATTTTGTCATTTAGCTGAGCGCTTTTATCCAAATCGACTTACAAGTTTTGTACGACAAGTCAGTAGGAAGGGTGCAACTCTATCAGCTGAGTAACAATGTTCATCCAAGTGTTCGGGTTTTCAGCTGTCCTAATTATGGTGGGAAGTTCGTTCCACCATTGTGGGGCAAGGACCGAGAATAGGATTATGTGTTTGGTCGCATGTGTGCGTGCGTGCGTGCGTGCGTGTGTGCGTGCGTGCGTGTGTGTCTCTCCATCCACAGCTAATCTCACCTTCTCATGAGCAGGCAACACTGTACACTGCAGGCAACATTGCTGGAGAGCTGACGGCAGGTGAACTTGATTAATAAAGGAACACTTGACTCGAACACTTGACTTGACTTGAAGAGTCAGTCGATATTGAATGGAAGATAAGATTCTGGCCCCCGTTGTTCTTCTGCCTTTGCAAATATCTTTCTTGTAAAAGAACAACGAGCCAGCAGGACAGTTTTATGTGTGTCAGTGAACCGTGTGTCACAGTCACGGCCAGACAAAACGGGGAGGTCTCTCCGTTCAGCAACCAGAAACAAAGAAACGCAGCAAAGCGTGCAAGGTGAACGACACACGCAGCACTAGTACTACACAGTATTCTATTTACTCAAGCTTGCATCTTTTATGATTTAGTGATAGTTAAAAGTGATAATATGGAGTGTACGCCATGCGTTTTTTTAGTTCCCTACCTCGGGGGAGTAGAGTTCGAGGGCTGGGGAGGGTCTCCCTGCGGCGTCGCAGCCCCCCAGCATGTACATCTGACCCCCCACCTCGGTGAGGGTGTGGTACACTCGACCGCTGGGCAGGCGCGCCAGGCTCTGCCAGTGGAACTCCTGGGCTGAGGGGACTGACATCGTCTCCCAGCAGCCCAGGGGGGAGTCACTGAAGCCTGGGGGGAAAAGGCTGGTGGTGGAGGGGGGGGGGCACTGGGGGTCAAAGGGACTGGCAGACTGAGATGTTCGGCGAAATGATTGGATTCACCACCCCTAACCCCCCACCCCCCCTGGGAGAATAGGAGAGATATGGGGGGAAAAAAGGTGTCGTTGGGAGAACTATGAAGACAGATTGGATGTGGGAAGGGGCCGGTGGAGGTCGGGGCCCCCCCGGGGTGGTGTGGGAGAGGGGTGGAAGAGATCCAGATGTGGGAGGAGGGGGGAAGGGGTCGTAGGATCAAATCAAGCCCAGCCGGACTCCATGCCCCTGGGGTTGTCCTCCAGCGCAGGCTGCTGCACCCTGCAGGAACAAGAGGAGAACATGGACTTTTAGTGTCGTACTCTTAGCAGACGCCTTTGAAATGGGATTCACACGTGAACTACTTCTGAGAGTAGCAGTACGCGCAATTTCCTTTGGGCTATAAGAGCTCCATTGTGTTTTGGAAGATATTAACCTTCCACAACCGTTTCCACAGTAAATGTAGCAGACTTGGCGAGTACACCATTCAGGCATGTTTGGGCAGACTCCAATGTGAACCTTATCAAGTGTGCGTGTGTGTGTGTGTGTGTGTGTGTGTGTGTGTGTGTGTGTGTGTGTGTGTGTGTGTGTGTGTGTGTGTGTGTGTGTGTGTGTGTGCGTGTGTGTGTGTGCGTGTGTGTGTGGAGAGAGAGAGAGAGAGAGAGAGAGAGAGAGAGAGAGAGAGAGAGAGAGAGAGAGAGAGAGAGAGAGAGAGAGAGAGAGAGATAGAGAGAGAGAGAGAGAGAGAGAGAGAAAGAGAGAGAAAATCGATGTACACAAACAATAAGTGCGGTATAAAATAAATTCTCTCAGAAGCGAGGAGTGAGACAAGGCTTGCTGTATGAGTCTGACTCTATTCAACATCTATATTAATGAATTCCTCCACATTCCTGCTCTACGCAGATGATCTGATTCTGTTGTCTCCTACAAAACAAGGGTTAGCTACAGCAGAACCTGGACCTGCTAGTGCAGTACTGCCAGACTTGGGCTCTGGCAGTAAACATGAAAAAGACAAAATAAAGATCCAGATTTCAGGGAAACACATAACTGTACAGTAGCTTCACAATAGGAACACACAAATGAACTGTGCAGATTATATTTATTTAGGATTGAAAATAAGATCCACTGGAAGTTTTAATCCATCAGTAAATTAACTGAGAGAGAACGCACACAAAACATAACATTTTATTTTAATTCAAATTTTAATCTGGCGCAAATTATTCAAATATGTCATAGAACTAATTTGTTCTTACCAGAATTTGGTCCAATTGGAGAAGTCGAAATCAAGCATTTAGAGTAGGGATGTTCGATATTGGCTTTTTTACCGATACCAATATACCGATATTGTCCAACTCTTAATTTCCGATACCGATATCAACCGATACTGATATATGCAGGGTTCCCCCCCCCCCCCCCCCCCCCCCCCAAAAACGGAATAATTTCAGGTAATTAACATTACATATCTCTTGGTGTGGAATTAACACAACATTATGCATACTTTTGACAATAAATAAAATCTGAATTTGTTCTTACTTGCTTGCCTGGGTAAATAAAGGTTAAATAAATGTAAAAAAAAAGAAAAAGAAAAAAACGATACCGATAATTTCTGATATCACATTTTAATGCCAATATCGGTAGGCCGATAATATCGGACATCCCTAATTTAGAGTTCTGAAAAAGCATCTGGAGGTGCGCAGAAAATACTAAAACAACACATGCAGAGCTGAATTAGGCCAATATATAAAAAAAAATAGGAATATTTTCTATATGTCAATATTGGCTTCATCTAAGAAACAGTGACCCTCACTCCTATCCATCTAATGCCTGAGAGCAAAGAAAATAGTAACTCAGCTGGTCTCTGGTCAGCTGGTCCCTCAATAAGCTGGTCCTAACTCTTAGTTCACGATCTAACCCTGTGCTGCCTCAGGACTAGTCTGAGAACAAATCAATTAGAGTCAACCACATTTTAACACACGAGAAACAAAACGACATCACCAATTGTTACGACCCTGGCTCAAAGGCACGCAACCTATGTGCAAACCAACACCAAAACCCCGTGCTCTAACTCAAAATGCTACTATATCGAGGAACTATTAGTGTAATTAGTGTGTTACCAGGGCTGGTTTTAAAGCTCCCAGCAGGTAACCAATCAGCACTAATTAGCTAATTGGCAGCCCTCAACCTGCATGCACAGTGACACAGGAGTGATCAGGCTCCTGGTACATAACACCTCCCACACCAAACTGGTTGCCCCAGAGGCAACCACCACACAACAACCCATAAACAAAAACAACAAAAACAACTGTGACCCATTAATTGTCAGGGCCACTACCACAACAGCGATAGCGGGTCAGCCCCTGTCGAACACGACCACCAACCGTGTTGTATGCTCCCTTTCAACAGGCCCCTCCACCGATACCGACCTGTCAAAAATAGACTGCAAACCGTGAACATCCAGAGTAGGATGTACCGCCTCAGGTACAGCCCCACCGTCCCTGGAACATGGCAGTACGACAGTCACAAAAACGTCTGGAACACCATCTAAAATGGCGTCACCCAAAATAACATTGTCCTGATCAAAATCAAAATGGCTGCCACTCAACAGACCAGGTCGCGAAGGTGGCTCCTGCTCCACAGGACACAGGTAACTAGGTTGACCATCACACCTAGTGCATGGCAGAGAATCAGTGTGGACATGTGGATCAATGTCAGAATCATCAACTGACATACTGGGACCATCCCTGCCCATAAGTGAAACATTAGGGACAATAGAGCTACTGTGGGAAGGCTGGCAGCCTAACTCAGGCTTAGTAGCCTCTCCAACTAGAACGGTGTCACATGAAACAACAGCACCTCTCATAGCATCCTTCCCACACTCATCCTCCAATTTGTTCGTGGCCTCAGCCTCAGGCAGGCTGGGAAGACCTTGAGACACTGCGCTGCCATATCATCTCCTGCCACATGCTTCTTCGGCACGCATGTCAACTCTGGTTTCACCACCGGGCCTAACACAAAGCCACAATCAAGAGAATCATTATGCAGAGGTACATCCACAGTGTGCTTTCCAAAATTCTCACCAGATACACATTTTAATTCAACAAAGAATGTGTCACTAAGTGTAATGTCCCAAGTCGAAGTATCAACAACATCACTTTTGTCCTTTGACATTTCCCGTGCCACAGCACACACAGGGAACACTTCTGGATGTTTCTGTGCCAGCTCATTAGGGACCTCAGAAACCACAGGAATGGGAGTTACAACCGGGGTAGCCAACACTTTGTCACCAGCCAAATCATTCCCTAGAATGAAGGACACCCCCTTTATGGGAATGTGAGAACATACCCCCACAACAACATTGCCTGATACTAAGGGAGAATTGAGCGTGACCTCATGCAAAGGTGCATCCACAAATCCAGCCCCAAAGCCCCGAACAACGACACCGGAATGCAAAGAAGAGTTTTCTGAAAACGGCAAAACCCCCTCCAGAATGAGGGACTGAAAAGCACCGGTATCTCTCCAAATTGTTATAGCCTGTTTGGACTCTAGTGCATTAGTCAGGGAAACAAATCCATCCATCATAAACCTTGAGGAACCCTCGAGCTCTTTGTCCACACGTTTGATACTTCCCCCATCACCATCTAACGTTGGCATAAGCGTTCTGCATATGGTTTCTACCAGAGCCACGGTTCTGACATTTTTCTGCTCAAGCACCGGGCACCCAGCAACGATATGACCAGTTCTTTACAGTAGAAACAGATAATCCCTTCTGGGAATGCACCAGCAGAACCACCCCGCCTAGGAGGTGAAGTTAACTGACCAGCAGACACAGGTTTTGGGAAACAGCCCCCCTGAACAGGACGCCTATCCCCGGACTCAACACGGTAGTCCTCCAAAAACACGGACTTGTGTGTCAACACAAACTCATCAGCGAAGACAGCGGCGTCGCCTATCTTCGATACCTTACGCTCATTTAGATGTGTGGAAACGGTATCAGGAACACATCTTTTAAATTCCTATAGGAGAATCAACTGCCTAAGCTGCTCTCTTGACTCTGCCTTCCGAGAAGTGCACCACCTGTCAAACAGGTTCTCCTTCTCCCTTCCAAATTCAACATAAGACTGTCCCTCCGACCTGCGATAACCTCTAAAACGCTGACGATAGGCCTCGGGGACCAACTCATAAGCCCTCAATATGGAAGCTTTAACAAGCTCATAATCAGCGCTTTGTTCAAGGGACAGAGCAGTATAGGCTTCTTGTGCCCTACCAACTAAAACACATTGCAGCAGCAGTGTCCAGGCGGTATCAGGCCACTTCAATGTGGTTGCCACCCGTTCAAAAAGGGGAAAATATCTTTCCACGTCTTTCTCAAAAAATGGAGGCACCATCCTAATATTCCTGCCTACATCAAAACCGGAACGTGACTCTGAATGCAGAGCACCCGTCTGCAAGGCAGCATGCTTATATTCAAGCTCCTTCTGTGCACGCTCGTGCTCCAGCAACATTTGTTTCTCCTTAAACTCACGCTCCTTAAGCTCACGCTCACGCTCATGCTCAAGCTCCTCTTTCCTCTCTCTCTCCTTAAGCTCACGCTCCTCTCTCCTCTCCTCACGCTCTCGCTCTAGCTGCCTTTCCTTAAACTCCAACTCCCTAATCCTCCACTCACCCTCTACACCAGGTAATAGCGGAGATGTGCCAGACGAAGGAGGCTCCTCCACCCTCTCCTCAAGCACCTGCTCTCTAATGAGTAACACCCTTAAAGCACTCAAGGCAGTCGGCTTCAAACTAAGGCTGTCAAATATATCGCGTTAATATCGCGTTAACTCCCGATTCTATTAATGCCACTAATTTGTTTAACTCAAGATTAACTAAACATTTTTTTTTTTTTTTTTTTTTAACTAGACTTCACTCAGGTGTATTATTGATGCTCTCATTGATACTATGTTTGTTTCTGAAGTGTGTGTGTGTGTGTGTGTGTGTGTGTGTGTGTGTGTGTGTGTGTGTGTGTGTGTGTGTGTGTGTGTGTGTGTGTGTGTGTGTGTGTGTGTGTGTGTGTGTGTGTGTGTGTGTGTGTGTGTGTGTGTGTGTGTGAGATATAGAGAGAGAGGGGGGTGAGAGAGATGAGGAAGGGGCAAAAGAGAAAAAGAGCTGGGAGAGTGTGTGTGTGAGGGAGAGAGGGGGGTGTGTGATTAATCAGCCCTTGTGTGTGTGAATGTAACAAGTTCCTAACGTTTTATTTCCCCTATTATTTCATGCACACTTTATTCATTGTTTTAAATTATTATTTTCTTTTAAGTTATTTTGTGCATCACTCTGTTTTGAATTTGATGCAAATTTGCAATGCATGAGGGTCATCCTTTTGTGTTAAATGGCTGCACAAAGCAAGCATTTGTTGACTCGCATGTTGATAAGAGTATTAAAACTTGGAACTTGAAAAATATCTGTTTAAGGTAAAAAAGAAATAAAAAATAAAAATGCGATTAATTTGGGATTAATCGCGAGTTAACTATGGACAATCATGCGATTAATCGAGTTAAATATTTTAATCGTTTGACAGCACTACTTCAAACGTTTCTCACCAGCAGTAAGCTCTACCCTGTAGTGTACAGCAAGTTCTAGAAGTTGTTCCTTGGAAAACTTCTCCAACATGTCATGAGACGGGCGATCAACAAAGTCCTTGATGGAAGCCATCGTTACTGTACCAGTCACCACAAGCTACTCACTTTATTTTACAGTCACGAAGAACCACTAACGAACCACGAAGAACCACTAAAGAACCACTGAAGACCACTAAAGAACCGCCAAAGAACCACTGAAGACCCCCTAACGAACCACTGAAGAACCACGAAGAACCACTGAAGAACCATGAAGAACGCTAATGCCAATAATAACAACCAGAACGGAATGCGGTGGAAATGTGAGCTCTACGGAGCGCACCTTTCCAGTTTGCAAAAAATTTAAAATAAAAAACAACCACCCTGAAATAAATAGACGTGTCATACACGCAGGGTGTCAGGTGCTAACAGGTATGCTAACCAAACACTCAAAACAAACAAAATAAATTCAACAAACAAATCCAAACAGGTGCGCCTTCTAACCTGATATGACTACATATGCTTCTACATCTAAACTGCAGTCAAAACCGGCCCACCACATGTCTACCCTAAGAAACACTAAATCAAGCCCTACCACACTACCTGTGTTTTCTGGCCCCCCTAACCTACCTACCCTTAAACTAATGCCCTGTAGACCTAACCATCTTCAACCACACCTGCTACCAGTCAAAGATCATACTTGACCATCCACACGTCCAGTACATGATACGGTACCAGACAAGTAGATGGTGCCAATCCCTTCCCTGACTGCCCCAGGAGTATGTGGTGCACAGGAAGCTAACCAACAACCAGAAAATAATGTCCCTATCTACATGTGGTGCCCACTAAACTATATATTTTAACAGCATAAGTAGTCACATCAAATTACAAACAAATAAGGCATACTCACCTGTTTGACGAAAACGGCTCAAGCCCCCACGTTACACAATATGTAACGAACACCACCCAAACCATAATACCATGACACCCCGTGTAACACAAAAAAAAACTACCAAACAAATTTCTAGGGGTAAAATATCCCGGACGAGCGCCCAACTGTTACGACCCTGGCTCAAAGGTCTATGTGCAAACCAACACCAAAACTCGTGCTCTAACTCAAAATGCTACTATATCGAGGAACTATTAGTGTAAACCAAAGGACAAGGACTGGAAGAACGTGACAGCTCTTCCTCTAAGCACAGACACTGCATGTGTGTTACCAGGGCTGGTTTTAAAGCTCCCAGCAGGTAACCAATCAGCACTAATTAGCTAATTGGCAGCCCTCAACCTGCATGCACAGTGACACAGGAGTGATCAGGCTCCTGGTACATAACACCAATTATAACACTCCAGAAACAAAACTACATCACCAATTATAACACTCCAGAAACAAAACTACATCACCAATTATAACACTCCAGAAACAAAACTACATCACCAATTAAAACACACCAGAAACAAAACTACATCACCAATTATAACACTCCAGAAACAAAACTACATCACCAATTATAACACTCCAGAAACAAAACTACATCACCAATTAAAACACACCAGAAACAAAACTACATCACCAATTATAACACTCCAGAAACAAAACTACATGCCCAATTATAACACACAAGAAACAAAACTACAGCACCAATTATAACAGACCAGAAACAAAACTACAGCACCAATTATAACACACAAGAAACAAAACCTCATCACCAATTATAACACACCAGAAACAAAACTACAGCACCAATTACAACACACAGGAAACAAAACCTCATCACCAATTATAACACACCAGAAACAAAACTACATCGCCAAATATAACACACAAGAAACAAAACGGTACCACCAATTCGAACACACCAGAAACAAAACTATACAACCAATTGGAACACACAAACAAAAGCACAAAGCAAAATGCAGTGGTATCTGGCCCTAAAAAGACGGTACGGTGTGGCAGATTATCTGACCACAGTGACACTGAGCAAATAACTACCATGACAATGTTCCAGACACAGTGAGCACAGCCTGGCCATCGAGAGGGGAACCTCCAAAAGATCATGGCTCCCCAAAGAGTAGCACTGAACTTCCCTGCTGAATTCTGTGCTGAATTTCCCTCTGGATCAATAAAGTACTTCTATTCTATTCTATTCAACTTCTGCCAGCTGTGCACGGAAGACAAAGTCCAAACTAAATATGTCCCACATTTTTCTCATATTGTTATATTCAGAGTTAATTACATTGTTTACACACTGTTTATCTGTTCTCATATTTTTATATTCAGATCTAATTCTATTACCTATATTCATGTCATTCTATAATTACCCTGCCCATACCTGTACCCCCCTCCCCCCTCCCCCATGCTGCATGTTAACATGTTAACATGATGTTTCATTGATTGCATCTTAAAAGCTGTGTTTCAGGTCACCCGCTCTGAGCACAGCCGACTCTCAGTATGCAGAGCGGGCGTGGCCTTCTGTTCACTAGACACTATTGAAACGGAGATCTAGGGCCTCCACAGATGCGCTTGATCGAGCTGGTGGGGTTGTGACTCCGATTAAAGAATCACAGCAGCATCTCACTAGCAGAGAGAAACAACATCAACAGAACATTTATTAATATGAACATAATTCCAAAGTATGTTGCAGTAAATTAACATAACATTGTAACAGAGAGTCAGTATGGTTTCAGAGCTAACAGATCAACAGCAATGGCATTAACTTGAGTTAACAGAAGAAATCGCCAACAGTTTAGATAATAGAAAATATGTAGTAGGAGTATTCATAGACCTCAAAAAAGGACAATGTAATGCGTGTTGTTATCCAAACTGTACATTTTATTAGAGGCAAAGGACTTAACCATCTGCAATTTGACGCACTTTTATCATAACGCAATATTAGTCACGGCCTGCCGTACCACACTGAGGTCCGTTGGTTCAGCCGAGGAGCAAATCATCAAACACTATTCCAGAGTGCTCAAATTACGCACGGAGATTGCTCAATTCATGGAGCAGAAAGGAAAGCCAATGACCGAGTTGGATGATCCACACTGGCTTAGGGATCTTGCCTTTTTAGTGGACATTACAGAACACTTAAATGTGTTGAATGTTATAGCATGCAGGGCCGCAACAAACTCGTCACAGAGTACTATGATAGCGTTCGTGCTTTTCAAATGAAATTGGCTCTGTGGGAGACGCAGATATCCCAGCACAACGCTGTCCACTTCCCCCGTCTAAAATCTCTACCTGTCAATCACGAGAGTATGGACACGTACAAGAACATGCTGCTCAGGCTTATACGTGAGTTTGACAATTGATTCACTGTCTTCACTTCAACTGGAGAAGGACTTTGCACACTCACCCCCCCCCCCTGTTGTATTTTGTTCCCTTTTCTAGGCCTAATATAGCACACTGATCACAGGGCAGCTGGATTAACCATATCTGAACCAGCTAATTACTTAATTACTCAGATATTCAAACACAATATGCAATTATTGTGAAATGATTGAATGAATGAAAATAATTATTATTAAATGCCTTCTGCAGAATTTGCATTTCTTATTTGTTAAATATCTGTTTTATTGATTAATTAATTATACATTTGAAAGAATGCAAGTTATAGCCAACATACAATATATCCCATTGATTGGTACAATGGGACAGCCATTTGGCGTTTTATAGCTATAACCTGCATTCTTTCAAATATATCATTAATCAATAAAACTGATATTGAAATACACTATGTAGCCTAGTTCTATATCATGCTAGTTTCCGCTCAGCGTCATATTGCACATATCTCGCTCCAGTGTATATGCACTGAATAAAATTTCAAAATGTACCTTTACATACCAACATCCGTCTGACCACACCCCCATCTGCTACCTACATAAGCAGGGGTGGGGCCACACACTCATCTCCTTCTCAAATTTCACCACAAACAAGTGCCTGTATACCACCACTTGAAATAGGAAAGGAAGAGAGGAAAACAGAAGACAAGGAGATACGTTGACATTATATCTTTATTTTCTCTCTCACTATTTTTGAGAAAATACGGCGATATTGTCTTCGTCACTGGAGTGTCTGGAAGATGATGATCATTCAGACCTCCACCGGCTTTTTCGTATTAGGGGCTCGCGCCGCTGATATACTCCCCACCTGCAGTCCTCCTTGCTGCGGCTGGATAGGTATTGAACCTCCGGTCATACAGCTGGACTGTGGGAGGCACCGGCTGTTGTGAGAAACCAGTTGCTTCCGAGCTGGGTGAGTAATGTTTTGCTTGCGAGCACTAGTTAATGCTAGTGGGCCGCGACCGAGACCTGGTTGAACCCAGGATTCTCTGGACAAGCGGATGCTTCTCTGTCCCGTGCAGGCCCCATCTTTCACATGAATGTGGAAGTACACCCTAAAGCACGAGGAAAAGTGGGCATGGATCTTCGTTATCGGAAGTTCCATGCTCAAGTCGGCTGCAGCCCATACGGGAATTGTGCCGACTCTGGTAAATCACTGTTGAAAACTGTCTTGACATTTCTTTTTCTCTTCCCTCTTAGGATGAGGAAGGACTCAGGCGGCGGCCTGTCTGAAGTGTGGCTTGTTATGTCGTTGTGTACAGTTCAGGTGATAGCTGCTTAGCTTGCATGCTAGTTGTGGCCTACTGTTGTTAGCCAGTCAGCTGTTAGCTGCGGCGCTAGCTCGTTGTATTCACTAGGCTAGGAAACGTTAGCTTTTTGCTATCAGTCGGGCGGCTGTTAGCTTAATGCTACACTGTTGAACGTTACTGTGACTATAACATGCCTTAAACACTCTGACTACGACATCATCTTTGACAGAGGATGTTAGTCGACCCTACACCCGGGTGCCATGCCAGCGAGGACTTCGTCAACATGGAGAACGGCGGCTGGGTGGCGTAGCGGACATTACCCTCGTCACCAACGCAGGAGATGCCGGGTTCGACTCGGTGTCCCGTTGACCAGTGTTGCAGTCCTCTCGGCCTGCGCTCAGGGTGGAGGTAGGAGTCCTGACCGGACTTTAAACACTTCTTCTTTTCTTCCCTTCTAAATGTTTTGTAATAACGATGTTTCCAAAACGTGTGTTGCTGCAATACATTGAGGATACGACGCGTGTTGTGTGTGAATTGTCTTGTCACTGGTATAGCTTCTCTCTCCATAGAAAATCGGCGTTGTTTTTTACATGTGTGAAAATGAACTGGTTAGTTGTGATGAGAACATATGTGTTCATGTAACGTTTGTAACGTGGGTGAACTCACAACTAAGAGGGTTAATTAACCTGTGAAGCTATGCTTAGTGACATGTGATTGAGGAATGAATCTTTTTCTCAGCCTGTGATGACAATGAACAGCATGTTCACATATTAACAGGGGTACCTGTTCAACCTGGTCGTATCAAGGGTAAGGTAGGAGGGGTGACCCCCCCGGTTTCCCTGGGGCTTCCCCCCCTCCTCTCAGACATGTTTGTTTACAATATATTGTGTCACTGTGTTTGTGGGGATACGATGTAACCCTCAGCTTAAGTTGCTGGGGTTGTGCTTCCGCTTGAGAAACTATTCTTTTCCTAAAGAAAAGGTTGTTTGGTCACTTATCATGTGTGCTTAGCAAGGCCTGTGGCCAATACGTAATCGAGGACTTATGTCTCTCTCGTTATGAAAAACGGCGTTCCTCTGTAGTAAGAGTGTACTTTTGCCATTTTTTGTTGTGATGAAGGGTTGTGTGTGTCGTTGGGATCTACATTTGGGTTAGGTTGGCCCACAGGAGCACATGTGTAAGTCTGGTACCGGGGCTCTTAAAGGGGCCCTCTCTGTTCTGTGTTTTTTCCTTAGTAAAACTCAGATAGCAGGTTAGCACATGAGCTATGTGAAGCTGTTAGATGCTTCATGTAGCATGCTATGACTGGGTCATGCTCTACTTTGTCATTACATCGTATCAGGGGTGAGGGGTCGTAAAGGGGTGAACTGGTAAACCTTTCCTCCCCTTTTCTGATTGGTCAGGGGTTAAAACCCCCTGTCCTTCAGGGTTCCTGTCACGTTGCTGTTCGGCACGTTACAGGGTAGGGGGGGGGGGGAGTTTCCTGGTCCCACGCCCTGAAAAATTTGGTGCACCGCGGAAATTCCCCCGCCATAGAGTACGTCACTGTGCGCGTTTCTATTAGTAAGACTTCCGTGAGTTGTTCAGGTTCCATGTTATGGATCTGTTTCAGGGAGTTGTCAGAGCTCCTCCTCACGAACTCCTCCTCAGGGAGAAGTGCCTTCTGTGAGTTCGGACTCTCCTTCCCAGTGAGGGAGCCTCCTCAGAGTTTCAGAGCCTCCTCCTCAGATTGTCAAGGTGAGTAGAACTTCAAAAAGGAGTTCTTCTCTATTGTATGTGTATTCGATTCAATTCGATTATTGAGTGTGTATTGGTTCGGTGCCTCCTCCTCGGAGAGCCCTAACCCAAGTGTTACATAGCTCAATGTTGCAATATTTCTTTTCAATCTATACAGCTCGCGTGGGAAGTCTCTCTGGGGATTCCCGTCTCCTCCCTGTGGCGAGGGTGGCGGGATGTAAAAATGAAAAAAAAATTTACCCTCAGCCGCGTCACGTGGGATTCATGTCAGTCTGTGTTTCTTTCTTTTTTAATAAAAAGAGGAAAGAACATGAAGCACGACGGCTCCTTGTCGTTCTCCCAGGCGACTTGGAGGAACAATGTCTGGTGTCTTGTTAGACTATCCATTGATGTGTTTGGGTCTCGACGCGTACATAGTGCTGGCTCGGGGTGTTTCTGATAAGAATCACGCATGGGGCTGGTACGCCTTGGTTGCTCATTATTAAAACAGCGTTTTTATAGGGCAACTGGGATGGAGGTTTTCTCTTCAGAGCGACTGTTACTAGGTCTCGACGATTTTTCGTTTATATCTGGGAGATGTTAACGGAATATATCAAAACATAGGTAGAGGGGTCTCACGCCCTTGGGGTGGGCCACTAAGCACGGTACGAATGGGACCGTCTGGGTGGCGCCCTCTTTTCTTGTTTTAGATCGACACGCGTACCTACCCCCTCTCTTGGAGTGGGGATGTCGGCGTGATTAGGGCACAGGACTGAGTCTGGTCACGCTGGTCCAGGTCAGTTAACCCGTTGTCCGCCGGGGACGCAGATCTTCTGTTCTGGTACCCTGAGGGACTTGTGCTTTTTTCTGGGGGAAAAATGCCGGGTCGGCCCGGGTGTCACAGGGTTGGGCGTTATGGAGACCCTTTGTTGGGTACATGTTGTACCCTGTGCTTCCTTTCGCCCCTCTCTTACGCATGGCGAAGAGGGGGCTGTTGGGGTGGTCTTATGGACTTCCTCTGGCATCCCTGTGTGCTTCCCGGTCCGCCGGGCCCGGTCCGAAGTTGTGTTTCGTCGACCCGTAGGCCTGGGATAACCCCGTTTTGAAAACTGAAACACTTGTACTGCGGTATAGCCAGTGTATACCCGCAGGTGTGTTTTGGAGTTTTTTCTTGAGGGGTTATAGGAACAACCACCGCATGTGGTACCAAGAGGGTGGTTGATTCCCTGGTGTGTTGGAGCGGAGTCAACTCCCGGGTGACCCGGTTGAGTGTGCCCCTGCATGTTCATGACGTCTGCCAATCGTGTCAGCCTTCTCTGCCTCGGCCCCTCTGGGTCGGGGTTTTTTGGTGGAGGCTTTGTCATGGTGCGCAACAATGCCAGCATACGCCCGTTCCGCCGGGGGTGCTGTTTTCAGTTGACCCCTTTGGCGCCTGTCTCGTCCGCAGTGCTCCAGGCTCGGGTCAAATGCCTGCTGCCTGGATTGAGGGATCGAACCCTTCTGGAGGTCGTCTCCCCGGTGCGCTGCCTGCTCCCGCTGTAGTGTAGCCTCTTGAGTGCTTCGAGTTACAGCCATGCTGACTGCCTGAGTGTGCCAGGGTCAGTGTGCCAGGTGGCGTGCTAGTGGGGGGAAGGGCCCGCTCTTGGATGGGCCCTGTCCGAATACGCTGGCGATGTGGGGGACGGTGTCACTAGTGACCGCCTGGTAAGGTCTTGATGCTGTGGCGTCGTTGACCTCTCCGGGCCCCCTTTTTTCTGGGGGGCTCCAGTCCCTTCTGGGTCTGGGTCTTCCTTCGCGCTCCGCTGCTATGGCCTTGCCACGGGGTTGAGTTTGGTCTTGACCCCGTGATTTTGGGGGCGGTAACGAGGTTTGTTCCTTCCGTTCGTTCCCTGGTGGCATGCGGGTTGTGCGTGTGCGTAGTCGTGGGGTCAAGCCACGGTCTGCTCACCCTGTGCGTTAAGTTGCTCGAGTTCCTCTTCGCACGGATCCGTCTCCCTCCCGTCCACCAATAGGGAGGGTATCCTCCATTAGGGAGAGTTGGGGGGGCTCGGTCCTCCCCGGTCTGATGGTTGTGGGGGGCCTCAGCGGGGTACATTTGTCGAGCTTTTAGCTCCCGCTCAGCTCCTGTTGTGCAATATGCCGCTGAGCGGAAGCTAGCATGATATAGAACGATAGGTTATGAATATAACCGTAGTTCTATGAATGGTAGTGACACTCAGCGTCTGGACGCCACTACGGCCCTTGATCTTTCATTGTGGTGACATTTTTTGGGAAGGAGATGAGTGTGTGGCCCCACCCCTGCTTATGTAGGTAGCAGATGGGGGTGTGGTCAGATGGATGTTGGTATGTAAAGGTACATTTTGAAATTTTATTCAGTGCATATACACTGGAGCGAGATATGTGCAATATGACGCTGCCTGAGCGTCACTAGCATTCATAGAACTACGGTTATATTCATAACCTATCGTTATTGTTGTATGAATAAACATGTGTATGGCACTTGATCTATTTTGTTACACTTCTCTCTTCTACTTGAAATGTTGGCTATTAGCATGGATAGGAAAATGCTTTCTGTTCCACATCTATTGCATAACTCGTCTTCTTTATGTAATTGTACATTTTGTGCCACACTTTCTCATTGATCTGTAGGCCTGAATGATTTAAAATATAGCCTAAATACAGTATCCATGTGTTGAGTCAAATGTGATTTTAACAACAAGTAGGCTAACCTGGCCCTCATGAGGTCTCATTTGTACAAATCCAGCCCACTGCCTGATATGAGTCTGACATCCCTGCTATAGATGCTTAACTCTCAGTATGCAGAGGGGGCGTGGCCTTCTGTTCACTAGACACCATATAGATGCTTAACTTTCAGTATGCAGAGGGGGCGTGGCCTTCTGTTCACTAGACACTATAGATGATTAACTCTCAGTATGCAGAGGGGGTGTGGCCTTCTGTTCACTAGACACTATAGATGCTTAACGGTCAGTAGGCTGAGGGGGCGTGGCCTTCTGTTCACTAGACTATAGATGCTTAACGCTCAGTAGGCTGAGGGGGCGTGGCCTTCTGTTCACTAGACATGCTTAACTCTCAGTAGGCTGCGGGGGCATGGCCTTCTCTTCACTAGACATGCTTAACGCTCAGTAGGCTGAGGGGGCGTGACCTTCTCTTCACTAGACATGCTTAACGCTCAGTAGAATGAGGGGGCGTGGCCTTCTGTTCACTAGACATGCTTAACGCTCAGTAGGCTGAGGGGGCATGGCCTTCTGTTCACTAGACATGCTTAACGCTCAGTAGGCTGAGGGGGCGTGGCCTTCTCTTCACTAGACATGCTCAACGCTCAGTAGGCTGAGGGGGCGTGGCCTTCTGTTCACTAGACATGCTTAACGCTCAGTAGGCTGAGGGGGCGTGGCCTTCTGTTCACTAGACATGCTTAACGCTCAGTAGGCTGAGGGGGCGTGGCCTTCTGTTCACTAGACACTATAGATGCTTGACTGTTAACACTTTGAATGCCAGCCGTGTTAGCCATCCTTGTACTCAGTGTGCCACCGCTGTAAAAGATAGGGATTTTCACTGTGCATCGTGGTGTTTGCAGGGCTATATCTATATTCTATATTATATAGCTATGGAGACAATACTATGGCTCATTTGACAGTAACTATCCCTCGTTCAACATGTGAAAAAGTATAAATTTTTTCATGTATACGTTCACGTGTTATACCGTGGTGAATATTGTATAGTTTCAGAGTGATCCTGGCTAATTACGGAGCGATATGTGAATTTTGCTAAAAGCGTTTGCGTTGCTCGTCTGGACACGCTACTATTTCCAAATCAAAGGTATATAATAGGTATTATGTTTCATCATGAATGCATGAAAGGGGGGGGGTCGTTTTATGATGCTTTGATCGCCAGTAACGGCATTCGTTTTGAATACTACATACGTTGATAGGCCGGATCAATGTGAAATCATTGTTGGATCAAAGTAAGATTGATGTCATATAGTCCTTACTAGGGATGCTCGATATTGGCTTTTTTACCGATACCGATATACCGATATTGTTCAACTCTTAATTTATGATACCGATATCAACCGATATCAACCGATACCGATATATGCAGGGTTTCCCCCCCCCCACATTTTTTTATAATTTCAGGTAATTAACATTACATATCTCTTGTTGTGGAATTAACACAACATTATGCATACTTTTGACAATAAATAAAATCAGAATTTGTTCTTACTTGCTTGCCTGGGTAAATAAATGTTATAGAAATGTAAAAATAAAAAAAAATTATTACCCTTGGTAATTTGCTTGGTCTAAATTCTCCGCCCGGACGATATTAGATGTGACACACGGTGTGAAATAAGGTTTCAAAGGGTGGGCGATACTGCCACCTAGCAGGATGCGGCCGGTATTGCACTTTTGGGATCTCAAAATGATTTCCTATGGTAACACAAAGTCCGTGACACTGCATAGAATAAAAAAATCGAATAAAAGAAAAAACTATGATGGCACTCAACCGCTGGCGAGATAACCCGAGAAATCTCGGGTCTGGCGCCCAATGTGTTAAGGACTCAGCGTAGCCTATGGTGATGCTGAGCACTACTCAGCTAGATGCGACTGATGGGAAGCAGACACGCACGCGCACACACACACACACACACACACACACACACACACACACGCACGCACGCACGCACGCACGCACGCACGCACGCACGCACGCACGCACGCACGCACGCACGCACACACACACACACACACACACACACACACACACACACACACACACACACACACACACACACACACACACACACACACACACACACACGCACGCACACAGACACACACACACGCACGCACACAGACACAGAGAGAGAGAGAACAGCAAGCACATAAGTGCAAGATTATTTATTTAGTCCACCAGCCTAAATAGCTCAAGAATCCTCCCATTAATCTTAGAATATCAAACACCGGCCCGGATTAATCGTCCGGCCGCTAGTCTGCGTGCACATGTTCACGTGTCTGAGTGCGATTCTCCTCTGTTCCCTCTTCAGATGAGGAAACAATCATGCAAAAATACGTTAGGTCAACACCAACAACCTACTTGTAACCAGGCAACCATCTGCAACCCGGGTTTCTCTTTCTTTCTCTCTGTCTTCCTTTGTTTTTCGTTTCACACGCTGTCTTCCTTCCGTCGCCTCTCATCCTCTTGTGTTATTCTTGCCAGTAACCCACTTCTCCGGCCTACATTTTGTTTTCACAGAGTGCAAGCGGGGGAGGAGGAAGTCGGAGTGTCGTGGGAAGAAGAAGCTTCCAGAACATTGTGTGTGTTTTTCACCGCAGACATATTTCTGATGACATCAAGAGACAGGATCACCCACTGCACAACGTGTGCTAGGTCAGGAGACTGGGAGGATAACGGCAGCTGGCAGAGACAGGTGTGTGTGTATGTGTGTGTGTGTGTGTGTGTGTGTGTGTGTGTGTGTGTGTGTGTGTGCGTGTGCGTGTGCGTGCGTGTGTGTGTGTGTGTGTGTGTGTGTGTGTGTGTGTGTGTGTGTGTGTGTGTGTGCGTGCGTGCGCGCGCGTGTGTGTGTAGTATGCAACGGGATTCCACTGTGTGTACAACTAGTTTGGAATGCTCTCATCCAGGAAGAGGTCAGATGGAAATCGGACCGCCATCCAATTAAAAGGTCGGATTGGAGACGACGTCTCTGGTCTCACACGAGGTCTCTCTCATCGGCTTACACCTCAAAGCCTCAACTACATCTCTCTCTAATACCTGTCCTCTCCTGCTCTCCCTCCTATCTCTCTCTCTCATCCCTCCTCTCCCTCTCTTTTTTCTCCTTTAACCATTTCACCACCACACTACCAAATGGTTAACCCTTTCACTGCGACAATACAGAAGGTTAACCTTCTGTAGTGTGGTAGTGAAAGGGTTAATTACACCGGCACACTTTATCTAGCCCGGGCCACGCCTTCCATTGTCTGGCAGGCGATGGGAATAAAAGGACAGACAAGATAGAAAGAAAGACTGCCCTTCAGAATAACAGCAACTCCCTCCTTCCAGTCTGCAACGGGCGGGTTACCATGGCAACAGTGAGACCTTCTGGAGTTGTGAGAGGCACAGCTCCTACCCACCCCCCCACCCCCCCCCCACCCCCCCACACACCCCCCACACACACATGATTGCTTATCGCTTGGTTTGGTTTTAATAATAAGCTAATAAAAAAAAAAAAAAAAAAGAAACACAAATAAAAGGGGCTGTTTTCCTATAGGCCGACCCCGGCAGGCGTTAGCGTGCTAACGAGGCAGGAATGATCTCCGCTGGCCTGACGTACAGGGTGTGCATTAATTGCAATCTGTAACCGATTTGCTTCGCCACATCTCTTTTTTTTAATTAACCGCTTGAACAGCTTGATATCAACAGTAGGCCTCGCGCCGACTCGAGTCATTTACAATCAGCGTGCGTCCTCCTCCTCCCAACTTTTAATTAGATAGCCGAGTCTCTCTCTCTCCCGGCTCCCCGCAGTATCATGCAGCAGGCAACAGCCCTCAGAACCCACTGCAAGGGTTTTCACCAGAACCCCCTCTTAGACGTTCTCCTAACTGGCGGGAGGAGCCGACATTAATCCTCGTTTTAAAAGTCTCTCTGAAAAGCGATTCCATTTGCGGCGGTGAATTATGCCCCTGAAGCTCTGGGGGTCGTCTATACTTGTGTTCTCCTGAGACAGAACCGTGTGGATGTGACTAAGCTTAGGGCGGAGGTAACGTAAAGCTTTCAATATACTTTGACTATTTAACCGATAAACAATATCATATTATTACAGCTTGAAAACGTTGTACATTTTGGTAATAGTCTGTTTCGGGTGAGGTCGATTGGATGAGCGGTTCTTGAGATATGGTGAGGGACTGACATGCACTGTAGCGCCACCATCTGGCCAGATGGCACCAGATTCAACACCAAACCCCCCTCCTCCCCTGGGTCCTCAGCAATATGTCTGCCGACCGTGAAGCCAATTGGATGAACAGTTCTCGAGATATGCAAAGGGCCGACACACACACACGCATGCACGCACACACACACACACATACATACAGATTCCTTCCTTTATAGTTAGATGAAACAGCAAACTTAATGCAACTCTCCTCGACCAACCATAATGGTCTAAATTCTAATGAAGTCATCTCTACCTTTCTTTCAACAGAATGATTTGTGTTTGTGCTACTGTACTGTATGTGCCAAGTCGCGCTATCTAGCTAAGTTTTGAAGGCAAAACACTTTTTGTCGTAAACTAACCTCTTTAAAGTTAAAAGTTATCCGACATGTTTTACATCTAAACCACTTCTTTGATCTGCTTCAGCCCTCTGTACCCGTTATGCCCCCCCCCCTTTCTCTTTCTAGCTTCTCGCTCTATCTCTCTCTCTTCTCTCTACCCTTCTCTCTGTGGGGTGCAATCAGCTCAGCAAGGGATCTCTTATCGACTTCCAAGTAATTAGCCTGCAGAATTCAAATAGTGAGCCTGCACTGCACTCTGTGCACCAGCTCACCCTGGAAGTCGGGGGGAGTTCTCTGTGTGAGTCTCTGTGTAAAGTAAGAAAGTCAGCGTAAAGGACTGAACATACTAAATGACCCCTAGCGCCCAGCTAGCCCCCCGCAGGGAAACGACCTTCAAACATAATGCTTTCTCTGGTCCAGAATATCGAACGCCTCTTCAGACACGCGCCGGCACTTTATTACATTTCATTTAATTTCAAACCTTTATTTAAACACGAAAGGCAACCGACGTTTCCCTCATTTACAGTCACGTCGAGTCGAGTGTACAGTACGTGCAGAAATGAGCAAAGTAAAGCATATCAAATCACACAGCATATCAAATCATAACAAAGAGACAACAAAACGAGGCAAAGAGCAAGGATAGCAAATCAATTAAGACAGGTACAATTTGATTGACAAAGGTTGGAGATCAAGGTTTTAAACTCTGCCACAGAGGGGAGAGTCTCAAGCTTTCAAGACTGTTGGGAGTTCATTTCATGAGCTAGAGGGGCATCATAGAGAAATGTAGATTTACCGTACCCTGTTCAGAGCAAACTGGACCTTAACTCATTGACCGCCGAGCCCCTTCTGGGAAATTAGGCCTAGTACGCCAGCGCTTTAATCAATGGGAGGATGGGGATATTTGTGAGTGCTTAAAGTATATCTTAAATTATGGCTATGGGTCTAATACACCCGTCGCTTATCAATGACTTGCTTGCAGTCAACATGTACGAAACGGATTGTTTTTTCATCTGTACATTTCCGTTTGATACCGTTTTAAATATGAGTATAGTTTTGGAGATTTCTAGTAATTCCAGAGAAAAACGCGATAATAGCCCTTTAGTGGAATACACAAAACACGTTGTCATTTTTCGGCTGATTTATTAATCGTTTTCAAATAAACGCTAGATTATCGATAGTATGTGTAGTATTATGCACGATACAAAAGCGGGCTGAAAAAACGCTTATCCGTGCCTTGCTCAGCGCCAACGCACGCACACACACACACACGCACATGTTGTGATCGCTGTGAAAAAAACATCTGATTAACCCAAGACTGGTAACATAGATTCCTTACCTCACATCTGATGTTCTGCAAAAAGATTAATCATATTCCTGACCGCCATTCCAAATATTGATCGCGTTTATTGATCCAACGTTATATCTCCAAAACACATAATCCACGCTGTGTCCCCAGTCAATCTGTTATCTGATACTGCATGCCCGAGAAGGAAAACCTGGACCTGAGTTTTTTTTTATGCACATCCCAAGCCAATCCAATCCAATGATGTGCAATACCATCCGGGAGACGATAGGCGGCGGTATTTGCCCTTTTGCGAGCTCAGACCCATTCCCAACAATAACATCAGGTTGGATGGATGAAAATGAATGGATATCGCTAATAAAAGAAATAACGATTAAAACCTGACTATACTCGTGATTGGCGCTCAAGCGATGGCGAGTTAACCCGACTATCATCGTGATCGGCATTCAATGAGTTAAGGGCCAGCCAGTCACACAGTCAAAATTCCCCTTCAATAATGATGTAGTATAAGGAGGTAGCTTACCAATAAGGGCCAGTGTTTGTTGTGCCTCTCCGTCAGAGAACAAGAGTCAATTCAAATGCACATTATTGCTAGTGTTTTCAAATGCACTCGTAACTTCATTCTGATGCGTCAGAGGCTCTGTAATGGCTCGGAAAACAGACTTCTTCTCAGGATTATTGCAGCTATGCTTCGTTATTATCTATGAGGTGGCCTTGGGCTGTATTTTCATGCTGTGAAGTTGTGCTTGCTGTCTTTGGGAGTTGATGTCGGAGGAGTCATTTCTCCGCACAGCCCATGTGCTTCATACTGGAATACTCACAGCTCCAGCTAGTTACAGGACTAAAGTCATCGAGGCCACGCTCCAGTCTGTACAGGTCTGTACAACAGACTGGTTTTAAATTAGATCAGCCAGTTACTAACTGAACTACATTAACATTCAATATGTTGAGTTGTTATTCAATGTGTTGTATGAAATTGCCAATGGTACGTCTAAAATGACAGCTTTGTCAGTTAAAAAAAATTATATTTAATTATTTTAGATTAGATTCAAATGTATTGTCATTATACAGCACAAGTACAGTAAAAAAAATTCTAACAAAAATACATTTGGCATCCAACCAGAATGCAAATGTAACAGTAAAGTGCAATAGTAATATACAATGTACAGGGCCCAGGAGTTCAAAACTTTTAATCCCTTTCTGATCCGATCCCATTTTAAAATCCCATTTCTTGTGATCCAGGATCAGACAACTCGGCCAGATTGTGTCCCGGTATTTCATAGCAACCCAGGATAGGATCATCCTGATCCAGATTCAGACTTTTCAAGATTACAAGATCCTGAATATCCGTGCTTTAATCCTACCGATCACCATCTAGTCAATATGAAAAAGAATACAAGGAAGACATGAGACCACATTGCAGAGACATCTACAATGTATAATTATATTGTTAAATACATAAAGGACATAAAATCATAATGGAATTGTAATAAAAAAAATACTCCCACTAGGGTAACCAAAAAAAACATTAATTCAAAGGCAGCTGATCATCCAGGCGTGCTTTGAGGAGCTGAATTCTTTTTTTTTAACCACTTTTTCTCCCATCCCAATTTTCGTATATCCAATTCTCCCCTCCCCCGTCTTGAACGTTGCTAGACTATGCCTCCCACAGGTCGGTTGTAGTGATGACAGAAGCCTTGCATCACGTGTCCTCTGCGGTACACGAGGAGGCAGCCTGTCGCATCTTTTCCCTGCAGCAGCTTGAACTCTCAGTGGCGAGGAGTAACGCGTGGGAGGCTCATGCTGCCCCCGATACTTCCTGCTTCCGCCACACCGGCGTCACCCAACCGACCCTTAGGAGTCGCTGTCCACAACGTCCAATCCCCACCCACCGGCTTTCCCACCCTCTAACACTTGCCAATTGTGTTAGTATGAACGACCGGCCAGCCGGTAGCAACGCCGAGAGCTGGGCTCGAACCCAGCGTCTCCTGCGTTAGAGGCGAGCGCCTTGCCCACTGTGCCAATCAGCCGCCCGAGGAGCTGAATTACATTTGTGATTGACAATATTTGTTGTGATACTTTTATGAGCATAAACATTTATGTCATCAACATTTGGTAAAAAAAATAAAAATAGGCCACCACAAATCAAATAGATTTGCCATGAAGGCAAAACATTTTGTATTATTTCAGTTAACAAACTTTTTTTTATAATATTATATAAAAAACTGATCCCAATCCTGTGTTGTCGGTTTGAACTACCCGTTTTGAAGATTTGATCCAGATTAAAGCTTGTATTTTATTTCCTGATCTGATATCAAAGTGATCCTAATCCTGTTTTTTGGTTTTCAACTACCCAAAATTCAAATCTGATCCAATCAGATAGGGATTCAAAGTTTTGAACTCCTGGGCCCTGGTGATAGTGCTAATCAGATGTATGTACAGAGTTGTAGTATTAATATGTACAGTTATTGTTATGGTTTGACACCGACCCCAAACGCAACGACACAAGAGAGTTGGATTCAGAGTTGCCAAATACAAGGGCTTGTTTATTTGGTGACTAGAATAAGTGAAACAGGGAAAGCAGGTCAACAAGAAACAGGTACAATGAACGAGGGGCAAAGTTCTGCTGCTCTGCAGCTTCTCCCGGAAGGGTAGTCTTGGGAAGCAGGAGCAGACCTCTGTACCGCTCTGCAGACTCTCACGGCGGACCTCTCAGATGTTGTGCAAGACCGAGAGAGGGAGAGAGGGAACGGGTCAGTGACAGAGCAGACTTGAAACGAGCTGGAGGACAGGGTGTTATATTCTTCGTGTTAAACAACACAGTGATGAGCAATCTTCCAAAAACAGCCCAAGTGAATATCTTCATGTAAACACACAGTGAGCAAAAATCCAAACACCGTCCAATTGTGAAATACTATCTTCGTGTAAATACACAGTGAGCAAAAATCCAACACAGTCCAAATGTGAAACAATATCTTCGTGTAAATACACAGTGAGCAAAAATCCAGACACAGTCCAAATGTGAAATAATATCTTCGTGTAAATACACAGTGGGAGGTGGAAGATCCCAAAATATTATTCCATAAAGGAAAGAGCAAAAACGTTAATGGCTGGGTGAGTGACTGTCTGACAAAAAGGTGGTAGACTTCAGTGTAAAGGTTACACACGAAAATCGGAATTAGGTCAAGACAGTCAGTCTAGAAAAACTCACCCAGACGAGCTGCGTAAAAGGAACAGGAACAACAGTGGAGGCGAGCGCGCGCCACGGAGCAGGTATCCAAGCGAAGGCTTCTAGGAATTCCTGGAGAATAGCACAGTGAAACAGAAGCAACGGGGAAAAACATCCAGCGACAAATCAAGACGAACCAACAACTTAGGGTGGGGAAAACGGGGTATAAATAATGAGGGATCGATTGATTGAAAGGCAGTGACAGCTGGGGAATGTGATTGAAAAGCGTGGGGAAGTGAGGGAACCAATCAGCGACGTCTCAGATGACGTCAGCGGGGAGAAACGTGTGAACGAGGGAATTGAAATACTTGACAGAAAAAATGAATGAAAACAAAGCGAGGGTGGTTAAAGGAACAGAACGAGTGAGAAGGCAAGGACAGAAACCTCACAGTACCCCCCCCTCAACGGGAGCCGCCCGGCGACCAGGCCGACCCGGCTCGTCAGGATGGGCCCGATGGAAGTCGGTGATCAAGCCGGGATCCACGATGAGCTGCCGGGAGACCCAGCTACGCTCCTCAGGGCCGTAACCCTCCCAGTCCACCAGGTATTGGAATCCCCGGCCCCGCCGACGAACGCCCATCAACCGGCGGACCTGCCACTGGGGGTGACCATCCACTAGCACAGGAGGCGGTGGATCAGGAGCCGGAGGCATAAGGGGACTGAGGGAGACGGGCTTAACCCGGGAGACATGGAACACGGGGTGGATGTGCATGGATGCAGGAAGCTTCAGGCGCAGGGCCGCCGGACTGAGTACCTTCAGGACCTCGAAAGGACCGACGAAGCGAGGGTTGATCTTCTTGGCCGAGGACCGTAGCGGGAGGTCCTTCGCGGAGAGCCACACCCTCTGCCCAGGGCGGTAAGTCGGCGCGGGAACCCGGCGCCGGTCGGCACCACGACAGGCGCGCTCAGATGTCCGGAGCAGCGCGGTCCTGGTGATCTCCCAAACGCGACGGCAGCGGTCGAGGTGGACCTGCACGGAGGGAACTGCCACTTCCGTCTCCAGTGCGGGAAAAAGAGGGGGCTGGTAGCCTAGGGAGGCCTCAAAGGGGGAGAGGCCGGTGGCGGAACTGACCATTGAGTTGATCGAGTATTCAACCCAGGGAAGGAAACGACTCCAGGATGCCGGCCTCTCGGCTGCCACACACCGAAGAGCAGACTCCACGCTCTGGTTCCTCCTCTCCGTCTGCCCGTTTGTCTGGGGATGGTAGCCGGAGGAGAGACTGACCGTTGCCCCCAACCCCTTGCAGAAAGCCCGCCAAACCTGGGAGGTGAACTGGGGCCCCCGGTCAGAGACGATGTCCTGGGGGAAACCGTGAAGGCGGAACACGTGGTGCGTCAGGAGGTCCGCCGTCTCGGCTGCTGAGGGAAGCTTGGAGAGGGCCACGAGGTGGACCCCCTTGCTGAATCGATCCACCACGGTCAGAAGGCAGGTGTTCCCCTGGGAGGAGGGTAGTCCAGTGACGAAGTCGAGCGCCACATGTGACCACGGACGGCTTGGAACGGGAAGTGGCTGCAAGAGCCCGGAGGGTGCCTGGTGAGAGGCCTTGCTGCGGGCACAGACCGCGCAGGCCAATACGAACTCCTTGACGTCGTTTCGCATGGTGGGCCACCAGAAACGACGAGCCAGGAAGGAGAACGTGCGATGGACGCCTGGGTGGCAGGCGAACCGGCTGGTATGGCCCCACAGCAGTACCTGGGACCGGACAGAGTCAGGGACGAAGAGACGGCTCCTAGGGACGTTGCTTGGAGCACGTTGGAAGCGTAGGGCACGCCTCACCACACCCTCGATGCCCAAGGTGATGGCTCCAACCACTCGGGCCTCCGGGATGATGGGAGATGGGTCCTCAGAGGGTGGAGCCCCCTTGGAGTGCATCCGGGACAGGGAGTCGGCCTTCGTGTTGCGGGAACCGGGGCGGAAGGTCAGCGAGAAGTCGAACCGACTGAGGAAACTGGCCCATCTCGCCTGCCGACCGTTGAGGCGCCTGGAAGCGCGGATGAACGTTAGGTTCTTGTGGTCCGTCCAGATGGTAAAAGGCTCCTCGGCACCCTCTAGCCAATGACGCCACTCCTCCAGAGCCGCCACGACCGCCAGTAGCTCCCGATTGCCGGTGTCGTAGTTCCTCTCGGCGGGGAGGAAGCGACGCGAGTAGAAGGCGCAAGGATGTACCTTCTGGTCGGAAGGAGAACGCTGGGATAGGACAGCGCCCAGGCCAGAATCCGAGGCGTCCACCTCCACGATGAACTGTCTCTTGGGGTCAGGGTGGAGCAGGATAGGAGCGGAAGTGAACCTTCTCTTGAGGGAGCGGAACGCAGCGCATGCCGCTGGGGACCAGTCGAACGGCAGAGCGGGGGAGGTCAGCTTGGTAAGAGGCTCCGCCACTTGGCTGTAGTTCCGGATGAACCTTCGGTAGAAGTTTGCGAACCCGAGGAAACTCTGTAGCTCCTTCCGAGTGGTGGGTTCCGGCCAATCCTCCACAGCCTGGATCTTGCGAGGATCCGCTCGGGTCAAGCCCTTCTCCACGATGAAGCCCAGGTAGTCGACGGAGTTGGAGTGGAAACGGCACTTCTCCGCCTTGACGAAGAGCCGATTGTGGAGGAGGCGCTCCAGCACCCGGCGGACATGCAGGATGTGTTCCTCGAGGGTCCTGGAAAAGATAAGAATGTCGTCCAGGTACACCACCACGAACACCTCCAGCATGTCACGGAGGACATCGTTCATGAGTGCCTGGAATACCGCCGGGGCGTTGGTGAGACCGAACGGCATCACAAGGTACTCATAGTGGCCCCTGGGGGTCTTGAAGGCGGTCTTCCATTCATCGCCCTCACGGATACGGACAAGATGATAGGCACTTCGGAGATCCAGCTTGGTGAAGAACGAGGCCTGGGTCAGTGGCTCGAAGGTGGAGCTCATGAGAGGTAGGGGGTATTTGTTCTTGATGGTGATCTCGTTGAGCTGACGATAGTCGATGCAGGGTCGCAGGTCCCCATCCTTCTTTCCAACAAAGAAGAACCCGGCCGCCACCGGGGAGGAGGAAGGCCGAATGAGTCCTGCTTCCAATGACTCAGAGATGTAGAGATCCATCGCCTTCTTCTCCGGGGCAGTCAGACTGTAGAGGCGGCTGCCGGGAAGGGGAGCCCCTTGGCGGAGGTTGATGGCGCAGTCATAGGGGCGGTGAGGTGGAAGGGACTGAGCCCTGGTCTTACTGAATACCTCCATGAGGTCGTGGTACTCGGGAGGAACGGACGAGGGATCCGGGGGCAACTCACCAGCCGGTCTCCGGGGCGGGGGACAAGACGCCGCCTGTAGACAGCGGGCGTGACAGGAGGAGCTCCAGCCCCTGATGGTACCGGAGGCCCAGGCGATGTGGGGCTCGTGCAGCGCGAGCCAGGGCCTACCCAGGACCACCGGGACAAGGGGGGATTGGGTAATGAGGAACTGGATCCTCTCTACGTGGTTCCCAGCAATGGTCAGCAAGACTGGGCCGGTCCGTTGAGAGATGTCGGCCAGGCGGTGTTGGTCCAACGAAAAGATCTCCAAGGGCCTCACAAGGGCCTCAAGAGGTATGTTGGCTTGGGTGGCAAACTCGAAGTCGAGGAAGTTCTCGTCTGCCCCAGAGTCGATGAGGGCCTCCACCGTGGCACGTTGGTCCCCCCAGGCCAGGGTGACGCTCAACAGATGGTCAGGTGGTGCGCGGCGCTGGGAATGGGAAAAACGGCTCACCAGGATCTCCCGGGGTCTTGGTGAGCCCGATCTTTTGGCCGGATAGGGCAGTCGGCGAGAAAGTGTCCCGTACCTCCGCAGTAGAGGCAGAGATCGGACCTGAGCCTTGCCTGACGCACCACCTGGCTCAGACGAGAGCGTCCCAGTGGTATGGGTTCCTCCTCGCGCACCGGACGGGGAAGCCTGTTACCATCAGTAGTGTTGGGGACGGGGCGTCCAGGAGTCCGGGGTGCTTCAGGAGGTGACAGTTGGGTCCTCTCGCGCCTTCTCTCCAGGAGGCGTCCGTCAATACGGATGACAAGGCTAAACAGCTCCTCGAGGGAGTCGGGCACCTCCCTGGTAGCGAGCTGGTCCCGGACTGCGTCACTGAGCCCCCTAATGAAGGTTAGGCGAAGAGCAGGTTCGTTCCATCCACTCTCCACCGCCGCCAGTCGGAACTCCATGACATAGTCCGTCACCCTGCTGCTCCCCTGTCGGAAGGTCCCCAACCGGGCTCCAGGGTCCAGACCTCGGGCTGGATGATGGAACACTCTGCGGAGCTCCGCCACGAAGTCTGGGTAGGAGAACAAAAAATCTGCTTCCATTGCCCAGGAGGAAGTGACCCACTGGGCAGCATGGCCTGAAAGTAGGTTGGTTATATAAGCCACTCGGGACCCATGAGCAGAAAAACGGCTTGGTTGATGACGGAAAACCAACTCACATTGCATGATGAATGTGGCACACTCCTCGGGATTACCGTCGAACAGCCGTGGGACGGAGAGAAGGGGTTCCCGAGGAGCGAGATCTGCTGGGGCTGCGGGGAATGTTCCTGAAGGGTGTGAGAGATGAAAAGAATTAACGGCGTCGCCCAGCGAGTTAAGCTGGGCGAGAATCTCGGACTGTTGTCCCGCCATAGCGGCCATTGAACCCTGCATAGGCAGGACCTGGTCCCTGAGGTCCTGCACCGCAGCCGCAGCCCGCTCTAGTTGGAGACCGTGATCCCTGGTCAACTCGACTTGAAATGCAAGTGCGGTTCTGACCCCCTCTGTGTCGGCTGGGGTCGTCATGGTTGGTTCGTAATGTTATGGTTTGACACCGACCCCAAACGCAACGACACAAGAGAGTTGGATTCAGAGTTGCCAAATACAAGGGCTTGTTTATTTGGTGACTAGAATAAGTGAAACAGGGAAAGCAGGTCAACAAGAAACAGGTACAATGAACGAGGGGCAAAGTTCTGCTGCTCTGCAGCTTCTCCCGGAAGGGTAGTCTTGGGAAGCAGGAGCAGACCTCTGTACCGCTCTGCAGACTCTCACGGCGGACCTCTCAGATGTTGTGCAAGACCGAGAGAGGGAGAGAGGGAACGGGTCAGTGACAGAGCAGACTTGAAACGAGCTGGAGGACAGGGTGTTATATTCTTCGTGTTAAACAACACAGTGATGAGCAATCTTCCAAAAACAGCCCAAGTGAATATCTTCATGTAAACACACAGTGAGCAAAAATCCAAACACCGTCCAATTGTGAAATACTATCTTCGTGTAAATACACAGTGAGCAAAAATCCAACACAGTCCAAATGTGAAACAATATCTTTGTGTAAATACACAGTGAGCAAAAATCCAGACACAGTCCAAATGTGAAATAATATCTTCGTGTAAATACACAGTGGGAGGTGGAAGATCCCAAAATATTATTCCATAAAGGAAAGAGCAAAAACGTTAATGGCTGGGTGAGTGACTGTCTGACAAAAAGGTGGTAGACTTCAGTGTAAAGGTTACACACGAAAATCGGAATTAGGTCAAGACAGTCAGTCTAGAAAAACTCACCCAGACGAGCTGCGTAAAAGGAACAGGAACAACAGTGGAGGCGAGCGCGCGCCACGGAGCAGGTATCCAAGCGAAGGCTTCTAGGAATTCCTGGAGAATAGCACAGTGAAACAGAAGCAACGGGGAAAAACATCCAGCGACAAATCAAGACGAACCAACAACTTAGGGTGGGGAAAACGGGGTATAAATAATGAGGGATCGATTGATTGAAAGGCAGTGACAGCTGGGGAATGTGATTGAAAACCGTGGGGAAGTGAGGGAACCAATCAGCGACGTCTCAGATGACGTCAGCGGGGAGAAACGTGTGAACGAGGGAATTGAAATACTTGACAGAAAAAATGAATGAAAACAAAGCGAGGGTGGTTAAAGGAACAGAACGAGTGAGAAGGCAAGGACAGAAACCTCACAGTTATACAGGTATAAAGACACTATGGTAGTAAGTCATACTGGCCAGCAGCGTAACTAGTAAGAGTAGGTAAGGGATATGTACAGATATAGATATAGTATCTATATGTAAAAAGGATTATATGCAGGTATGTACAGACAAATGTGGATATATGTAACGGTTGTGACATCGTCACCTTAAACTTCAATACCCAGAGGGAGTTTCGAACCCGGGTCTCCCACTCTGCGGGCAACAGCACAGACCGCTATACCAATAAGTGAACTCACTGCTTTGTAACGTGTCTATGTGTCTTTTTGAGGATGAGAGTGAGTTTTAACCCATAGTACCGCTACTCAACCAAGTCACTTCACAACATCTGAAGTCCTTTGTCACTGCGCTTCGCGGTACCATCTATATATATATAATTATGTAGCAGCCTGAATATTCTACTAAGTATTCAGAAGTGCTAACTAACTGTTACTTTCCCTGTGTGTGTATAACGTGTGATAAACAGTGTTCCTTTGGATAGCTCGCCCAGTCTAATAACGAGGTGAGGTGCTACTCTTCTCCTGCTTCAGTGTGGATCACTAACAATAACATTGAAGCACCTTTTCCCTTTCTGGAGTGGTCCTAGAGTGGGATCAGTGGCGGTTGCCAGCAGGGGGCAAAGTGGCAGTGGTGGCAGGTGGAGCGGAGGAGAGAGGAAAGCAACGAGGAAGAGGGAGTTACCTGGGGGCGAGAGGACCAGGAAGCTCTCTTCGTCAGTGGACTTGACCGTGAACAGTCGCAGTCACAGCGGGCGTGTGCTCTGGAAGAGCCCCGTTGCAGAAGTTATGAGGAGAGCCCCGTTGGAACGAGCAACGGGTGATAAGAAGTACTTGCTAGTTGACGGGTTATCCTAGAAGTACCAGCGATAGTGTGTGAGTAAGCGATACAGAACGAAGGACTAACGTCTAGAGTTAACGGGACTAACGTCTATAGTTAACGGGTTATAGTAGTAAGAGTGCAGTGTATTAGCATGCTGCTAACGGCTCCGTCTGACTCCAGTAGACTACCGGGCGCGCGGCGCTAAAGACCGGTGGTATAGTCAGCCACGTTGCGTTAGTAGTACAACCGATATAGCAGGAGGGTGCATCCAGACCCGAAGTTTAGCTGTGTTTAGGGTAGCAACAGTATTAGCAGTTCGCGCGACAGCAGCAAGCAACAGCCAGCAGTGGACGTTCCCCAGACGTTACAGAGGACGCCTCTTCCCACCAGCAGAGGTCGCCATCATAGCACGCTCCTCCAGCTAACCACTGCCCATGCTGTTCGCCCAGCCCGCTGGCTGTGCTCGCGGGATCGCAGACGCCATCTTGTCACCTGGACGAGAGGTGATAAGAGTGGGTCCGCCATCTTGGCTAAGTACGAACGGTACCTCGTGTATCCACATCAACGTCCATTCAAGTGAACGCTAACAACCAGTGTCTAAGGGGTACCCAAAAACAATTTAAGCCGGCTTTAGTGTAGGTTTTATTTTGGTAACGTGGGCCCACATTTACTTGGTTTTCTTTTGGTATTTTATTATTCTTGTTATTTGAATTCCCAATGTTTCTCTACTTTATGCATGGGTCTCCCCTAGTACAAGCGGGGTGTTATTAATGTATTGAGCACGCGGTGCCTATGGTGGGAATAGTTTCCCCTACATTACAATCATCAAATTTGCTGACGACACAGTGGTGGTGGGCCTGATCTCTGCCAACGACGAGAGGGCCTACCTGGAAGAGGTCAAGGTCCTGGCGGGATGGTGCCAGGAAAACAGCCTCTCCCTGAACGTCAGCAAAACAAAGGAGATGATTGTGGACTTCAGGAGGTCGGGGGTCAAGGACTACAGCCCCCTCAGCATCGACGGGGCACCGGTTGAGAGAGTCAACAGCTTTAAGTACCTCGGAGCCTACATATCCGAGGACTTGACATGGACCACACACATTGACAGTGTTGTGAAGAAGGCACGACAACGCCTCTACTTCCTCAGGCGCCTAAGGAAGTTCCAAGTCAGCCAGAAGATCCTTAAGAACTTCTACTCATGTACAATAGAGAGCATCTTGACCGGCAACATCACCTCCTGGTTTGGGAATAGCACTGCACAAGACCGAAGCAGACTACAAAGAGTGACACGTTCAGCCGATCGCACAATTGGAGGGGGGCTCCCCACCCTCCAGAACATTTACTACAAGCGTTGCAAGGGCAAGGCTAAGAGAATCATTAAAGACTCCAGTCACCCGAACAACTGCCTCTTTGAACTGCTGCGGTCAGGCAAGCGATACCGGAGTCTCAAGGCGAGCACAGAAAGACTCAGAAGAAGCTTCTATCCCCAGGCCATCAGGCTGCTAAACGAACAATGAATGAACACTACACAACAACAACCACCAAACGCACATAGCACACACATCCACACGCACACACTCACTTTAAACAAACACACTGTAGCACCCACTCCACACACTTTATAGCACACACCCACTTTAAACAAACACACTGTAGCACCCACTCCCCACACTTTATATTTATGGATGAAGGATTGCACTACAACTCGTACACCTTACTGTAAATTGTACCTAAAATTGTACCTCATCCCATTTCTGCTTTGCACTAGATAGTACTGTACATTAGTACACTGCATAGTATTGTGTATTGTATATTATATGGTAACCCAGAACATTGTACATATGTCTATACCGAACACTGTGACCTCATTTTTCTTCTTCTAAATTCATGCTATATTATGTTATTATGTTATTTGATACTATCTTGTCTAGCACAGTCTCTGGAGCGTAACAGTAAGAAGCATTTTGTATGAAAGTATTCTGTACTTCTGTATGACAACTATTAAAGAACTTGAACTTGAACTTGATTATCAGTGAGAGCACCCGGTGCCATGTATGAATAAATCTGAAGTATTATCTGTAAGGGTACAAAGTAGACCTTATTGGGAGCACTGTGTGTGTGTCTGTTTCTTCCATTTGCTAATCTAACCCCTGGGTAAATATTGTGACTGCATAATTACTTAACCCTTACACCCCATTCACAGAATAGCATTTGAAGGGTCTATACAGGTGGTCAAGGAAGGGTACTGCTTAAAGGGAAGCCCAATAATACTATTGAACTGACAGTCACTGGGTGTGGGAGGGCTGTCGGAGGTACTGGGGGAAGTGAGAGTGTGTGGGGAGCTACTGCTGACCGCCTTGGAAGGCGAGGGAGACCAGAGTACCAGTCCCCAGATTAGTAAATCCTGGGCCCCATCCACTCCTGTTGCAAGCCCTCCAGAACGACAGAAAGCACACGCTCCACGAGACGGTCCTCTTTCCAGACAGAGTGCACCTTCACCCGAGGATTTCTTACCCTGCTTCCCTGCTCATTTGCAGCAAGGCACAGTTTGTGTTCTCTGCTTGTTGCAGCGACATGTGCCCTCTGTCATTGTGTAATGGCTCCTCACTCCGCCACAACAGCACCATGGGCGATACCTCTCTGTGTATCTGTGTCAACACGCAGTGTAAACATCACATTAACCCCAGCTCCCTGGCAGCTAGCTAGCTTAGGCCCAGGGTGCGAATCATGGGGGAGCTCGGTGAGCCATGGCTCCCCTAGATCAGACATCAGCTCCCCTGAAAACATGATTTGTGAATTTTTGGGGGGTCTCGAAATTACTGAAAATAAATGCTATTTTTGCCATGCATTTCTCATTTTTCTGTAATTTTCTGTATCATCATCGTGTATAATAATAAAATTAGGCTATTTTGATGTATGATTAATGATTTGCGCACTAATTCACTGTAATAGACAATAGCATAAATCTGCACTGCAGATATACCCTATATCTGCACTGCAGATATACCCTACTCGTAATAGATGGCAACATGCTATTCTTGCGTTTACCATTCGGAGCGTGGCGGCGCTGCAGCCTGCAGGCACAAATCAAACTTCATCAAAAAAGCGTAATGTCGAAAGTTAAACGAAATATCAAAGAAGTAAGCCTTCTAACCAATTTTGGTTTTTACAAAGAATGCGAAGCAGCCTGCTGCGGGGACTATTCTGTCACATGCAGATTTTGAGAATTGGGCAGATCTTCACCATCAGGTCGGTGGCGATAATGTTGCATTTGCCTACTACTATAATAATGTTAGACTCGATGTGTTTGGTCGTGGACTTGTTGTTCGGTATTGGTTCATCCGTGTGTTTATGTGTAAATAGGACTGTTGTGTGTGAATTTTAGTGTTGGATCAGAGGGGTTAATCTGAGCATGTGTATTTTAATATGTGCGTCTCCATCATGCCTGCAGACCTGTGTGGTGTGGACTATGTGTGGTTCTGTAACGTTACTCATACCCAGAGTCATATTCTATGACTCTGCTCATACCTATAGCCTAATAGGGCCCGTGTCGACCGGGGACGTTTTATGAGTTGTCAGCTCCTGTCTGTCATTCATTTCTATGCTACAGACGCGACCGGCTTTTGGGCGGAGTGCTCCCTACTAAACTAGTTCAACTTTTGGAGAGGAGCGCGCTCATCAAGGTCACTTTTTTCGACCGACCAATCAACATTGACACATCATGGTATGGTTCGCACACTGAGCTTAGCTCTGCCGCCTTCCCCTCCCAGGCTCTATCTTGTTTTCCAGCAGCAGTAGAGCAGCGAGCTGCCAGTCAGTTAGATTAGATGGCGCTTTAGGCTAGCTGGCTGCAGAGTTTGGACAGAACTAATGGTCCAGATAAGGTAGATTAGGTGGATGACCTGCCCGGGCCCTCGCCGATGGGCAAACCAGAGTATTTTCGAGATTGGAGAGAGTTGCTCATCCGACACAGCCCACATTGGAGACTGTGAGCGGTTTGTGGAGAATGACCTCATGACCTCTGGATCAATAGACCCAAGGGAATGCAGGAGGCCCCAGCATAGTGGGAGTTGAGAAGACCAGTGGCTGACCTCCAGGCTAATCCTATACTTCCTCTCCGACGGGCGTGGAATACACACACATAGTGGCTCAGAATCTACAATAAATAATTTTGAAGAGACAGAAAACGGCACAGCAGGGACAGTACCTCTACTGCACAGCAGG
>NC_140170.1:60530470-60532970 GCF_963971535.1 Notolepis coatsorum
ATCCACACACTCCCCCCACGTAGTTAGTTTTTGTATATGTTCGATTATTGTTTTCTTTTTTTTGTTTATTAAATATCATTATTGTATTCCGTCTGTCTCCTGTGTCCGTCTGTCCTGCGGTTCTGCCACACTTGACTGCCTTTTGTATTATCGTAACAGGGAGGAGGGTTGGCAGCAGCATAGCAGCTACATCCTAAGGCCGTGTCCACACGAACACGGGGTGTTATGTAAGTGTGATTGAATGTGCGCGGTTGCACTGTTCGTCCACACGCAACCGGGTTTTTGGAACCCTGCAACCGTGGTCTTTGAAAACCGGAGTCCAGGGTGAAGTTTTGCGCTCATCCCGGTTGCAGTGGTTGCGTGTGGACATAGTAGCCGAGGTTATTTCCAGTGTTTACGGCAGAGCTGTCCCAAGTAGCTGCGGCTACCAACTAAGCTCATGTGTTGTCAAGTTATTGTTATAAGGAAGCCAGTCCAAACTACAACAGTCTGTGTCCGCTTAACAATTGTTTGTATTGAGCCATATTGTATTGTACCCATTCTGCAATCTGTTAAATAAGGTTTTCATCCATTCATTCTACTAGCGTTAACGTTACTATGCTAATGTACGCTAGCCGAAATGCTAACTATTATAATGGCAAATCACATTAGCATGAAGCTAACAACATCAGCAATCTTTTTGTGAGACTAAACTCTCCGCTCTTGGTGGTAAATTGTGTTGGTGTTGGTTTTGTTTCATCAACAAATGAGGCAGAACACACAGTGAATGTATCCACTGCACAAGACCGAAGCAGACTACAAAGAGTGACACGTTCAGCCGAACGCACAATTGGAGGGGGGCTCCCCACCCTCCAGAACATTTACAACAAGCGTTGCAAGGGCAAGGCTAAGAGAATCATTAAAGACTCCAGTCACCCGAACAACTGCCTCTTTAAACTGCTGCGGTCAGGCAAGCGATACCGGAGTCTCAAGGCGAGCACAGAAAGACTCAGAAGAAGCTTCTATCCCCAGGCCATCAGGCTGCTAAACGAACAATGAATGAACACTACACAACAACAACCACCAAACGCACATAGCACACACATCCACACGCACACACTCACTTTAAACAAACACACTGTAGCACCCACTCCACACACTTTATAGCACACACCCACTTTAAACAAACACACTGTAGCACCCACTCCCCACACTTTATATTTATTGATGAAGGATTGCACTACAACTCGTACACCTTACTGTAAATTGTACCTAAATTGTACCTCATCCCATTTCTGCTTTGTACTATATAGTACTGTACATTAGTACACTGCATAGTATTGTATATTATATGGTAACTCAGAACATTGTACATATGTCTATACCGAACACTGTGACCTCATTTTCTTCTTCTAAATTACATGCTATACTATGTTATTTGATACTATCTTGTCTAGCACAGTCTCTGGAGCGTAACAGTAAGAAGCATTTTGTATGAAAGTATTCTGTACTTCTGTATGACAACTATTAAAGAAACTTGAAACTTGAAACTTGAACTTTTTTGTTTATTGCACTTTTATTGCACTTTGTTTCTTGCTGCAAATAAATGCTATGTTGCTAATGGTTCACGAGGTAATTTAAAGATGGCAGGTTTCTGTTTTGAGCAGGACGTGTAGTGACACGTTTAACCCTTCTGATTGGTTGAAAATGGCCTTCATGTTTGAACTACATCGCCACCTATTGCTTTGGCATTGTACTACATGTATATTACATCACTATGTGCGAGTTTAAACCAGTCGTGTGTACAGAGGTTTATTTTTTAGAAAATCTCGGTGTCAAAAATACCCATGATCGTGTGGACTGGGCCTAAGAAGAGGAGGAAGTAGAGGAGAGGGGAGGAGGGTTGGCAGCAGATAGACCCTAAGAAGAGGAGGAAGTAGAGGAGAGGGGAGGAGGGTTGGCAGCAGCATAGCAGCTACACCCTGTCTCTCACAGAGAAGAAGGTCCATAAATAAACCGTCCCAGAAGAGCAAACGTAAAATTAGCAGAGCTGTGAAGGATGGGGAAATAATGTATTCATGGGCATGTGATGAGTGTGTGCGTGAGTGTGTGTGTGTGTGCGTGCATCAAAGAACATTGTTTGTTATGTAAGCCATTTCTACTATACTATGCTGTATCCCCAAGGCATATGGGACACACACACACACATGCACGCGTGCATGCCATCTTTGCGCACAGACATACATACACACACACACACACACACACACACACACACACACACACACACACACACACGCCGGCTCTGTTCCCTTTCACTGCCTGCCGTGTCGGGAGTCAAATTAGAGTGGCTTGATTCACTCTGGCAGGCTTATGGAGGCTTGAGTAGAGGGATGAGCAGGGCAGGAGAGGAGCGAGAGAGTGGGAGGAATGAAGGAAGGAAGGACAGAGGGTAGGGCAGAGGAGGAAGGACAGTTTAAAAGTAGAGGGAGTGGAGGAAATGTGGCTGAGAGAGAGGGGG
>NC_140170.1:60535470-60645470 GCF_963971535.1 Notolepis coatsorum
GAACGAGCTGAAGGGGAGGACGAGGGGAGAGGAGAGGCGGGGGAGGAGAGGAGAGGCGGGGGAGGAGAGGAGAGGAGGGAGGGAGAGGAGAGGGAGAGGAGAGGAGAGGAGAGGAGAGGAGAGGAGAGGAGAGGAGAGGAGAGGAGAGGAGAGGAGAGGATGGGAGGGAGGGAGAGGAGGAGAGGAGAGGAGAGGAGAGGAGGCGAGGGAGAGGAGAGGAGAGGAGAGGAGAGGAGAGGAGAGGAGAGGAGAGGAGAGGAGAGGAGAGGAGAGGAGAGGAGAGGAGAGGAGATGAGTGGAGAGGATGGAAGAGGAGAGGAGGAGGGGAGAGGAGATAGGAGGATAGGAAGGGAGTTTATGTGGATTGCAGAGGAAATGAGAGGTCTGGATTGGAGAGGAGAGGAGAGGAGAGAAGAGAAGAGAAGAGAAGAGAAGAGAAGAGAAGAGAGGAGAGGAGAGGAGAGGAGAGGAGAGGAGAGGAGAGGAGAGGAGAGGAGAGGAGAGGAGAGAGAGGAGAGGAGAGGAGAGAGAGGAGAGGAGAGGAGAGGAGAGGGAGAGAAGAGGGAGAAGAGAAAGATGCAGGAGAGAAAGGGGAGGAGGGGAAAGGAGGCGGTAGACAGGAAAGGAGACACAACAGGGAGAGGTGTGTGAGACAGTCTTCTCCTAGAGAGGAGAGGGGGGAGAGGAGAGGAAAAGAGAGTGGAGGAAAGGAGTCTCCTCCTTGAGAGGAGAGGAGCAGAGAGGACGGGAGACCAGACAATACGAGAAGAGGGGTGTGAGTCAGTCTCCTCGAGAAGAGAAGAGGGAGGAGGAGGAGGAGGAGGAGGAGGAGAAGGAGGAGGAGGAGGAGGAGGAGGAGAGGAAAGGAGAGAAGAGGAGAGTATAGGAGAGGCAACATAACGAGAGAGTGCATGGTCACAGTCTCCTTGTGAGAAGAGAAGAGGGGAGGAGGAGGAGGAGGAGAGGATAGAAGAGAAGAGTGCAGGAGGAGATGAGACAACATGGGGAGAGGGTGGGTGGGTGACAGTCTTCTTCAGGGGAGGAGAGGACAGGAGAGGACAGGAGAGGGGAGGAGAGCACAGGAGAGGACAGGAGAGGACAGGAGAGGGGAGGAGAGCACAGGAGAGGACAGGAGAGGGCAGGAGAGGGGAGGAGAGGATGTGCCAGTCGTGTTTCTGTCTTTGGGCTGGAGGTCGAACGGCAGACGAATCGGCAGTGGGGCAGAATGCCAAATTCATGACCTTTCATTTAATATCAGACAGATTTAATATCAGTCTTTATGTCCACTTCATTATCATAAGAACCAAATCAAAGGGCTACTATTTCAAAATTACAACCACCAAGAGGCTTGCCCTATTATTTTGGGTTGGGCTAAAAGTTTCAAAAACACAACCTCCATGAGTCATTTTGATTATTATGTTGCAGTTTTTCCCCTCAAATGAATAATGTAGGGCCTAATACTTTAGCTCTCCTAGTTTGAAGCATTTTAGGCTATGAAATACCGTAGGGCGGCACATAACAAAAACAGCTCAATAATTACATAGACATTGGCAAATTTATGACAGCATTAGCCTATCCACAATCCCACTGATGCAAATATAAAGTACAGGGCTACAACATTAGTTAGTTCAACTCAGGAGTTGTGAGTGTGTAGCCCCCCCCCCCCCCCCCCCCTACCTGACCCCCCACCCCTGCACCCCACAACAAGTTGGATTGAACCGCACATGATAAAAAAAGAAGTCAGCCGCATGAGGAGAAAAAAAAAAAACGATTACCTTCCAATGAATTCATCTCACTTACTTTTTTTTTAACCGATTCCGCGTCCCCCCGCCGCCTGGAGCGTTGTTGTCGTCGCTCGGCTATTCTCCTCCCCACGGCGAGGCTGGAAGCGAGAGATGGAGCGGCACGCAGGCAGCGGAGCTCCGAGGCGGCGATGTGAAGGCAGGCAGGCGGGCGGCGCGCTCCTCGGAGCCACAGCACCGACTCCCCTCTTCCACACGCTGCTCCAGACGCACTCTGTGTCGGCGCGCCTCGCAGCTCAAGGCACCGTGCAGAGCGCAGCAGCACCGGAGAACCGGCGACAAGAGATGTCTGTCTGTGTGGGGCGAAAGCAGCCTCCCAGCCCGCCTCGTCGACACAATATGGGTCAAATGTGAAATATTTATTTTCATTTGCTTTCATTGTTTTATTTTTTATTTTTTGTATTGTTATAGACTTCCGTTCGAATTATTGATAATTTGCAATGTATGCTCACTGACACACTTTAATCTTTTAATTGCGGGTGATTTTATTATAATATAAACCCTTTTGTGGTGTGGTGAATCGACTCAGTGTGGAGATCATATATCATGCATATTTCATAAGCCCACACTGTGTTTGTTTGCATAAATAGCCTAATCCGGGCTATAATGCTATTAGGCTATTAGGAGTTTGGAACGAAACACTTTGCTCTTCGTCAGCTCCAAAACTGAGACGTTAAATTGACTTTTCCCGCCGACTATTTATTTTCCTGGGCAATGCGTGACTAAATTATGTTAGCATGTGAGACCATTCCCAGAATAGCCCTATACCTGCTCAAATGTTACCTGCCCGACGGCATCATATGGCACTTTATGATCCGTGATAGTGTGTGGTGTGGAGAGGCTGCCAGTGTAGCCTCATCATCATCACACCATTACTGCTGGTTCTATATGGCAGTTGTTTCTCGGGTTATTAGAGCAGTTGCTATATCACATCTTGTGTGTTGTCATGGCTATCAACTTTATTGCTTGTTATGACACTCTAAGTTGCTCTCATTCTCTCTTTTTGGTCCATGTGACTCTCTCTTGGGTATCCTCATGTCTCTTATACTACACTGATACAGGGGGACCGTGGCCCAGCACTCAGAATGGGTCCACATTAAATATCTCTTTCTGTGCTCAGTAGCCTGGACCTAAGGGACCCAGATTATGGTACAACCCCACCCCCCCCCCCTCTCTCTCTCTCTCTCTCTCTCTCTCTCTCTCTCTCTCTCTCTCTCTCTCTCTCTCTCTCTCTCTCTCTCTCTCTCTCTCTCTCTCTCTCTCTCTCTCTCTCTCTCTCTCTCTCTCTCTCTCTCTCTCTCTCTCTCTCTCTCTCTGTCTGATATTTTTATATTCAGAGTTAATTGTATTGCCTATATTTATGTATTTTACTACTATTACCCTGCCATAGCTGTACCTCCCCTCCCCCCTCCCCATGCTGCTGTTACACCCAAATTCCCCCAACAAGGGCTTCAATAAAGGAATATATTATCTTATTGTATAGCTCTGGACTATTACACACACACACACACACACACGCACGCACACACACACGCGCGCGCACGCACACACACACACACACCGTTGCCACTGCTGCTGTAGTGGGGGGGGGGGGGGGGCACACTATATAGTACTATATAGATAGTTATTAATATCTATTATTGTTATATTGTAGAAATGTGTGCATTAAAATGTCTGTAAAGTCTCGACGACATTGAAAATGAGGGTGACCTCAATTGTATTTTCGAGAATAAATAAAGGTTGATGATAGTGGTCCTGTTAGATCCTCTGTCTTTCCAGAGTTCCTTGCAGTGTTGTAGCACTCGAGTCCAAGTCCTGGACTGATTTTCAGGACTCGTGACTCGACTTGGACTTGAGAACTGATGACTCGGACTTGGACTCGAGCATCGACCGCATTCGGACTCGGAAGGTGCAGACGAGGACTCTGACTTGTTAATTGATAAATACAGTTATTTATTTTTTCTCTAATAGGCCCTAATTATTTGGCATAAGATATTGATGGCTAGTGCATTTGTTTGGCTATTGTGTCACAAAGTAAATAAACTCCCTTTGAAATGGTGACCGCTGTGTCGTAGACCTTTTTTTTGTGCCAGCTCTTTGACTGCCAGAGTGGAGTGGACTCAACTATCATGACTCGGACTTGGACTAGGGTAATGGGGACTCAACTCAGACTCGATTCTGGCTCTTCTTTGGCGACTCAGACTTGGACTCGGACTCAAACACTGGGGACTTGAGACTCGACTTAGTGACTTGACTACAACGCGTGATTACGAAACCTAGCCGCATTTCTCGGAGACGCTCTCTGATTGGTACTGACTGACGCTCTCTGATTGGCCACTGACGCGTTTGCCCAATCCGTGACGAGCTGTGTCTTTGCCCATTTCCACGTCAAACAGCCTGCAAACTACCTGGCATTCTATCGCCATGCTCTAAGACAAACTCTAACCTTAACCAACTTCGAAAGAGTGCCTAAGCTTAACCGTCAAAAGAACTTGCCGTCACGCTCTAAGACAAACTCTAAACTTAACCAACTTCGAAGAGTGCCTAAGCTTAACCAGTGTAGAAACAGGCGTCGGCCAATCAGAGAGCGTCTCCGAGAAATGCGGCTAGGTTTCGTAATCACGTGACTACAACACCTGGATATGGGAGTCACTGGAGAAACGTGTTGTTGGGTAGGATGATTGGGTTGGATTCAGGGGTGTAAAGTACTTGAGTAATTGTACTTCATTACAATACTTAAGTACTGTTTTTGGGGATTTCTACTTTACTCAAGTATTATTAGGTTTGTATACTTGTACTTTTACTCAATTACATTTCAGAGGAAAAAAACATACTTTTTACTCCTTACATATAAAATGCAGACCTCGCAGGTCCAACAATTTGAATGAGTATATTTGTTTCTCTGGCCGAACTAACGTTAACGTTATTAATCCTGCGGCCGCGCTTTATTTAAAAACAGCCAATCAAATCCCCATCAATGTAAAATGAACCCCCCCATACTCATGCTGATTGGTCCAAGACTAGAAAGCGGGGATCTTTGATTAAACACCTGCTATCAGAAGAATAGACAGTCAGAGTGACAAGTATACAGAAGACGGCCACAAACAATAGTACGAGTGATGAAGAGGACGAAACGGAACATTTCATTCCCCCGGAATAAAAAAAAGTTTTTACTTTTACTTTTTAGTACTTAAGTACATTTAAAAGTAGAAACTTTTTGACTTTTCCTCAACAGTGTGTTTTTAGCCAGATACTCTGACTTTTACTTGAGTACGATTTCGAGACGGTATACCCATACTTTCACTTAAGTATAATTTCCGTGTACTTTTTTACACGCCACTTTTGTTATTCTTTTATCTATTTCAGAGCTCTGGTCTGACGCACGAGGATCCATGCGTGCCTATTATTCACCTTTGATTACTGCCAGTTATTGAATTTACCAAGGGCAATTACCCTGCGTTCCATTTGTCACGTTGACAGTCATAACTCTGGCTTTTTGGACCTGAGTGCTCTCTTCAGACGGTACAAAACACCCCATTTGCTTAACCCTCTCATGCATGTACACATACATGGACGGTTATTTAAAGTGACAGTGTGTATTTTATTTTCCTATTGATTCATTACATTTCTGAGTGCTCACAGAACAGATTACGACCATCGGCGCTTCGACACACCACTTACTCTTTAGATTAGATTAGATTAGATTAGATTCAAATGTATATTTAGCCTACCATTATACAGCACAAAGTACAGTGCAAATGTAACAGAAAAGTGCAATAGTAATATACAATGTACAGGTGATTCTATTGGGTATAAAATATATTAGTACTACTGAGTAATAGTGCTAATCAGATGTATGTACAGAGTTGTAGTATAAATATGTACAGTGATACAGGTAAAAAAGACACAATGGTAGTAATTCATACTGGCGTAACTAGCAAGAGAGTATACTGTAAGAAAAAAAATCGGTAAAAAAACGGTAGAAGTCCGGCAGCTTGGCGCCAGAGATTTTCTGTAGAATTTACATTGAAATACCCTAATTAAAATAAAGTGGAAAAGCAATAAATTTACAGATAATTCTGTTTATTATTTGAGAACCAGAGAACAGAGAACCACTGTTAATTGACAGGTTAGGTTCAGCAGTGAAACACTGTTATTTTACAGGTTTTTTCCTACATTATTATGATCAAACACCTTCAATAAAGTGACAGAACTTAAAGTTCAGCAGTGAAACACTGTTATTTCACAGGTTTTCCCTACATTTACGATGAAACTCCTTCAATTAAGTAAGTTCAGCAGTGAAACACTGTTATTTCACAGGTCTTTCCTAAATTATTACGATCAAACTCCTTCAATAAAGTGACAGAACTTAAAGTTAAGCAGTGAAACACTGTTATTTCACAGGTTTTTCCTAAATTATTATGATCAAACTCCTTCAATAAAGTGACAGAACTTAAAGTTCAGCAGTGAAACACTGTTATTTTACATGTTTTCCCAGAATTATTACAATCAAACTCCTTCAATTAAGTGACAGCACTCAAAGTTCAGCAGTGAAACACTGTTATTTCACAGGTTTTTCCTAAATGATTACGATCAAACTCCTTCAATAAAGTGACAGAACTTAAAGTTCAGCAGTGAAACACTGTTATTTTACATGTTTTCCCATAATTATTACAATCAAACTCCTACAATTAAGTGACAGAACTCAAAGTTCAGCAGTGAAACACTGTTATTTCACAGGTTTTTCCTAAATTATTACGATCAAACTCCTTCAATAAAGTGACAGAACTTAAAGTTCAGCAGTGAAACACTGTTATTTTACATGTTTTCCCATAATTATTACAATCAAACTCCTTCAATTAAGTGACAGAACTCAAAGTTCAGCAGTGAAACACTGTTATTTCACAGGTTTTTCCATAATTATTACAATCAAACTCCTTCAATTAAGTGACAGAACTTAAAGTTCAGCAGTGAAACACTGTTATTTCACAGGTGTTTCCTCAATTATTACGATCAAACTCCTTCAATAAAGTGACAGAACTTAAAGTTCAGCAGTGAAACACTGTTATTTTACAGGTTTTCCCATAATTATTACTATCAAACTCCTTCAATTAAGTGACAGAACTCAAAGTTCAGCAGTGAAACACTGTTATTTCACAGGTTTTCCCATAATTATTACAATCAAACTCCTTCAATTAAGTGACAGAACTCAAAGTTCAGCAGTGAAACACTGTTATTTCACAGGTTTTTCCTCAATTATTACGATCAAACTCCTTCAATAAAGTGACAGAACTTAAAGTTCAGCAGTGAAACACTGTTATTTTACAGGTTTTCCCATAATTATTACAATCAAACTCCTTCAATTAAGTGACATAACTCAAAGTTCAGCAGTGAAACACTGTTATTTCACAAGTTTTTCCAAAATTATTACGATGAAACACCTTCAATTAAGTGACATAACAGTGAAACACTGTTATTTGGCAGGTTTTTCCAAAATTATTACAATCAAACTCCTTCAATGAAGTGAGAGAACTTAGTTCAGCAGTGAAACACTGTTATTTTACAGGTTTTTCCAAAATTGTTACAATCAAACTCCTTCAATAAAGTGACAGAACTTAAAGTTCAGCAGTGAAACACTGTTATTCCACAAGTTTTTCCAAAATTATTACGATGAAACACAGTGAAACACTGTTATTTGGCCGGTTTTTCCTAACTTATTACAATCAAACCCCTTCAATAAAGTTATGCCACTAAAAACTCAGCAGAGAAACACTGTTATTTTACAGATCTTTCCTAAATTGTTACAATCAAACTCCTTCAATAAATTGGCACCACTAAAAGTTATTCAGACAGACACTTTTATTGTACAGATTGTTAGAAACAAAAAACTTCAAGTGTTAACAAACGCTCAGGATTGTAAAACTGCTTTATTTTGGAAGCAAGTGTGCTGTATAAAACAGATTCAAATGATTTAAAACTTTAGCTTGCAGTGTTTGTTCAAATGTAATGTTTAAATACAGTATGTAAAGTTAAAAACCTATAGAAGTACAATCTAAACACTATTTATGGATCAATATGCATGGCAGCTGCCACCATTGGTGTGTGAATGTGTGTGAATAGGTGAATGAGAGGCCATACGCACTTTGGATAAAAGCGCTATTGCTATATAAGTGCAGTCCATTGAACATAACATAATGGCCAAGTAGTAAATTAAACTTTATGTCCACAATTCTGAACTATCCCTTCAATGTCATCAGATGATTTCAACTTTTAAAAGCGGAGAAAGCAACATATTGTGCTGTTGAACCGAGGGGGTTGTGGTCAGGTCTACAGTTTTTTAGCTTTACCATTTCAGTTTTATATTGTTTTCCACAATATTCTCCCGACCCCTGGGGGCTCCATAATATATGTGAACATTATACTGTTTAATTCAGAATCCCAACTATACAGTGTATTACTAAGTAAAAATCAAAACATACCACACCACAAAAGGTCAATGAATCAGTGGCACAAGTGAAGAGCAGATAAGGAACACTCCTCCAGATTGGCAGTAATCAGCTGGATCCTTGGTGCATGGTACATCTGGGAAAATGAAAAAAAAGGACACTATGATTCACTGGAAAGTCCGGGACTGTACATTAGGGGGGGGTGGGTGGTAGGAAAAAAGTTATATACGGTGGGGAGGAGACTGTCTACAGATACACCTGTGTGATGTTGCTACAGAGTTAAGCTAATAAACGTATACTATACTCACAACCACAGCAGGGGACACAACTATTTTGTTACCCTGCCATGTGGCGGACAGACCTCGCAAATGTCACTCGCCCAATAGCCTCCAGCTGCAACCACTCGAGTCCCTGAGTGATGACTGCTTGGCGCCGCCTCGGTATAAAAAATTCCCTTTTCATGATATTTGGCGCCTCTGATTGGCTCAATTTTGTTTCAATCTGTATGCATCTACAAATCATATTATACCAGGTAGTCAATTCCGTTAGACTGCGAATCAAATTGACGGATCTCCCCAATCAAATTGACGGAAATCCGTCTTGAGACGGAACACTTTAATGCCTGCATTCAACATCGATTATCTATTGTTCAGGATGTAGGAACGTTATACTTTTTCATTCATACAAAAATACAAAAATACCTTCTAGAATATAAGTATGTTTTATCATTTTCTGTACTAATTCCTAGAATGTGAGTTATAGACCTAAATGCATCGATTGCCGTTTATTCCCTAGACACGCTATATTAAAAAATTCAACTGTATATGATCGCATACGTTATGCGTCATCATGCACGGAGGAAAGGGGGGGGGGGGGGGGGGGCGTTTATAATTACGTGATCGTCAGTAAATGCTTTATGTAGTATGGGTGATATATTGATCAGATGGTTTGCAGTGAAATGAATAAATTGGGCTGAAAATAACCAGGGTATCTGCAGGTCTAGCCCAGTCAGATTTAAGGCTTTAAGACTTTTTAATGCCAATCAGAATTAAATTGAATACCAATTTCATGATAACAAAATGGCAAAAATCATGGGTACTCTCAGTACTCATTCAAGGGTACTACGACTATGCCTACACCTCATTTACACCTCATGGTACCAAAGCACCTCAAAGGCACTAAAAACAAGATTACAAACATCACAAAACAAACTGGTCAGACTACTGCTTAACCTCACTCCTAAAACCCACTTTACCCCTGCCCACATTCAAAACCGCTCTTAAAGAGCACCTACGGGAGACTGCAATTCGAAACTGGCCACCGTAAATGTCCATCCCCCCCCCCCTCCTCCTAATGTACAGTCTCATCCCCATCATATATATATAATATTTTCTGTTAGGATCTCTGGGTAACAGTACTGTATATTATTTGCATATCGTATATGTCACAAATGTAACAGTACTACAGTATATACCTGTATGTCATGTATGTCCCTATGCCATAAATGTCATGATGTCATGTATGTTTTTACTGTATTTATTTCTGTATATGTTCGGACAGAGATACGGGATGGTTTGAAAGCTCGGCGTTGCTAATAAATATTTTTAATATTTTTTTATAAACTGCTCAAAGCGGCATTATTTCCGCCGTTGGGTGATCACAGCGCCTGCGCACCATCCCGTATCTCTGTCCGAAACCCTCGTGCAACTGTGAGCACATTTGTAATGTCTCTGTGATACTTGTATAACGAACGGTTCGGCCAGAACCAGTCCTTCAGGGTAAATCTAGGTTGGTTTCCCATTGAGGAGCAAGTGACTGTGGATTCACTCGGTGCAGCACAGTCACGAAAGGGGCTAGTATGGACCCTGATGTAAACAAGACAAACGTCTTTCTCTGGTCTGCATCACCTTAACAATTGTGTGTATTGAGCCGTACTGTATTGTACCCATTCTGCAATCTGTTAAATAAAGTTTTCATTCATTCATTCAGCCAGCCGCCGCGCTCACTGGGGCTATTGATAGCATCAATTAATTGTTGTTGTTGTTGGTACTGCCGCTGCGGATGTGAACGGGGCCGGAGGGGCTTTGGGAGGATGGGAAAGTTATTATTATTATTATTATAATAGTGCCTAGCTAGCGTTAGCTAAAAGAGCCCTCGCAGTAACGTTATTATTATTATAGCTATCATACTGCAATATAAACTGAGTTTTATAGTGAAAAGAGGAGCTTTATTTTGGTCAAGATTGAAGGCTCTATATTGCAGGAAATTGCACATACAGGTGTTCATTAAATGTAAAAAAAATAAAATAAAAAAAGAATAAAAAAGAATCTTGCACCCCCACTTTCAACTATAACTAGGCAGCCATGGGTGTATATATGAATTTTGAATGCCATGGCGAAAAAATTCAATAATGATCTCAATAACGCTGTACAGCGAGATCCAATAGGGTCCAGCTGCAGACTCGGAGCCTCGGTCCAGATTGGAACTTCCGCCCTGCCACAGGACTATTACTCCTGTGACAGGGCAATGCGCTGATTGGCGGAAAGTACGGAAGTATCTCGAAGTACGTCTGACGTATCTCGAATTACGTCTGACGTTTCTCTACGTTAGCGAACATTAAACGTTGTATTCATAAAATAATATAAATTCAGCAGCATGGGGAGGGCCGGGGGGAGGGGAGGTACAGGTAGTAGAAGACATAGTTATAGTACAGTGGAGAAGTAAAAATAGAATAAAAAGGCAGTGGAAACAATATACAATATTATTAACTCTAATAATAACACGCCTCACGGGCTCATTATAATACGAGAGCCGTGGGTCTGCATTGTATAGAGCGGATCCCCCGGCCGTATTCAAGCACTGGAGCGCTTTGCCATGGATAAAACTGTATTAATATAGTAGTAATAATAGTAGTTGGCTAGTTGCGCGCGTCTGGCCACCTCCCGCAGTGCGCGCATACACACATACTGTCTGTAGCCTATACAGTACGTGCAAAATTAGTTGTCAAGAGCCAATCACACAGGTTGCCTCATCTCATCTGGCTCTGCAAATAGATCTAGAGTCTGAATATCATATATAGCCTGCTGATGATCTCTCTCAAATCCATTCTGAGAACGGAATGCAGTGCCTGCGACGCGGGTCTTGATTGATCAATCAAGTTTTTGCCGTCCCACGATTGGCGCTCATGTCACATGACCTGGCCAATCAGAGCGCCAAACGGGAACGCGGAAGGACAAGCCAGTTGCTGAAAGGATTCACGCAGCCCGGATGATGGTTTTTTACATCGAATTTTATACACCGCAATTATGCATCGAATTTTTTATATAGAATTTTATACACCGCAATTATGCATAGCATTTTTTACATTGAATTTTATACACCGCAATTATGCATCGAATTTTTTTACATTGAATTTTATTATGCATTCGAATTTGTTACATTGAATTTTAAACACTGAATTTTTATTTCACATAAGGTAAATTTGGAGCAAAAAAAATCAGATACATGATTTTCAAAGTAATTATTTTCAATGCTATAAATTCGGTGTCTGAAAAAAAACAGATGCATGTTTTCAAAGTAATTATTTTCAATGCTATAAATTCGGTGTCTGAAAAAATTCAGATACATGTTTTCAAAGTAATTATTTTCAATGCTATAAATTCAATTCAGATACGCGTTTTCAAAGTAATTATTTTCAATGCTATAAATTCGGTCTGATAAAATTCAAATACTTCTGTCACTCATTTGCTTCCATACCACAACAACAATAATAATCATTTTTAACAATAATTTGTGATGCCATCACACAAACTGGCATTTAAAGGGTTACAATTCAAAATGTATTGAATATGTGTTTTTCTTTTTTTTTCTATATACAATACTTTGTGATGCCCATCACAAACACTGGAATTTAAATGATAAAAAAAACATTCCTGCACCAGAATGCAGGAAATTAAGTCTTTGTAACAAAATAATGGTATTAGGAATACATTTGCCTCCTGCGTGAACTGTGCATAGCTGAATACTGTATTTTAACGTCGGTCATATGGTGGTACTTGGAGAGCCAGCTACGTTCTCAGGTGGTACTTGGTGTAAAAAGTTTGAGACCAGGGTGAGGCCAGGCTATGGAGGGCTTTGAAGGTGAGGAGTAGTGTTTTGAAGTTAATGCGTTCCTTGATCGGGAGCCAGTGGAGGGAGTGGAGGACAGGAGTGATGTGTTCGCGGGACCGGGTGTTAGTGAGGAGGCGGGCGGCTGAGTTTTGGACCATCTGCAGTTTATGGAGGGAGCGGGAGGTGATGCCAGTGAGGAGGGAGTTACAGTAGTCCAGGAGGGATGAGATGAAGGCGTGTATGAGGGATTCAGCAGCAGGGGGTAGAGGCAGTGACGTATTTTGGCAATGTTGCGGAGGTAAAAATATGAAGTTTTGACAATGGAGCGGACATGGGGGTCAAATGGGAGGGTGGGGTCGAGGATGACACAGAGGTTGCGGACTAGGGGGGAGGGGGTGATGGTGGAGTCATTGATGGTGAGTGTGATGGGTAATACAATAATTTATACTGTAGCATTACAAACCATTTGACAGCCAGGTCCTGCACCTCCGTTCTTGTCCTCTAGGAGCCATCGCAGCATGGCCAAGACCTTCCTCATCCAGCATATTGTCCTTCTGAAGCTCTGAAGTCATTAGTGGTCATGAACCTAGAGAGAGAGCGAGAATACGTTAGTAGATAGTCTAAGGCCAGTGATTCTCAATATTATTTAGCATATCTAGGACCTCTAATTTAGTCCATGTCATGCACATCTACATACAATATACTGTAGCATTACAAACCATTTGACAGCCAGGTCCTGCACCTCCGTTCTTGTCCTCTAGGAGTCATCACAGCATGGCCAAGACCTTCCTCATCCAGCATACTGTCCTTCTGAAGCCATTAGTGGCCATGAACCTAGAGAGAGAGATAGAGAATACGTTAGTAGATAGTCTAAGGCCAGTGATTCCAGGGATTAAAGCAAAAGAAATTCTCCTTTTAAGTACAGTCCTAACATAGTCTCCTAATGTACAGTCGCCTCCTCATCATATGTATATATTTACTGTTAGGATCTCTGGGTAACAGTACTGTATATTTGCATATCGTATATGTGACAAATGTAACAGTACTATAATATAGTACTGTTACATTTGTCACATATACGATATGCAAATATACAGTACTGTTACCCAGAGATCCTAACAGTAAATATATACATATGATGACATTTATGACATTTATTTATGACATTTATGTCATAAATGTCATGATGTCATGTATGTTGTGTATGTCATAAATGTCACTATGAATTGAAAATGGGGGACGCTGATGATGTAAACAAGACACACATCTTTCTCTGGTCTGTATCCCCTTAACAATTGTGTGTATTGCTACTGGATTTACCAGATCCAGAGTGAATGAATGAATAAAAACTTTATTTAATACACAAGACCCTCTTCTTGGGACCAAGTAAGGTTTCGTCGATAATCCAATGTACAGTCCCCCCCCCCACCCCTCCTACCCAACCACCTCCAATGTACAGTCCCCCCACCCCACCTCCTCCAATGTACAGTTTCTTCGTCAAATGTATATATACTCTCTTTTTTAGACTATTTTTGTATCACAAACAATACTGTATTTGTAAATCTGGTATGTCATAAATGTATAGATGTAGCAGACAGTACTGTCTATCTGTATGTCGTGTATGTTATGATGAATTGAAAATGGGGGACCCTGATGTAAACAAGATGAAAGTATTTCTCTGGTCTGCATCCCCTTAACAAGTGTGTATTGAGCTGTACTGTATTGTACCCATTCTGCAATCTGTTAATAAAATGTTCAATCAATCAATATTTAACAGATTGCAGAATGGGTACAATACAGTACGGCTCAATACACACAATTGTTAAGGGGATGCAGAGCAGAGAAAGACTTTCGTCTTGTTTACATCATCAGGGTCCCCCATTTTCAATTCATAGTTACATTTATGACATTACACAACATTGACATCATGACATTTATGGCATAGTAGGGACATACTACAGGTATATAGTAATTGTTACAAAGGATCAGATTAAACCGAATATATATATTTATTGATTGATATATATTGCATAGTATTTGTATATCGTCTGATATCCCTTGTATATTCCTTGTACATATACACGGAATATCCCTTTAGCCCAGACCATAATATTTCATTCTCCTATTGGACAGCGGTCCACAGGCGCCAGAGCCATGCCTCCGGAGTCAGGTTCAAAGTCACCGTCAAGACATGTCTGTGCATGCCCGGCCTTGCCCAGGGCTACGAGACAGAAATGAGGCTGGCACTAGATTGTTCGCCGTGCATATAAATATGGCGCAGGTGAATACAGAAGCACTTAGTCTTAGTCAGAAGTCAAGAGTTACCCAATAAGTTGAAGCCTCACCCACGATACTCCGTGCGGTGAAGTATGGCCTGTTTGGCCCCAAAATAGAGCATTGAGACCGCGTGCGAATTAATAACTGAATTGTCAGAGTTTGGCGCTATACCGTCGAGTGCGACATATTTCTATTAAGTCAGTAATAGTCTATTTGTGTATAGTGTATCGTGCGGCTAAAGTTCTACAGTGACCAGCATCACCAACGCTTCCTCGTACCAGCTAGAGTGCTTATCCAGGCTGGGCTGCTTTCATGGCGCTTTCACCCGAGGAGACCTAGACGAGAACCGTGTGGACATGTACACTGGATTAATCTACCCGACGACTACATAGCCCTTTGCGGCTGGATTATATTTGTTTTGGTCCTGTGATTTATGGAGCGGAGAATCGCCGACGCCTACACGTGTGGGATTTACCCTGTGAGGAGCCAAGTCGAGTCCGCGCCTCAGAGAGCCTGAGGCCGGCTAGCTTTCTTCACTGTGGAGCTACAGTCTACGGAGAACAGCTGTATTCGTCTGTGGATCAAGAGGCTATTGCACCGTCTCCTGTACTTGGAGTCTCCTTAGTCATCGTTGACCAGACTCTCTACTACCGACAGATCCTCTACCCCTGCTGGCTTACAACCGGGGGGACCCTTCCAGTATCTCCCGCTATATATTACTAGTGTACCATAGATATAATTCCCTAAGATTCAGGTTGTATAATTACCTCCTGCGTAACCAGAGAATGGACATTCATTATTGATTTGCCTACGCACATTCCTTTGCCTTATAAGCGCATCCAAAGTAAAATACAGAGAAGTATTATGTACCTTTTGCTGCAATAAATACTTAAAGACAACTTTGTGTAGAACCGGTTCATTGTGGGAAGTGTTCATCATATTTATATATCATGTACTGTATGGCCAGTAATTAAAGTACATAAAGCGGTAGTGGTTTAATGATACCATACTTATCAATACAGTCAGGGAATTGTACCCCTCAGTTACAATTGGTCCTTCGAGCCGGAGGGTAACTAGTGTAATATTAATATAGTGGTATTAATATTGACATGGCCTATGATGAACACTCCACAAAACGGTTCTCCTAAAGTAGATCGCCCGCAGCGTAGACGGCAGACACCTCAGTACTTAGAGGATTACGTTGCCAATATACTACCTAGCTTTCTACAGACGGTAAACGCGGAAAAAGTAGATAGTAAAATTATGTCCGACCCTATCGACCAGGCTACCCCGCCAATAGAGGCCCTAGTGGGTTCTAACGTAACTGACCAAGCTCACGGTAGGGACCAGGAGGGACCCGACATGACTTTACCCCCCGCCAAGACCGAAGAAGTAGTCCCCGGAGAGCTCCAGGATAAAGACAGCCCTCCAGGAATGGAACTCTACCCGCTACAAGAAGAGGAGAGCACCCCGGAGATGGATCTCCAGGACTCGCCACAGGAGAACAGATCTCCAACGAGTACTGCCAGGAGCGGATCACCTCAACAAGCGTCTTCCCCCAGCGAGTAAGTAAGTAAGTAAGTAAGTAAGTATTTATAAAGCACCTTTCATACATGTCATGTAGCTCAAAGTGCTGTACACGAGGCGGACAAGATGCTGGCACAGGCATTCCTCGCCAGCCTAGCAGCCTCAACAGAGCGCGATCGACTCCAAGCACAGACGCTTAGTGAGCGCGAACATTCTTCCATGGAAAGAGAACGCCTTCAAGCGCAGCAACGGAGCGACGAAGATCGTATACGTCTAGAGATTAGACGCCTTCAGATGGAAGAGAATATGGTAAGGGACCGCGCTGAAGCTCAGCGCGCCGCAGCCGGTGCCCAAAGAGAAGCAGAGCGCGACCTCGCTCTCACCAAGCGCGAAGCCGAGCGCGACCGATTACAAGCGCAGATAATGGAGCAGCTGATCACCAGGGCAACACCCCCTCCCTCCGCACGGGGTTCCAGGGCCTCGTCAAGACAAGGGTCAAGGGCACCCTCCCCTACCCGATCAAGCGACCCTGAGCCCGACCACCAGAGAGAGCCTATACCCCCCTCCGAACTCCTTCCCCGACCGGTCCAAGTGAGACCCAGCTACAAGGAAGAAACGGTCTACACCGCGGAGAGGCTAAATAGACGACTACAGGATCTAGAGGACCTGCCAGAGGAAGAAGAAGAGGGAGAGGAGGAGAGTCAAGCCCGACAGCAGCACAGTACTCCACAGGACCAGGAGGTCCAGTACAGCCCAGGCTCTACCCCCGCGGCTCTGCGCTACAGACCCCCGACTCAATTCACGGGTGAGCTTGACGCACGACCAGCCCCGAGGAACAGCACCTGGATACGCGGGCCATGGTACCCAGCAGGTACCAGCCCACCAAGAGGCGTAAGAGGAGACTCGCCTAGGAGGCCTCTCTTCCAACGCTCACCGATGTGCCAGCCATCCATGGCATCATACATTGGCACACCGACGTTTCCGGACTTCACCCACGAGAACAGAGCACAGTACACGGAGCTACGAATGTGCTTAGAGACAATGATGTCCGATGTAGCTGATGAACCGTACAAGTATGCTATCCTACTGAAGCACCTCAAGGTGCCCCGAGCGCACAATATAGCGCTGGCCTATGCCACCTCTACTACCCCATACACAGCGGCTCTAGCAGCACTCGACCAAAGATATGGACTGTTACATCCCAATGTATATATTCCCCAGTGTGTGTCTCCATGTGTGTGTGTTCTCCATTTTGTTTCCTCCCTCCAGCCATTGTTCCCTTCACCATTGGTCCCTGCCAGGCCAATCCCTCCATTATTGCAACACAGCACCGATTGGTGGATGGCTTTCCAGACTCCAACACTCAATCCACACCACCCAATCATGGATCACCCCACACCTGTTAAAACATGGCTTCTCACTTCAGTCTTTCTCTCTCTCTGGCATGAGGCTAGGCCTGTTGTGTTTTTGGTAAACCTGTAACTTTGACAGTATTGCATTTCGTTTATTGGCCTTTGGTGCTTAGTAGTAATTTCCTTGTGTGTGTATGGCCACAGAGAGAGCATTGTTAGTTATAGTTTGTTTTTGTATATATTCTGCTTTTGTTTCTGTATAATTAATGTGTTTTTCTCTCTTTCTCAGGAAGCACAGATGGGGTGAGCTGCCATTTCCTTTGGACCTTGTTTTCTCCTGTTTTGGTTAGGTAAGAGTAGTTTAGGTAATGTAATCTCTTTTACCATAGATTAGATTGTGTTTATTTGGAGTATAGTGGTGTTTGTTTGTTGTTTTGGCCTGGGCTCACCCCTGAGCTACATGTGCTTCCTTTGCATCTACCAATAAATATCATTGTTGTTTACAAACCTGGTCCATCTTTTCTGTCAACCAACTGTTATGTTACAGCCCTTTACCCTTAGACACACAGGGGTCGTAACATAAATGGGGGCTCTGCCTGGATCTTGTAACCCGTGTTCAATTGTTGGTTGATGGATTTGGTGAACTGTGTTTGTTTACACTTGTATAGTAATTAATTAATTTGTGTGTAAAAATGGCATTTGTGTAAAAAAAATGGCAGTTAGTACTTTTGATCTGGGGAAATTCTTGAGCAATCCTACTTGGGAAGCGCTAGATAGCTGCCGCAAGGCAGACTTAGTGGAGATTGCCACACATTTTAAACTCTCGGTTCAACAGAAGCATCTTAAGCAGGATATCAGGTGTCTTGTGGTAGATAAGCTGTTGGAGCAGGGGACGCTTGTTTTACCTGCGGTCTCTGATGAACATGCAAGTCCTCCTGGTGAACCTACGGAAGCACCGCCTTCTGAGGAGCAAGCCCATGGTGCTGAAAAGGCAGGTGTGAACGTCACATTGCCACATTTTCACTTGACCTCTCCTGTGTCAACTGGGTCTCGAGAAGGGGCCCAGGTCAAGGTTAGAATAGCACGTCTCCAGATGGAGGCTCAGGAGAAGGCACAAGCACGTGAGGCGGAGTATCGGCTTCGTACAATGGAGCTTGAGGCAGAAAATGAAAGGGCTGTTAACATTCGTAGGTTGGAGCTTGAGCATGAAGTGGAAAAAGAGCTCAGACTGCGGAGGTTGGAGCTGGAAGTCCTAAGGAGTGAATCCAACTCTGCTACACCGACTCCTCCACAAGGCCCGGGTATGTCCTCCTCCACAGCTTATTCATCACACACTTTTGATATAAGTAAACACATTGTTTTGGTGCCTCCGTTCCGAGAGACAGAAGTTGATACTTATTTTAATGTGTTTGAGCGTATTGCTGCTTCATTGCGCTGGCCAAGAGAGGTCTGGCCTTTGTTGCTTCAATGCAAATTGACTGGTAAAGCCCAAGAGGTTTGTTCAACACTTTCCCTAGAAGATAGTCTATTGTATGATACTGTGAAGGCTGCCATCCTTCGTGCATATGAGCTTGTGCCCGAAGCTTATAGGCAGAGGTTTCGCAGTCACAAGAGAGCTGTCAACCAGACCTTTGTAGAGTTTGCTAGAGAGAAGGGAACTCTCTTTGATAAATGGTGTGCAGCAAGCAAGGCCTCAGATCTTAACTCTCTCAGAGAACTCATTCTATTAGAAGAGTTTAAGAATCGTTTGCCAGAGCGTATTGTAATTTACCTGAGTGAGCAGAAAGTGTCCACTCTGCAGCAAGCTGCTGTATTAGCTGATGAGTTTGCGCTAACCCATAAAACTGTGTTTGTAGATAGGCGTGACTCGTTTCTCCCCCATGATTTCTCTCAGAAACATTCTGTCCCCAACCATTCAGAATTCACACACCCCGACCAAAAATGTCACCTCCACGCTCAAAAGAGGAGCGGACATGTTACTACTGTCATAAATCTGGTCATGTTATTTCTGACTGTTTAACATTGAGACGTAAGCAGCAACCGTCCTCTCAGAACTTTAGACAACCCAAAGGGGTTGGTCTGATTAAAATGGCACCTGATTCCGATCAACAGATGCACAATGATCAGGATGTTCTCGATCCTTGTTTCAGGCCATTTACTTCCAAGGGTTTAGTTTCCTTGACAGGGGATCCAAAAGATCAGTGTACAGTTCAGATCTTACGAGATACTGGAGCCTCACAATCCTTTATCCTCTCTGATGTACTACCTCTGTCTGAGAAATCTTCCTGTGGTTCTAGTGTCCTAGTTCAAGGTATTGAGATGGGTTTTGTGCCAGCCCCGTTACACTGTATTCATGTACAATCTGATTTGGTCACTGGTTTCTTTAAAATAGGGGTGAGACCTTCCTTGCCAGTTAAAGGCATTTCCTTTATCATGGGAAATGATTTAGCTGGAGGACAGGTGAACGCTGTGCTGGAAGTGTTGGATCACCCAGACACAGATTCTCTGCCTGATGACTTGTCACAGAACTTCCCTAAAGTTTTTTCTGCAAGTGTTGTCACTCGGGCTCAATTGAAAAAGAGAAGTGATGAAATTAATTTGTCTGACTCTGTTTTTGCTTCAGCCTTTGTCAGGGAGGAGTTGCTGGCTCCAACTTCTGATACCGCTGACAAACCACCGACTCATAGTAAGGTACCCCCACAGACAACTGTAACTAGTTCCGACGCATTGAAGTTACCCGTTACTCGTGAAATGCTAATTACTGCCCAGAAGGCTGACCCTTCTCTTGCAAAATGTTTCTCTTCTCTTGACACAGAACAGAGGAGAGAGTTGCATTCTTATTTTGTGGATGAAGGAGTTTTGATGCGTACATGGAGGTCCCATGGTACTAGACTGGCAGAGCATGCACAATCGGAGATAGGGCTACCAGATCAGGTACCAGACTGGAGCACTGTTTATCAGATTGTTGTCCCTGCAGTTTATCGTCAGCATGTACTGTTCTTGGCCCATGACCACCCTTGGTCTGGACACTTGGGAGTCACTAAAACATACAACAGAATACTTCAACATTTCTTTTGGCCCGGTTTGAAGTCCGATGTAGCACAGTACTGTCGTACCTGTAGTACTTGTCAGATCACCGGAAAGCCAAACCAGGTAATTCCACCTGCTCCCCTCTGTCCTATACCAGCGGTCGGTGAACCATTTGAACATATCATAGTTGACTGTGTTGGTCCGTTGCCAAGGACCAAAGCCGGCAATCAGTTTTTGTTGACAATAATGTGTACCGCCACCCGTTTCCCTGAGGCTATCCCTCTTCGCAGAATTACAGCGCCTGTAATAATTAAGGCTTTGACGAAGTTCTTCTCCACGTTTGGACTGCCTAAGGTAGTACAAACGGACCAAGGCACCAACTTCCTGTCTAGGTTATTTGAGCAAGTGTTACAGTCCCTGGGTATCCGACATATAGTGTCCAGTGCCTACCACCCTGAAACTCAGGGGGCTCTAGAACGTTGGCATCAGACCTTAAAGTCCATGCTGCGTACATATTGCTTAGACACAGAGAAAGATTGGGATGAGGGTGTCCCCCTTGTTCTATTTGCTGCGCGAGAGACCATACAGGAGTCTCTTGGTTTCAGTCCTGCTGAGCTCGTTTTTGGGCACACTGTTAGAGGGCCTCTGAAAGTTCTTAAAGAGCGGTTCATGTCAAAGGGTGCCAGCACACCCACTAATGTTCTAGATTTTGTTAGCCAGTTTCGAGAGCGACTGCATCAGGCGTGCTCTCTCGCAAAAGAAGCGCTCTCTTCTTCCCAGAGAACTATGAAACGGCACTATGACGAGAAAGCTGTTTCTCGATCTTTCCAGCCAGGTGATAAGGTTCTAGTCCTGTTACCTATCCTTGGTTCTGCTCTTTCCGCTCGTTTTTCCGGACCGTATGCAATAGACAAGAAGATAAGTGATACAGACTATGTGGTTCGCACCCCTGATCGTAAACGTCACTCTCGTGTTTGCCACATCAATATGCTTAAACCATATTTTTCCAGAGATAGTGTGGAGGTGAAGACCTCAGACCAGACAGCCGGACTGGCCGTCTCTGCTGTTGCCTCAACTCCAATAGTTCCGGACTCTCCTGACGTTGGTGGTGAGGATGTAGATGGCTTGGAGTTGCGCAATGCAGCCCATCAGGGTGCTAGATTGTCCAACACTGAGATGTTATTGAACCTGCCCACTCACTTAGCACACTTACCTGAGGAGCAGCGAGAGGACATCACAAATTTGATTCAGGCCTACATGGCTCTGTTTGGTGATGTTCCCTCCTGTACTTCTGTATTGGCCCATGACATTAATGTTAACAATGCTGTGCCTATCAAGCAACATGCATACCGTGTTAACATCACCAAGAGGGCCATGATGCAACAGGAGGTTGACTATTTGTTAAAACATGGTTTAGCCAAGCCAAGTTGCAGTCCCTGGAGTTCACCTTGCTTGTTAGCTCCCAAATCGGATGGAACTCCTAGATTTTCTACTGATTTCCGAAAGGTAAATGCTGTCACCGTGCCTGATTCCTTCCCACTGCCCCGCATGGAAGATTGTATTGACAACCTTGGATCTGCCACCTATGTTAGCAAACTAGATTTGTTAAAGGGTTACTGGCAGGTCCCTTTGACCCCCCGTGCCTCGGAAATCTCTGCGTTTGTTACTCCTGACAATTTTCTGCAATATACTGTAATGCCTTTTGGAATGCGTAATGCCCCGGCCACTTTCCAGCGACTGGTGACCCTAGTCCTGGCTGGTGTTCCAAATTGTAATGCCTATCTCGATGACCTGGTTGTCTATTCGACCAACTGGCGTGACCACATGATAACCTTGCAAACTGTCTTTGACCGCTTAGCTGGAGCCTCCCTGACCCTTAACCTTGCCAAGTGTGAGTTCGGCAAGGCTACGGTTACCTATCTTGGTAAGCAGGTAGGACAAGGCCAAGTGCGTCCGGTGGATGCAAAAATATCTGCAATCACAACTTTTCCAGTGCCTACTACTAGGCGGGAATTGCGTAGATTCCTTGGGATGGCTGGGTATTACCATGGTTTTTGCCGGAACTTTTCTTCTGTCGTCACTTCTCTCACTAGCCTGTGTAGCCCGTCCAAACCATTCATTTGGACAGCTGATTGTCAAAATGCATTTGATGGTGTTAAAGCTCTCTTATGCAGTTCCCCTGTTCTCTCTGCTCCAGATTTCTCCCTGCCGTTCCAGCTGGAGGTGGATGCCAGCGGGGTGGGAGCTGGAGGGGTGTTATTACAGGAAGATCACGATGGTGTCAGTCACCCGGTTTGTTATTTCTCCCGGAAATTTAACAAACATCAACTAAACTATTCCACTATTGAAAAGGAGACTTTGGCTATGGTGTATGCGTTGCAACATTTTGAGGTGTATGTCGGTTCGAGCGTATTACCAGTGGTAGTATACACCGACCACAACCCATTGGTTTTTCTGTCGCGGATGTACAACCACAATCAGCGCCTCATGCGTTGGGCGCTCATAGTGCAAAATTATAACCTCAGCATAAAGCATAAGAAGGGGTCTGAGAATGTGTTGGCGGACGCTCTATCTCGGAGTTAAATCTCTCGTGCTGTCGATTTGTTCTATTTTGCTGTCGACTCGTTGTCTGTTGCTGTCAACTCGTTCTGTCATTGTTGACCCGTGTGGTTGTACCAACTGCTAGTTTTTCATAGCTCTTTGTTTTGGAGTACATGTTATCTCGGGGATGTGATCTCGTTGTTAGAAAAAAAAAACATGTTTAGTTGGTGTTAGGTGTCACACATGTTTTTGTCTTATGTATGGGGGTGTTACATCCCAATGTATATATTCCCCAGTGTGTGTCTCCATGTGTGTGTGTTCACCATTTTGTTTCCTCCCTCCAGCTATTGTTATTGTTCCCTTCACCATTGGTCCCTGCCAGGCCAATCCTTCCATTATTGCAACACAGCACCGATTGGTGGATGGCTTTCCAGACTCCAACACTCAATCCACACCACCCAATCATGGATCACCCCACACCTGTTAAAACATGGCTTCTCACTTCAGTCTTTCTCTCTCTCTGGCATGAGGCTAGGCCTGTTGTGTTTTTGGTAAACCTGTAACTTTGACAGTATTGCATTTCGTTTATTGGCCTTTGGTGCTTAGTAGTAATTTCCTTGTGTGTGTATGGCCACAGAGAGAGCATTGTTAGTTATAGTTTGTTTTTGTATATATTCTGCTTTTGTTTCTGTATAATTAATGTGTTTTTCTCTCTTTCTCAGGAAGCACAGATGGGGTGAGCTGCCATTTCCTTTGGACATTGTTTTCTCCTGTTTTGGTTAGGTAAGAGTAGTTTAGGTAATGTAATCTCTTTTACCATAGATTAGATTGTGTTTATTTGGAGTATAGTGGTGTTTGTTTGTTGTTTTGGCCTGGGCTCACCCCTGAGCTACATGTGCTTCCTTTGCATTTACCAATAAATATCATTGTTGTTTACAAACCTGGTCCATCTTTTCTGTCAACCAACTGTTATGTTACAGCCCTTTACCCTTAGACACACAGGGGTCGTAACATGGACGCATATGGGACTACGTAATACAAGAGATAAGGCATATTGACCGCCTACCCCCAGCCACAGACAATCGCTCACTAGATGACCTGTCTATCAAGGTACAATCCCTGGTAGGGATGCTGGGGGCGCAAAGAGAAAAGGGTATGCACGAACTGTACGCAAACTCTAATGTCGAGAGGATTTTAGAGAAGCTTCCGCCCGCCCGACAAGAGCGCTTCAGGCGGCAAAGAGACCACCGTGATCCTAACGGTCCCGAGCCATCCCTCCTAGACCTAGCCGACTTCCTGGCGAGAGAAGTCAACAGCCTACGGTTGGATACGTTCATGCGGAGCACCCCGAGCTCCAGAGAGGGACCTAGGAGAGCAAACGATGGCCGAAGATTGGTGACCATCATGCACCAATCAGAATCAGTACCGAGCAGCAAGAACCACAGTACCCCCTCGATGAAAGAGAAGTGGAAGATGGTGTGCCCGTACTGCGAAAAGGAACACTGGTTGTCACAATGCGACACGTTCAAGAAGATGACCGCCGACGAGGTGAGTCAATGGATAAAGTCCAACCGACGCTGTTACCGATGTGCGCGCAGTCACATGGCAGCCGATTGCCGCTTAAAGAAGAGGTGTAGTCGGTGTGACGGAGCCCACCTAGATGTCCTACACGACAGTAACAGAAGAAAGCCTGCACCCTCAAGCAGCACAAAGGCAAGTGTTATGTACATTGACCCCGCCAGTAGCGGGGGCGCCCGGGTGCTCTTAAAGGTGGTCCGCGTAACACTGAGTTACCAAGATAAGGTCATGGACACTTACGCCGTCCTTGACGACGGGTCAGAGAAGACCCTTCTCCTCGCGTCCGCTGCGGCCCAGCTGGGGCTGCGGGGGAGCGAAAACCAGATGACGATTCGGACAATAAGAAGAGATCTAAAGACGATAAAGGGCGAGAATGTCTCCTTCACTATCGCAGCAAGCGGGCAGCCAGAGAGACGGTATAGGATTACAAATGCTTTCACCAGCCAAGAAATAGGCCTGTCGCAGTACACCTACCCCATCGCCAAGCTGATGGATAAATATGTGCACCTGCGTCAACTACCTATACCGCTCATAGACGGTGCCACCCCGACCCTGCTGATAGGCTCCGACCATGCAGACCTCATCGTCCCGATAGACCGGGTCCACACAGGGCCCAGAGGCTGTCCTGCAGCAGTCGAGACCCGCCTAGGATGGACATTACAAGGCCCCCTCGCTAAGTCTCTTAACCGAACAGCAGCCACTAACTGCCTCCACTCCAGAGTGACAGAAGAAGACACCACCCTCCTACAGCATGTCGAGAGGCTATGGACATTAGAGACAATGCCCTTTAAGAACGAAAGGAAAGACATTCGTTCCAAGGAATACATTTACGCTATAGCCCTCCTCGAGCAAGGGACAAAGAGAGTCAAAGTCAACGGAGTGATGAGATACGCAACTCCACTCCTGAGGCGAGAGGGTATGCCTACCTTCCACGCCCCAAAAGAAGCGACGGAGCGGTATCTATTGAACACAGAGCGGCGCCTAGCCAGAGACCCCGCTCAAGAGACTGTGTACCGCGCTGAGATTAACAAGCTAATCACAGCGGGACACATAAAGAAAATTGACATTAAAGAGGCCGATCAGACGACCGAATCATGGTACGTGCCGCACCACAAAGTCCACCACAACGGCAAGGATCGTATTGTGTTCAACTGCAGCTACCAGATCGGATCACAAAATCTGAATAAAGAGCCCTTGCCCGGCCCAACACTCGGCCCCTCTCTACTAGGCGTGTTACTACGTTTCTGCCAAGACAAGGTGGCCATCAGCGGCGACATCAAAGGGATGTTCCTGCAGGTGAGACTAGTGGAGGAGGACAAGCCCCTGCTGCGGTTCCTATGGAGAGAGAGGATCGGGGATGAGCAACCAGCCATCTATCAATGGGAAGTCCTCCCTTTCGGAACCACATGCAGCCCATGCTGTGCTACGTTTGCACTGCAAAAACACGTCGCAGAGGACCCAGCAGCTGATGAAGAGGTCCGACAAAGTGTAGGAAATAGTTTCTACGTGGACAACTGTCTGCAAAGCGTCTCGACGCCAGAAGAAGCCGAGGCCCTTCTACTCAAGCTCCGCGCCTCCCTGATCAAAGGCGGCTTTGATCTCAGGCAGTGGGCCAGCAGCGACCCGCAAGTATTGCGCAGCCTCTCCCCCGAGGACAAGGCAGCAAGCAGCGAGACCTGGATGGCGACCATCCCAGGAGAAGCCCAAGAAATGACATTAGGACTAGTCTGGCGCTTCAAAACAGACTCGCTCCATTATAAACACACACCCCTGACCAAGGAGCAGGGAAGGTCGACTGCACTACCGACCACCAGACGGAGTGTATACAGAACACTCGCCAGACAATATGACCCGTTGGGATGTATTCTACCTTACACCACCAGGGCAAAGATGATTGTAAGAGCGTTATGGGACAAGGACCAGGGCTGGGACGACCCCATACCCGAACACCTTGCATCCACATGGAGAGAGTGGGAGACGGAACTCAGCTCACTCCCAGGTGTCAACATACGCCGCAGCTACTTCCCACCCACAGTGAGGCCGGAGACGTGCCAGATGGACCTGCACGTCTTCAGCGACGCCTCCGAAGTAGCCTACGGTTCGGTGGCCTACTTGCGTGCCCGAGAGGAGGGAGGAGAAATACATACTGCTTTCATCCTGGCTCGCTCAAGAATAGCCCCACGAAAGCAACAATCTATCCCGCGTCTAGAGCTCTGCGCAGCCCTAACAGGAGCGCAACTCGCCACGTTAATCCAACGTGAACTCACCATTCCGGTGCAAAGAACAATCTTGTGGTCAGACTCCACGACAGTACTCACATGGATCCGGTCTGATTCGTGCAGATACAAGGTCTTCGTGGGAGTCAGAGTCACAGAGATTCAAGATTTAACAGAAGTAGCAAGCTGGAGGTATGTGGACACAAAACACAACCCAGCTGACGTCATCACCCGGGGAATGTCCCTGGATGACCTCACCCGTCACAACCTATACAGTGACGGGCCAGAGTTCCTCAAGCTCCCGGAAGAAGAGTGGCCTACACCCACCCCACGGGAAGCGAGTAAAGAGGAGGCCGAAAACAAGAAATCTATGTTCTGTGGATTGAACACACTCGTCTCCACAGACCCCGACATAGACGATTGCCTCACCCTAGAGAGTGCGCAGCTAAAGACATTCCTGTGGCACCACCCAGAGGTTCAGCTCACTACTGACATTACAGCAGCTGACTACGAAGAAGCAGAACTTCTTCTACTACAACGAGCCCAGAGAGACTCGTTCCCCGATGAGCTAGACTGTCTACAGGGAGCAAAGCCCGTCCCATCAGACAGCAGACTGCTCCACCTAGCCCCCGAGAGCGACGCCCATGGTCTCATCAGAGTGGGTGGTCGTCTGCGGAGAGCTCCAGACTTACCGGATGACGTCAAGTACCCGATAGTCTTAAACAGCCGACACAAGGTCACAGAGCTGATCATAAAGAAATACGACGAGGATGTGCATCACGCCGGGGCAGAGAGAGTCTTCGCGGAGATCAGATGTCGTTATTGGATACTGCAAGGGAGAGAAGCAGTGTGGCGCTTCCAGCGAACCTGTCTAGACTGTCGTAAGTGGCGAGCGCAGCCCAGTATACCCCGGATGGCTGACCTACCTCCCTGTCGCCTCCGACTCGGCGACAAGCCTTTTCACTCCACCGGTATGGACTGTTTCGGCCCGCTGTATATAAAGAAAGGAAGAGGAACCGAGAAGCGGTGGGGTATTGTATTCAAATGCATGACCACCCGAGCGATGCATATAGAACTCCTTCCAAACATGAGCACAGACTCATTCCTTATGGCCTTCCGAAGATTCACATCGCGGAAAGGCAAACCGTCTATATTATTGTCTGATCACGGGACAAACTTCAAAGGCGGAGAAAGAGAGCTGAGAGAGAGCTTCCAAGCTATGGGCCCAGAACTTAAGACCCACCTCGCTCCATCCCAGATTGACTTCCAGTTTAATCCCCCGAACGCACCTCACTTCGGTGGAACTTGGGAACGAGAAGTACGTTCAATAAAGACAGCCCTGTACGCCGTGCTTGGGGCCCAGACCGTGGCGGAAGAAGTCCTAATGACAGTCCTCACGGAGATCGAGGGAGTATTGAACTCAAAGCCCCTCGGTTATGTCTCAAGTGATGTAGCAGATGTCGACCCAGTCACCCCCAACACACTCTTGATGGGGCGACTGGACCCCGCGCTACCACAGACAATGTACAGGCCTGAAGAAGCGAACGGCCGAAGAATGTGGAGGTACAGTCAAGTATTGGCTGACAAGTTTTGGAACAGCTTCCTACTCCACTATCTACCGTCTCTACAGACCCGCCAGAAATGGGTGAAAGAGAGAGACAATTTGACAGAAGGAACAGTCGTCATGATTATCGACCAGTCACTACCCCGAGCTATGTGGCCGGCTGGCCGCGTAAGCAAAGTGATCACCGGTGCCGACGGAAAGGTCCGAGCAGCCGAAGTGCTCGTCCAAGGACGGATCTACACCTGACCCGTGGCGAGGCTAATAGAACTGCCAAGGCTCTCCGCTACTATTGATGACGACCATGACCCCATGACTTTGTGAACTGCCCGACCCCTCACAACAGACATTGAGTAGTGGACAGTGCGGTTAATCTGTCTCTGCTTAGCTAATTAGGTGGGACTAATTAGGAGGCGGCTGTTACAAAGGATCAGATTAAACCGAATATATATATTTATTGATTGATATATATTGCATAGTATTTGTATATCGTCTGATATCCCTTGTATATTCCTTGTACATATACACGGAATATCCCTTTAGCCCAGACCATAATATTTCATTCTCCTATTGGACAGCGGTCCACAGGCGCCAGAGCCATGCCTCCGGAGTCAGGTTCAAAGTCACCGTCAAGACATGTCTGTGCATGCCCGGCCTTGCCCAGGGCTACGAGACAGAAATGAGGCTGGCACTAGATTGTTCGCCGTGCATATAAATATGGCGCAGGTGAATACAGAAGCACTTAGTCTTAGTCAGAAGTCAAGAGTTACCCAATAAGTTGAAGCCTCACCCACGATACTCCGTGCGGTGAAGTATGGCCTGTTTGGCCCCAAAATAGAGCATTGAGACCGCGTGCGAATTAATAACTGAATTGTCAGAGTTTGGCGCTATACCGTCGAGTGCGACATATTTCTATTAAGTCAGTAATAGTCTATTTGTGTATAGTGTATCGTGCGGCTAAAGTTCTACAGTGACCAGCATCACCAACGCTTCCTCGTACCAGCTAGAGTGCTTATCCAGGCTGGGCTGCTTTCATGGCGCTTTCACCCGAGGAGACCTAGACGAGAACCGTGTGGACATGTACACTGGATTAATCTACCCGACGACTACATAGCCCTTTGCGGCTGGATTATATTTGTTTTGGTCCTGTGATTTATGGAGCGGAGAATCGCCGACGCCTACACGTGTGGGATTTACCCTGTGAGGAGCCAAGTCGAGTCCGCGCCTCAGAGAGCCTGAGGCCGGCTAGTTTTCTTCACTGTGGAGCTACAGTCTACGGAGAACAGCTGTATTCGTCTGTGGATCAAGAGGCTATTGCACCGTCTCCTGTACTTGGAGTCTCCTTAGTCATCGTTGACCAGACTCTCTACTACCGACAGATCCTCTACCCCTGCTGGCTTACAACCGGGGGGACCCTTCCAGTATCTCCCGCTATATATTACTAGTGTACCATAGATATAATTCCCTAAGATTCAGGTTGTATAATTACCTCCTGCGTAACCAGAGAATGGACATTCATTATTGATTTGCCTACGCACATTCCTTTGCCTTATAAGCGCATCCAAAGTAAAATACAGAGAAGTATTATGTACCTTTTGCTGCAATAAATACTTAAAGACAACTTTGTGTAAAACCGGTTCATTGTGGGAAGTGTTCATCATATTTATATATCATGTACTGTATGGCCAGTAATTAAAGTACATAAAGCGGTAGTGGTTTAATGATACCATACTTATCAATACAGTCAGGGAATTGTACCCCTCAGTTACAGTAATGTTACATTTGTGACATATATGATATGCAAATATACAGTAATCAATGTTACCCATAGATCCTAACAGAGAATATATACATTATGATGGGGAGGAGACTGTACATTAGGAGGGGGTGGTAGAAAAAAAGATACATACGGTGGGGAGAGAATATACGGTGCTACGGAGTTAAGCTAATAAAGGTGACTCACAACCACAACAGGGGACTCACGTATTTGTACTGTGAAGTAACTGTTAACATGACAATGACAAACGTGGTTTCTGTTTTTCTTTTTGACATACTTGCGGCACATGGAACAAGTTAACTCACCACTCTACAGCATGCAGTAGCCTAGCCAGTCTCTTGAAACACCGCCATCTTCAAACTTCCATATCTAGGACCTCTAATTTAGTCCACGTCATGCACATCTACATAAAATATACTGTAGCATCCATCAACACTTCTTGATTTGTAAGAATTCTTTGCAGAATAGCTAAAAGTAAGGACATTCAACAGTCAGTATAGGCATTTACAGGATGACTCTTTCCAGCTGTTGAAATGAAAGTCCCAGATTGAAAAGTATTTATATACACAGTCACACACAATAAAACATTTTATACATCACTTACAAGCATGACCACTTGAAGATCTTGAAGACTTGGTAGATCTTGACCGTCTTGGGAGAGAGAGAGAGAGAAGGCATTACAGGATGACTCTTTGAAAATGTCCAGATTAAAAAGTATATATTATATATACAGTCACACACACAATAAAAAAAAATTATACATCACTTACGACCACTTGAAGTATACCGGTAGTTGTTATTGAGCTGTCTTCTGCTTTCATGTCATTGTTGAGATCCAGCACTGTAACAGTATTTGCTGTGAAATTATATATTTTACAATTAAATTAAACCATGAAAGATCTGCGTGATATGCATTGGTTAGCTAACGTCAGTATTCTGCAGTCTAGGCCTGGTAGCAGTAGTGCTACTGTAGTTTACAGATCCCACCAGTTTCATAATATCGAGCAAATAACATTACAGTAGACTAGTCACTGAAACACAGACTAAACAGCATTTATATCAGCAGCATGCATTACTTATAAATAATAAAATATATGTGTTGCACAATTACCTGAGATGAGAACAGTTGGTGACGATGTGAGGCTCTGCCTGTAGCAGTGTATGTAGCCTAGTAGCACGTGAGCTCGCGCTACAGTGTATGTAGCCTAGTAGCACTTGAGCTCGCGCTACAGTGTATGTAGCCTAGTAGTAACGTGAGCTCGCGCTAGTGTATGTAGCCTAGTAGTAACGTGAGCTCGCGCTACAGTGTATGTAGCCTAGTAGTAACGTGAGCTCGCGCTACAGTGTATGTAGCCTAGTAGTAACGTGAGCTTGCGCGCAGTGTATGTAGCCTAGTAGTAACGTGAGCTTGCGCGCAGTGTATGTAGCCTAGTAGTAACGTGAGCTCGCGCTACAGTGTATGTAGCCTAGTAGTAACGTGAGCTCGCGCTACAGTGTATGTAGCCTAGTAGCTAACGTGAGCTTGCACGCAGTGTATGTAGCCTAGTAGTAACGTGAGCTCGCGCTACAGTGTATGTAGCCTAGTAGCTAACGTGAGCTTGCGCTATACTCACTGAAACACAGACTAAACAGCACTCATTTATATCAGCGGCACGCATTACTTATAAATAATAAAATATATGTGTTGCACAATTACCCAATAGTATGATCTCCAATTACCTGAGGAGAAGATGCAACAGTTGATCACGGCGTGGTGCAGGCTCTGTCTGTAACGCGCGCTTCAATTCAAATTTCAAACCGGGATCCCCCACAATGCAACGCATCAGTGTTGCCAGATTGATTGATTGAAAACTTTGTTAACAGATTGCAGAATGGGTACAATACAGTACAGCTCAATACATACAATTGTTAAGGGCATGCAGACCAGAGAAAGACTTTCATCTTGTTTACATCAGGGTCCCCCATTTTCAATTCATCATAACATGACATGTGACATACAGATAGACACTTCTATACATTTATGACATACCAGATTTGCAAATACAGTAGGGCCTACTGTTTGTGATACAAAAAGAGTCTAGAAAAAAGAGTATATATTTGACGTAGAACCGTACATTATAGGTGGGGTGGGGGGGGGTGGGTGGGGGACACTGTACAACTGCACAAGCACAACTGTACATTGGAATATTGACAAAACCATGTTTGATACTTTACTGTACATTGGAGGGGGTTGGGTTAGGACATTTACAGGGGCCAGTTTCGAATTGCAGTCTCCCGTAGGTGTTCTTTGAGAGTGGTTTTGAAAGTGGGTAGTGATTCACATTCCTTTACATCTTTGGGTAGGGCGTTCCACATTGATGTGGCATAATTGCGAAACGTGTTTAGTCCCTGTTTGAGCCGAATCTGGGTTTAACATGATTTGTGGAGCTCCCATGGTGTTGTGGTCGTGGTATTCACTGACCTTTGGGAAGTATTTTGACATGTACACATACCTTGGTCGTGTATGTATCTTGTAGACAGGCCCATTGCAAGTTGCTGTACTCTGTCGTCTACTCTAAGCCATCCTAGGTTGTCACGTGGGCAGGGGCGAGGTGGGTTCTAGGAGTAAGGTCAAGCAGTAGTCTGACCAGTGTGTTTTGTTATGTTTGTGTAGCAGGGTGGATTCCCTACTTTATGAGAGTAGATCGATGTACACACTGTCACCAGCGGTAGGGGGGAACGCAGCAGATCTGAGTCCAACTGAATCCCCGACTTTAGTGCAGGAGTGGAGCTTTAGCAGAGGGTCACAGCCTCTTCACCCTGCTCCCCTCTGGGAGAAGGCTGAGGATCCCAAAGGCTGTGAAAGCTCGACACAGACTGAGCTCCTTCCCCTCAGCCGCCAGGCTGATCAATGCCTCAGGTCCCCCCCCCCCCCCCCCCTCGGTACCCCCCCCCCCTCTGCCCCCAAGTGACACTGGCACAATGACACTGACTGCACTGCACTAGTCCGTACTGGATCCCTGCACTCTTCACTTTATATATATATATATATATATATATATATGTATTTATTGATTAATCCCCCACTGCACTGTTTCGTTTCTTGTCTGTGTTGGTGTTGTTTTCTGTGAAAAAAGAAAGGAAATGCATTCACTGTATTGCTGCAACAATTACCAATGTGTTTTACACAAATGGCTAAATAAAGGAATCTGAATCTGAATCTGAATCTGGGGCCTAGAGGGGCCTGAATCTGAGGCTGAATAGTGTTCTAGGCACTAGAAAAGTCAAAGAATGTTACCCTCACTGAGCTGCCCGGCTTCTCCAGATGTAGATAGGCCTTGTGGACCATGTAGATTATGGCATCCTCCACACCGATGTTCTGCTGATATGCAAACTGCAGCTTGTGCTAAGCTATAGGCTAGCTGGTATGCAAACTGCAGCTTGTGCTAAGCTAGGCTAGCTGGTCCCTACTGCTTCCAGTCCATGTGCTAAGCTAGGTAGGCTAGCTGGTCCCTACTGCTTCCAGCCCTTGTGCTAACCTAGGCTAGCTGCTCCCTACTGCTTCCAGCCCTTGTGCTAAGCTAGGCTAGCTGCTCCCTACTGCTTCCAGTCCTTGTGCTAAGCTAGGATAGCTGGTCCCTACTGCTTCCAGCTCTTGTGCTAAGCTAGGCTAGCTGCTTCCTACTGCTTCCAGTCCTTGTGCTAAGCTAGGCTAGTTGCTCCCTACTGCTTCCAGTCCTTGTGCTAAGCTAGGTAGGCTAGCTGGTCCCTACTGTTTCCAGCCCTTGTGCTAAGCTATAGGCTAGCTGCTCCTTACTGCGTCCAGTCCTTGTGCTAAGCTAGGTAGGCTAGCTGGTCCCTACTGTTTCCAGCCCTTGTGCTAAGCTAGGCTAGCTGCTCCCTACTGCTTCCATTCCTTGTGCTAAGCTAGGCTAGTTGCTCCCTACTGCTTCCAGTCCTTGTGCTAAGCTAGGCTAGCTAGTCCCTACTGCTTCCAGCCCTTGTGCTAAGCTAGGCTAGCTGCTCCCTACTGCTTCCAGTCCTTGTGCTAAGCTAGGCTAGTTGCTCCCTACTGCTTCCAGTCCTTGTGCTAAGCTAGGCTAGCTGGTCCCTACTGCGTCCAGCCCTTATGCTAAGCTAGGCTAGCTGCTCCCTACTGCTTCCAGCCCTTGTGCTAAGCTAGGCTAGCTGCTCCCTACTGCTTCCAGTCCTTGTGCAAAGCTAGGCTGGCTAGCTGGTCCCTGCTGCTTCCAGTCATTGTGCTAAGCTAGGCTAGCTGCTCCCTACTGCTTCCAATCCTTGTGCTAAGCTAGGCTAGTTACTCCCTACTGCTTCCAGTCCTTATGCTAAGCTAGGCTAGCTGGTCCCTACTGCTTCCAGCCCTTGTGCTAAGCTAGGCTAGCTAATAATTTAGGAAAAACCTGTGAAATAACAGTGTTTCACTGCTGAACTTTGAGTTCTGTCACTTAATTGAAGGGGTTTGATTGTAATAATAATGGGAAAACCTGTAAAATAACAGTGTTTCACTGCTGAACTTTTAAGTTCTGTCACTTAATTGAAGGTATTTCATCGTAAATGTAGGAAAAACCTGTGAAATAACAGTGTTTCACTGCTGAACTTTAAGTTCTGTCACTTTATTGAAGGAGTTTGATCGTAATAATTTAGGAAAAAACTGTCAAATAACAGTGTTTCACTGCTGAACTTTAAGTTCTGTCACTTAATTGAAGGTGTTTCATCTTAAATGTAGGAAAAACCTGTGAAATAACAGTGTTTCACTGCTGAACTTTGAGTTATGTCACTTAATTGAAGGAGTTTGATTGTAATAATTATGGGAAAACCTGTAAAATAACAGTGTTTCACTGCTGAACTTAAGTTATGTCACTTAATTGAAGGTGTTTCATCTTAAATGTAGGAAAAACCTGTGAAATAACAGTGTTTCACTGCTGAACTTTGAGTTCTGTCACTTAATTGAAGGAGTTTGATTGTAATAATTATGGGAAAACCTGTAGAATGACAGTGTTTCACTGCTGAACGAAGTTCTGTCACTTAATTGAAGGTGTTTCATCTTAAATGTAGGAAAAACCTGTGAAATAACAGTGTTTCACTGCTGAACTTTGAGTTCTGTCACTTAATTGAAGGTGTTTCATCATAAATGTAGGAAAAACCTGCCAAATAACAGCGTTTCACTGCTGAACGAAGTTCTGTCACTTAATTGAAGGAGTTTGATTGTAATAATTATGGGGAAACCTGTAAAATAACAGTGTTTCACTGCTGAACTTAAGTTATGTCACTTAATTGAAGGTGTTTCATCGTAAATGTAGGAAAAACCTGTGAAATAACAGTGTTTCACTGCTGAACTTTAAGTTCTGTCACTTAATTGAAGGAGTTTGATCGTAATAATTTAGGAAAATACTGTCAAATGACAGTATTTCACTGCTGAACTTTTAGTTATGTCACTTAATTGAAGGTGTTTCATCATAAATGTAGGAAAAACCTGCCAAATAACAGCGTTTCACTGCTGAACGAAGTTCTGTCACTTAATTGAAGGAGTTTGATTGTAATAATTATGGGGAAACCTGTAAAATAACAGTGTTTCACTGCTGAACTTAAGTTATGTCACTTAATTGAAGGTGTTTCATCGTAAATGTAGGAAAAACCTGTGAAATAACAGTGTTTCACTGCTGAACTTTAAGTTATGTCACTTAATTGAAGGAGTTTGATCGTAATAATTTAGGAAAATACTGTCAAATGACAGTATTTCACTGCTGAACTTTTAGTTATGTCACTTAATTGAAGGTGTTTCATCATAAATGTAGGAAAAACCTGCCAAATAACAGCGTTTCACTGCTGAACGAAGTTCTGTCACTTAATTGAAGGAGTTTGATTGTAATAATTATGGGGAAACCTGTAAAATAACAGTGTTTCACTGCTGAACTTAAGTTATGTCACTTAATTGAAGGTGTTTCATCGTAAATGTAGGAAAAACCTGTGAAATAACAGTGTTTCACTGCTGAACTTTAAGTTCTGTCACTTAATTGAAGGAGTTTGATCGTAATAATTTAGGAAAATACTGTCAAATGACAGTATTTCACTGCTGAACTTTTAGTTATGTCACTTAATTGAAGGTGTTTCATCATAAATGTAGGAAAAACCTGCCAAATAACAGCGTTTCACTGCTGAACGAAGTTCTGTCACTTAATTGAAGGAGTTTGATTGTAATAATTATGGGGAAACCTGTAAAATAACAGTGTTTCACTGCTGAACTTAAGTTATGTCACTTAATTGAAGGTGTTTCATCGTAAATGTCGGAAAAACCTGTGAAATAACAGTGTTTCACTGCTGAACTTTAAGTTCTGTCACTTAATTGAAGGAGTTTGATCGTAATAATTTAGGAAAATACTGTCAAATGACAGTATTTCACTGCTGAACTTTTAGTTATGTCACTTAATTGAAGGTGTTTCATCATAAATGTAGGAAAAACCTGTGAAATAACAGTGTTTCACTGCTGAACTTTAAGTTCTGTCACTTTATTGAAGGAGTTTGATCGTATTTTTGTTAAATACTGAAAGTTGCCTTATTTTCACATTCAGTAAAATGATGAGTATCTTATGTGTTTTTACATACAATTCAATGTAATTTAACATTCAACACAATTAAGCAAATACATGTATTTAAAAAGAATTACCTGTAGAATAACTGAAGGTTTTTACTGTTTTTTAATTATATTATTCTCTTTTTTAACATTATTTAACATTACATTTAAAGTTTAACAGCAAAAAAACAGAAAGTTGCCTTATTTTCACATACAGTAAAATGATGTATATTCTAGGTGTTTTACATGTAATTTAACATTCAAGACAATTAAGCAATGGAATAATCCTGTAAAAAAAAGATAATTTCTTATTAAATCAATCTACAGATTACAACCTTTATTTAATGGTTAATATTTGTATTAAAGGTTATTTACTGTATTTTTATGGAATTTCCTGTATTTTTATGGGATTTACACTTAAAGTAGAAAAACAAAAGTAATCTGTAAAATAATACATTGAAAGTCCCGTAAAAATAATTTTTTTTTAAGAGTGTAGGTAAGGGATGTACAGATATAGATATAGTATCTACATATATGGAAAAACTATTACTGTATATGTAGGTATGTACAGACATATATATATATATATATATATATATATATATATATATATATATATATATATATATATATATATATATATATATATATATATATACGGTAGGAATAAATATATATATATATATATATATATATATATATATATATATATATATATATATACAGACTGTATATACAGCTTTATTGTACATGCTATCATGCAGAGTGCTGCTACCGTCTCAAATTATCTGGTGCGACCAGCTTGTTCAGCCTTCGCGCGATACCAGACGAATGCGTAGAACGAACAAGACGTTATCGTTTCTCTGCCCATATAACACAGGGTATTTTCAGAACTCAGGGTATTTTCTGCTGGAAAACAAAACACAACTGCCTCGACCACCGGTAAAAATAAAGCACACAGAAGCGACAAGAGCAAAGAACCTCTTGGGAATTGTATTGAAAACACAGAGATAGTACCGATTGCGGCCAGCAGGCGCCACTATTACACGTTAGAGTATTATAACATTCATAAACTATTAGCTGTGATCTCACAAACACTTGGTGGCGGAATCTGGAGACCCTTTACTCTAATGTACCATAAACTATCATCTTATATATATCATCTTCAGGTATATGAAGTATACATGGAGTATATGCTAAGCTAAGGTATATACAGTATCAGCAGTATTGATGTACAGCAGTGGTTCCCAAACTGTGGTGCGCGCACCCCTTGTGGTGCGCGAGCGCCCTCTAGGTGGTGCGTGACATGAAAAGGCTAATGGTGGTAAAAAAAAGAATTTATTTGATTTTATTTATTTTTTTACAATAGAATTTCATAAAAATCTTAGTCAAACCTTTAGTATTATGGATATTAAACATGCTGGCAGAGTACATGCATCCATGTTGTCGTAAACATTTTAATTAAATAAAGAAATTCCCTATCCATAGTCGCCGTGGGAAGAGATAAAATAAAAAATTAAATCTGTGCACGGAGACCAGCAACAATTTTTTCTAACAGAAACCCATTGGGGTGCGTCAGCTAGGTCGGGAGGTGATAGGGGGTGCACGGCCAAAAAAGTTTGGGAACCGCTGATGTACAGTATAAACAGAGTGAGACACTATTAACACTATAGGCAGTAGTATAAATAATATACACTAAAATGTACACCATGAATCCAAGATGGAGAATGATGTGAGAGAAGGGCCAGGGCCCTGTTTCATGTACGTGGTTCAACTAAGTCGATCAAGATGTCCATTATCCAGCTTCAGTTAACCCGATGTTCGAAGCCGGGATTTTCCTGTTTCACAAAGGTGGATTCAGTCTTGTTAACTCAAGCCAGACTTGCGAGTCAGGCTAAATGCGCGCGGCCGTTTTAGGTGAAAAGCCAGCACGTATCGATGGCAGAGATCTTGATTCTCAACGGCATTGATTGATTAATTGATTTAAGACTTTATTGACAGACTGCAATACGGCTCAATCGCCTCGCCGACAAGTTAAATGCGTTATCTATAGGCTAATTCTAAGTCCCTCATTACCTCAATCAATCAGATTATATTTCTTTAAACTTGCCTGCTGGATTGAATAATCAAATGAGATCTTGCTAGCGAAAATTATTAGTTAACTGTTATACAGAATTACGATACGGCTCTCTTACCCATTGATTGATGTATAGTCAATCTTTAACTTATCTTCTCTGTGGTGTAACGGGTTCTTCTTTTGACTTTCACACGGACGACCGGGGTTCAAGACCCTAGTCTTTTCCTTCTTTTTGCAATATAGGAATAATTCAATTTGGTGCACGTTGAGAGCTATATAAAGAATGACATCCTCAATGCATGTAGATTTATAATATTTTAACTTAAAACCAGGCTACTTTGGCGTATAATCATTAATATTATATTCAAAAAAATCATATTGGAAACACGGGGATTTGAACCCCAGTCGCTGGATTGGCAGGCTTGAGCACTACCGCTGGGCCACTGGGCCAGATGGGATAAATTCATTGTTTATACATTAATGAACGAGAGACCCGTGTTTAGAATATCCTTTGTTTTGAATGAAGTTTATCTCTTTATCCTCATTCATTAATGTGACGTCAACGGCTCATTCAATTTCTCAAATCCGTCAAACAGCGCATCTCATCAGACATCTTAATCCCAGTTACAATTAAAATAACCACATCATGTGTACATCGCACGAGCGAGCGCCACCGTCGCCACGGTATATATAACGTGCATTATTTAGGACAAAGTGAATTTAATATCAGCATTTTGGGTCTATTTTACATTTCAAAAGCCCCCTCTGGAAGAATGGAGCACAAAAACGTAATTCAGAATGGTATAATGCAGATCGTAGACTGTGGGAATAGTTTCAGGAAACGGGCTGTCACTTCTTTGCGGGGGCGTGGCGATAGTTCAGGCTAACTTGAACTTGAACTCTGCTTTCGACCAGGCTCAAACTTTTGGATATGTTGTCATGGTGATTTGGAAAATCCACGTACATGAAACCGGAAAGTCCGGCTAACCCAGTTATCCAGCTAAAGTTATCCGGCTAACTCAGTTATCCAGGTACAAGAAACAGGGCGATGTCTTTGGCATAACATGGTCTTCGTCCGGCCATTAGAGATAAAAGACCAGCAAGGTTGAAAGACGTCGGTGTGGATTTGTCGTGTCAACATTTTCTTTTGACTTGACTTGACGTTAAACTAAGTCAAGATAAGATAAGATATTCCTTTATTGATCCCCTTGGGGAAATTCAGGCGTCATAGCAGCATGGGGGAGGGGGAGGGGTGGTACATGTATGGGCAGGGTAATAGTAGAAAGACAGGCATTCAAATTTGATCTGAATATAATGGGTTTTTTTGTATCCACTTTTTCTCCTATTTTTTCTATTTTTCTCCCATCCCAATTTCGCTGTGCCAATTCTCCCCTCCCCTGTCTTGAACGTTGCTCGCATATGCCCCGCACTGGCCGGTTGTAGGGAGGATAGAAGCCTTGCATCACGTGTCCCCTCCGATACACGAGGAGGCAGCCTGTCACATCTTGTCACCTGCCAGCGCGGACTCTCATTGGCGAGGTGTAACGTGTGGAAGGCTCACACTACCCCCTCCATTTCCTGTCTCTGCTGTGCAGGCGTCCCCCAACCGGCCTGTAGGAGTCGCTGTCCACAACGTCCAGGTTACCACCCATCGACTTCCACCCGCTAACTTTGCCAATTGAGTTAGTATGACGACCGGCCCAAGCCGGAGTTAACGCCGACAGCCGGATTCGAACCCTGTGTCTCTTGCGTTGGTGACGAGTGCAATGTCCGCTGCGCCACCCAGCCGCCCCGTCTGAATATAATGTTATGAGGAAAGAATAAACAGTGTAAACTATATAATTAACTCTGAATATAAAAATATGAGACAAATAAACAGTATAAACAAAGGTGCAGATTAGGTTCTGTATGCCCTATCGGTTATATTATTACGTGACCGGATAGGCAATACAAAATTATCACACAAAAGTGCATTAGAACCCCAAAAGAAAGCCCTGACCCCAAAGTACTTCTCTTTTCTCCGTCTGTTATTCAGTAAAAACATTTTACTTCCACCGACTCGGCACACGGCGCCGGCACAAAATGAAAATAAATATGGAAAAGGTTCCAGGCATGGAAGACTACCTCCGACATAACCTTGATTCCCACGGCGCCTGTGAGTGTGCACACATAGCACGCACGGTGCACCCACACACACACACACACACACACACACACACACACACACACACACACACACACACACACACGCACACACACACACACACACGCACACACACACACACACACACACACACACACACACACACACACACACACACACACACGCACACGAGGATGTGTCTACGTCAGACGTGGGGCCACGTGGTGAACCAGAGAAGTCATTAAGGAACAGAGTGTGTGCCCTGCCGGCAGAGCTCCACATCCGGGGGGGGGTGGAGGGGGGGCGGGCGGGGGATGTTTCGCTAACCGCCTGCCTTCATCCGCTTTGATCCCGGAGGCGAAAGTGAAAGGAATCCGGAACGGCAGACTTCAATCACGGCAACAACACGGCGCTCCGCCTGTGAAAGGAGAGGCGCTGTACTGTGGTCTCGTGCGCTGCATGGAGACTTCTGTATGGTAATTTGTTATGGGGTTGCTTTTCCAAAGGCGAACGCCTTTGAAGATTTTCACAAGTGCATATGGGCGCGGTGTTGTTAGAGATTAGGCCACTGTATGGAGTGTGGCGGCGCGCGTGCAATCGATCAAACGCGACACTCCTCTCAAGGATCGTGGACAATTTGTATCACTTCGTAGTATATGAATACTGTTGTAATTTAATGATACGGCTACGGCGGTGTGTGACACGTCACTGATTGCTAACAAGGTGTTAGACCTTCATCATTATGTATCAACGTCAATTTGATTAGATGTTAAATGGACTGCATTTATATAGCGCTTTTATCAAAAGCGCTTTATCATCATCATCATCATCATCATCATCATCATCATCATCATCATCATCATCAGCATCATCATCATCATCATCATTTATTTATTTGTGCATGGAATTACCACAGTCCAACAGTACATATTAATATAATTCACCAAATTCCAATACAATTTGTTCCTCACATTTTATCCATTCACTCACACATTCACACACCGACGGCGGAGGTCGACAATGCAAGGTGCCAACCTGCTCATCGGGAGCAATTAGGGGTTAAGTGTCTTGCTCAAGGACACTTCGACACGCTGCCTGAGAGGAGCGGGAATCGAACTGGGAACCTGCGGATTACCAGACGACTGCTCTACCTCCCGAGCCACTGTTCGCCCCTATGTTAAATTAGGGGCATCTATATGAACAAATTTGCGGGCATATAGTTGTGTACATTTAGGTATTCTTAGCTATTTCACATAGTTGATTATTGTATATTGGAGCTTGTCTTGTGTGTGTGTATAGTCCAAGTCTCTAGTCATGTTTACTTGTAATGTTATATTTTATAATGTAAGTATTATGTCTCTGCGTGTGTGTACTAGTCCTTTGTCATGTTATGAAGTATTATGTTGCGTGGTTACAATATACGTTTTTGTGCACCCCAAGAAGAATAGCTACTGCAATGCTGTAGCTAATTGAATGAATGAATGAATGAATGAATGAATGAATGAATGAATGAATGAATGAATGAATGAAAAAGTTAATTTTTGAACATGTATTCTCCATATTCCCCCAAACAAATCACGGTATCTAGCTCCGTCAAACAGAACAATCATAACAAACAAACAAAAATTTAAATGTGTTGGGGATCCTAATAAACTAAACTAAACTAAACTAAAACACTTACTAATAAGTAGTAATAATAAATAAACACAGAACCACTTACTAGAATGAAGTTAGAGGCAGGGTCAGAGATGGCATTGTCCCGCTCCTGGCCCCCAGCAGCTTGTTCCTGATCCAAAACCTCTGTCAAAAATCTCAAATGAAGAATCTATAGCACTCACTGTGTCCTCCTTCTATACAGGAGGAGTTCTCTAAAAGCAGCCTGTGTTTACCCTCTAATAACGAATGTATTCTCTAAACATCATATGATGCTCTCATTGATTTGTTTGACCTTGCTTCACGACCAAAGGCTGTCTTTCTTCGTGGCTCCATCCTCCTCCCTCTCGACACGAGGTCAAAGGACTGCTGTGTGTGAAGGAAGGATGCGCTGCATTTACAACACAAGACAAAATGAGAGCAACAATAAGGCATGTGGCACAATAATCATTTGATCTCAATGACCTTGTTTTCATGATCGTGGGAAGCCTAAGTCCTAATTGAAAATTGAAACTAGATTAATCGCCCAGCCCTACCGATAGCTGGTATTGGCTTTTGACTTAAGTTCTTCACTACTGGGGTGTGTGACCTATTGTTGTCCACTTGCCGTGTGGAGCTTGATACAATGGACTATATATGCTATTATATAACAAATATTGTTGAGAGTTGACCCTTTATAGAAGTAGAGCCAGACCAGGCTGCAGAAACAAATTAGTGGGGGGGCATAAAATGTTCTCGGGGGGGCACAATGGTTTTTCAACACAGGTTCCCTTTTATACGTTTCAGCTGGGACAGCGGCGCTGTGGCTTGCTTGGCGCTGCCCATGGTGCTGAACTAAACAGCAGAAAGGCAGTTGAAAAATCTAATTTCTCTCTATCTTAAGAACATTCACTTATACAAAAACAGACTGAACGGATATATATAACAGACCTGCTGGGGCAGCGGACTGAGAGCAGGGGACACAAACAGGCTGGATAAGATGGTCACGAAGGCCAGTAGCGTGGTTGGGGTGGAGATGGACTCTAGCGAGGGTGGCGGAGAGGAGGAACCTTGCTAAGCTCCAGGCCATCAGGGAAAACCCCTCCCACCCACTATACACAGACTTGGCTGACAGGAGGAGCATGTTATAGGCTCACACTACCTAAATGTAGCACTGAATGGCACAGGAAGTCCTTCATTCCGACAGCCATTAGACTATACAATGCATTACTGTGCCTCACTGCAGCACTTAGCACAGGGTGACAGTTACCATCTTCCTGGGCCCTCATTCATCAACGTGACGTAGAAAATGTTCTATTTCCATACTTAAAGGGGAACTCCAACATTTTGGGAAATTAGCTTATTTAACATCTTCCCTGGAGTTAGACAAGAAGATACATACCTTTTTTGTCTCTGTGCGTGCATTTTAGCTTTGGGAATAGACGCTCCGTTAGCATAGCTTAGCTTCATCACTGGAAGTGAGGCAGGACAGTAGCCTTACAGTGCCTTACAGTGTATTGCAAGGTCTGACATTGACCAAATTTGATATGCATGACCTTGGTGGGCTCTAGGTCAACTCCTGAAAAGGGGGTCAATGTCAGACCTTGCAATCAAAAGTTAGGGGGCGCACTGAAATTATGGCAAGGGTTATTAGCCCCCTAACTTTTGATTGCAAAGTCTGACATTGACCCCCTTTTCAGGAGTTGACCTAGAGCCCACCAAGGTCATGCATATCAAGTGCACGTGGGATTTATCACACGTGCGTACACAGGTTCTACGCACACCTGTCATGATAAATATCACCTTGGTCCTACGTTTGAGCTCGTGCACTGTTTTAAGTATTTGCATAACAGAACCGCCCCGATTAACCATATACGGTAATGGACACCCCCATGAAATGTGGAAGAATGGACTAAACCGAGGGAAGCGTGTTATGAGACAGGCTGACAGACGTGTACACGTACGGTGATGTCGGATATGATATCTATTAACCATTGCTGCCTGGGCAGCGCAAACACTAATAAAGACCGTGCTGGAATATGACTGCCTTTTTCCGTTTTGTTTGATTAATACCCAGGGATTAAAGTTCTCCTCAATTTTATTCCAAATCGCGACGGATTTTCTGTAAATTTTCTACCTGCTGCATATGATTTCTAGAGGCATACAATCTATTTTGATGTCAGTATTGGGTAGCCTATATGAACAATAATACGAGAGCATATACAAGAACAATGAATCTCACTGCCATGTATGCTTTTCATTCATTTAAGACACATTATTGCAAGGGTTTTGTAATACACATACACCCTGGTGTCATTGCAATGCGTTTTTTATTCTTTCTCATACAGTAAAAAGGGGGAAGAACACTATATCGTGGGTGTTCATATGACTTGTATTCTGCTTACAGCTTCGAAATTCCACTTGTTTCGTTTAACGTAAAGCCTTTTAAATATAATCAAAACGTTCCCGTGTTTCTGCGGTCTGTGCGCAAAATAATAACGAGTTGAGCTACGCGGAGCGCAGTCAGTCAGTACACCCCGTATATTCCGATAACGCTATATAAACCATGCTGCATTCATTCTGAGAGAAAGATCTATTATTCCAAATGCTATTTATAGGGGTTTGACCATAATTACACTACTGTTGCTATTTTACAATGAACTATAATGAATTACGGTTCATACAGAACATGCCAGTGTTGAAACTAATGCACAGAAGCTCATTTCCTTGTTGTAATAATATATTCTACCAACGGGCGCCAGGTACGCATGGTTCGAGCTGTGCGTAAATATAAGCACGAAGTCAAGTTCAAGTTGAAATTGATGAATCCCACACTCTTCTTAGAAATGGTCGTACGCACAGCTTAAGCACATATCTGTGCGTAAATCACGTTGATGAATGAGGGCCCTGGACTCTTAGTTTTGAAACAGCACTGTGCAATATTACACCTACTGTAGACTTCAGTATATTTTTACTGTATTTATTTACTGTATCTTTTATTCTATTTTTATTCTATTTCATTTTATTCTATTCTTAGGCCATTTGTTTTGTTATTCTTATTTGTGACTTGTTCTGTCTAAATGTTTAATGTTGAGTGATTTGCAGTGTTAAATTTCCCTCAGGATAATACATTTCTATTATATTCTATTCTATTCTATATCTTTGAAAAGTCTCCATTTATTCAACACTTCTGAATTCACTGACAAACTGAACTGAACTAACAAAAATAAGGTGCATAAAAATCAAACAAAATTCCTCCGCAGGCTACTCACCATCATTAGTAGAGCGACAAGCGGCGTTTGGGGACAGAGTGAAATCTTCTTAAAACACTGCCCCTCCACTCATTCCTGAACTTTTTTGTTAACTCCTTCTCAAATGCCAACTGAATTAAATTGGCCTTGCGTCGATGAAGCATACTAAGGGCTCGCGTCCACCTGCCTCATATTTATGACCGCACGCGTCTTTTTTCAATGTATCCCAATGGGGAGAGAGCGTATGCGGCCGCATGCGCCGCCTATAGGAAGTGCGCTGCAGTGGGCTTCTTTTTTCAGCTTTTTTGTGCGGCCGAAAGTTGAAACTTTCTGAACTTTCAGAGCGATGCGCTGAGCTCATTTTCAGACAACCAATCACAGCCATTCATATCTACCACTCTGTTTGTAACCTGACACCGGAGCTGCCTGCCTGTCTGGCTGTCTCCCACAGTAGACGGGCCATTGAGATTCGCGACAAAACACAAATACACTAATAATAATAACTACACGAATACACTACTAAAACGCTAATAAAAAGCAAAGGGCGAACTGTGGTGTCAGGCAATAACTATATATATAATTAATATACAATAAAGTTATTAAAATATGCTATAATATGTGCAAAACCGCGGCAAGAAAAAACGATAAAAGGATGGCTGTGGATTTCTTTCTGTCATCTACAAGATGCGCTTCATGCCAGCACTGCCGGCGCACTATCAGTGTTTTTGTGAGATTGGTGGACGCGGGCCCTAAGGCGATGTTCTGTAAAGACGTTTTTGAGGGTAGAAAACGAATTCTCACAGAGTGCCGTGCTAGCTTCAGTAGTGTTGTTGTTGACATCAGTGCCCACTAGGGCTGTCCCCGACTAAGGATTTGGATAGTCGACTTTGATTGAAAAAAAATAAAATAAAAAATAAATTACCAGGCAGCACAGCTGACTCAGTGGGCGGGCCCGGCCCCCTAATGCCCGCCCATGGCGCCGGGTCTGAGTAGAGCCTTTACTAGAGACACCCGCTCTGAGACAAGAGTAACACAATTACATAATGCCTTACTTGTCTCTATACTATAGATCCTTAATCCTCGTTAAGGATTAACAGCACAGCCATGGAGAAAATGCCACTGATTCCCACCAGGAACGGGTCAGATGACCCGACAGCTTATATGAGAAATATGAGAAAAAGAAACAGTGTAAACTATATAATTACCTCTGAATATAGAAATATGAGGTTTACCACAATGAAATGTAGGTTTGAAAAAAAAAAAGATAAAAAAAAAAAGAATTATAATAATAATAATATTATAAGCCACACATTGACGGGCAAAGAGCCACATGCGGCTAGACGCTCGCAAAGTGCTGTGACTTTTGTCTGTTTCAACGGCCTCTTATGTGGAATAACGTTCTAATTACATTTTCCTGAAGTCATTTAGACATTTCAGAAACAGTGCCAGATAAAACGTCATTGAGTGACAGAGCTGGAGCTCGACCGAGTGACAAGGATACATTCATTTGACCCCTTGTCGGCTGTGCTAGTGTTAAGGATTAAGAATCTGTCCTTTCCTCATTAGTATAGTGGTGAGTATCCCTGCCTGTCACGGAGAACGGGGGTTCAATTCCCCGACGGGGAGACTGCTCTTTCCTGAATTTCCCCAAGGGGATCAAGCTAAATGTCTCAGCTAAATCTACTGGCCACCTGGTAATCACTCTGTTCCTCCATGATGTAACCTTTGTATTGACTGGTGTGGAATAAGTATCGTCAGGGGGATCAGATACAGTATCTGCTTAATACTCTTTGCACAACCTTTCAAATCACACAAAAGACTATAGGCCTAATCTGTAACTCCAGATTGAGTTTAGTTTAGTTTGGTTTGGTTTAGTTTAGTTTAGTTTAGTTTAGTTTAATTTAGTTTAGTTTAGTTTAGTTTAGTTTAGTTTAGTTTAGTTTAGTTTAGCTTAGCTTAGCTTAGCTTAGCTTAGCTTAGCTTAGCTTAGCTTAGCTTAGCTTAGTTTATCTTAGCTTAGTTTAGCTTAGCTTAGCTTAGTTTAGCTTAGTTTAGGTTAGTTTAGTTTGTAAGGGACTGTGTACAACATGGTGGACGCCCTATGCCCCCCAACGGGGTAAAGACGATTAAGTAAGTAAGTAAGTAAGTAAGTAAGTAAGTAAGTAAGTAAGTAAGTAAGTAAGTAAGTAAGTAAGTAAGTAAGTAAGTAAGTAAGTAAGTAAGTAAGTAAGTAAGTAAGTAAGTAAGTAAGTAAGTAAGTAAGTAAGTAAGTAAGTAAGTAAGTAAGTAAGTAAGTAAGTAAGTAAGTAAGTAAGTAAGTAAGTAAGTAAGTAAGTAAGTAAGTAAGTAAGTAAGTGTACAACATACATTAATAAAAATTAAGGAGAGGTGATGCATTGCACCACATTTAGCTATTAATAAATGTCTGTCTGCAGTGCCTGGGCAGGTAGACATACCAGAAATACACAATACAAAACACATTATACAATTAAGCACCACAAAATGCATTATACAATTAAGAAACACAAAATACATTATACAATTAAGCAACACAACATACATTATACAATTAAGCAACACAAAATACATTATACAATGAAGCAACGCAAAATACATTATACAATTAAGCAACACAAGATACATTATACAATGAAGCAACACAATATGATTAAGAGATAATAAAATCACATAACATCCTAGCGACATTCCATAATCCAAACCTACCCCACCCCCAGCCTTCCTGTGTACCTACAAGGAGCATACGTACTGTACACACATACGCACACACACACACACACACACACACACATACACACACACACACACACACACGCACGCACGCACGCACGCACGCACGCACGCACGCACGCACGCACGCACGCACGCACACACACACACACACACAGTGAGGGTCACAGGACACCACAGACCCTCTGTTTCCCTTCTCAAAGTGGCACCCAGGAACAAAACTTAGGGATAATAATCACGTTTTTAATGTTAGTCTAATCTACAGTATATGATAAATGTGCTACCCTTACAACAAATTATTTCCCAACATTACACAACATTTTTAATTGTTTGAACCCACTCATCCGTTGTCTCCAATTATCCTATGTGTAGCTGTAACATGAAGAGCTATTGAACACCACAAAAGGGGTCAGAGGGCATCTAAGATGAACTACCCTCTCTGTCGGCAGGTACTTATGTTACACTTATGACTTATGACACTAGAGCGAGAGAGACAGTTACACTGATTCTACTTGTCTCCACAGGAGTAATTACCAGGCTACATTATTAATAAAATAAAGTCAAGTGTTCCTTTATTAATCCCCTGGGGAAATTCAAGCATGGACAGGGGCGATGCAGAGACGATGCAGACAGGTCTTGGTATAACCCAAAAGACGGGTACTTTATTATAAGAATGTTCGGGGTAGTTCAAGCAGCGGTCGGTCATAAACCACGGAGATACTCGTATAGTCCAAGGGGCATAAGAGGAGTGCTGCGGTCACACAAGTGATGGGTCATACACAGGATCTGATACTCAAAATTTGGTCCGGGGCATGGGCACGCGGAATGGTCAGGCAGGCGGAGGTATAATGCAGGACCTGTTCAGAGGTCTTTAATTGGCATGCAATTATCCTCAATGTTAGCGGTTAGCACACACGGTTAGCACACACCGGAACACACACGCATGCATTGTCTTTGTAGGATTCGTCTCTGCGCTTAACCCATCCCGTCGTCCTTCCCCCCAAGGGCAGCCGGGAGCAGACAGGCGTCGGCGAGGGCCGCGCCCGGGGACCAATCCAAGTGCTCCTGTCCGTCTTTGTCAAGGATGCCACAGCGTTAGCGATCTGTTGTTGTGCATGTTTTTCCATTGGGTTTATCTTATCGGGGGGGGGGGGGGGGGACCCTTGCGAGCACTGGGAGAACATGCAAACTCCACACAGAAGGGCCTGGGAGATACCCCACCTGGGTACCTGGCATCATGGAAACCTGGTCCCCAAGCGGGAATCGAACCCTGGACCTACTTGCTGTGAGGCGACAGTGTTAACCACTACACCAGCGTGCCGCTCATGCACGGGATCCAGGAGTAGAGAACAGGACGTGGAGCCAGATGATGGACTGCAGGAAAGGGAGAGACAGACAGGGTTAGGCACGAGACAAAGGTACGGAATAGGAATTAACTATGAAGAGTGAAGAACTGTGACTGACTGGGTAATACTAAGCTACGATCTGGCAGCATGATGCCATCTGAGCCAGGTCTAAGTAGGTGAAGCAATCAGCACGCAGATGTCAATCAGCTTCTCCCAGGGCTCGCACACACCTGAGTCCGCGTCTGTAATTAGAGAGAGAGAGTAGAGAGGCAGGAATAGGGAGGTGTAGTCTGACGTCACTTTAGTTTCCCGCGCGGTCCACCCGTACAGGGATTTATCATGGGAATTGTAATAATTCTGCCTCATGAACATTGGCAAGCTTTCCATTTTGCACAAAATGAGTTCCCTTCTATCACTAACATTATTGTTTAATAAGCATTTTTGGTTGAAGTAAGTAAGTAAGTAAGTATTTATAAAGCACCTTTCATACATGTCATGTAGCTCAAAGTGCTGTACACAATTATAGGCATATATAACGATAAAAGTAATAAAGTCATAGTGATCAGTTAAGATCAATGTTTAAAAAAATAATAATAATAATAATAGTAACGTAAAAATGAAAATAACGTAAAAACAGTCATTTGCTTACCAGTTTGGGAGAACAGGTCCGCACAAACATTTCCGCTCAGTGGCAACCGGAAGTGCACTAAACCAATACACTTGTATGGTAGGTAGCAATGTTTAGGTCTTATAATGCTAGTGTAGTTACGTTTTTATCAGTGGTCATAGTTGGGTCCATAGTGCTTTACCAAGTCCCATGGATCTATCAGTGGCCGTGTATTGTGTGCGTATGTACCCGTTCGCTCATGTGGTCAGTGGCCAGAGTTGGGTCCACAGGACTTATCCAAGTCCCATGGACCCATCAGTGGCCGCGTCTTGTGGTAGAAAGAAAGAAAAAGAAAAACGTATAAAGAAAACAGTCTAAAGTTTGAAAGTTTGGGAGGTCCGCAAAAACACGCCTTCAGCTCAGAAGCTGAGGCGTGTCAAAAACTTTTGAAAAACTGGAGGCGTGTCTCCTATTGTACCCATTCCTTCATCTAAAAAGTTTGAAAGTTTGGGAGGTCCGCAAAAACACGCCTTCAGCTCAGAAGCTGAGGCGTGTCAAAAACGTTTGAAAAACTGGAGGCGTGTCTCCTATTGTACCCATTCCTTCATCTAAAAAGTTTGAAAGTTTGGGAGGTCCGCAAAAACACGCCTTCAGCTCAGAAGCTGAGGCGTGTCAAAAACTTTTGAAAAACTGGAGGCGTGTCTCCTATGTACCCGTTCCTTCATCTAAAAAGTTGGGTCCACAAGGCTTATCCTAGCCTCATGGATCCATCAGGTTTTTCCAAGCCATAACTATTTGTAAGCTAGACTGTATAGGTACGTTTTTAATTTTCCTTTAAAAATGTGTATAGAGCTGGCGTTTCTGATGTGTGTTGGTAGTGTGTTCCATAGTTTTGGGGCATAGTTGGCAAATGCCATACTTCCTATCCTTTTTTGGTTTCTGGGCGTGTCTAGTAAACCTGTAGTGGATGACCGTAGCGTTCTTGAGGGCAGATAACTAACTAGGGAATTTGCTATGTATTTTGGGCCTTGCTCATTAAGAGCTTTATATGTTAGGAAAAGGACCTTAAAATCAATTCTATGAGTTATTGGAAGCCAGTGCAGAGTGGCCAGGACTGGAGTGATATGTTCTCTTCTCCTTGTATGAGTTAGTAATCGAGCTGCAGAGTTTTGGATAAGCTGAAGCTTCCCAATGGTTGCTTTGGGAAGACCAGTGAACAGTGCATTACAATAGTCAAGCCGACTTGATACAAAAGCATGAATAAGTTTCTCTGCATCCTTTTTATTTACGAAAGGTCTTACTTTCGCTATGTTTCTTAGGTGGAAGAATGACGTTTTCATGGCCTTATTTATATGAGACTTAAAGGTCAGGTCTGAGTCCAAGATGACACCTAGGCTTGTAACCTCAGTCTTTACATAGGATGACAGACTCCCCAGGTTTTTACAAAGCACTTCCCTTTTCGCTTTTGGGCCGATCAATAGGATTTCGGTCTTGCTTTCGTTTAATTTTAGGAAGTTATTGTTCATCCACTTGTTTATTGCTAACAGACAATTTGTAATGGACTGTATGGCTGTAGTGTTATTTGGTTCTGCGGAGATATATAGTTGTGTATCATCAGCATAACTATGGAAGCATACATTGTGGTCTCGAATGATGTCCCCGAGGGGCAGCATATATAGTGAGAAGAGTAATGGACCAAGGCAGCTTCCTTGTGCGACTCCAAAATTGCTGTCATGTTCCTCGGATACATTGTCTCCAAGCTTAACATAGAACCTTCTCCCCTTAATGTATGTTATGAGCCAATTTAGTACATGATCGGAAAAGCCAACCAGTCTTTCTAGACGACTGATCAAGATATTATGGTCAATCGTATCGAACGCTGCACTAAGGTCCAATAGGACAAGAATTGAGACTTTGCCAGCATCGGAGTTTAGCCTGAGGTCGCTAACTATTTTGGTAAGGGCAGTTTCAGTGCTGTGATTTGTTCTGAAACCTGATTGTAGTTCCTCCATGATGTTATTATCTTTGAGAAAGGAGTTTATTTGTACTGAGACTATCTTTTCTAATATCTTGCTGATAAATGGAAGGTTCGATATTGGCCTATAGCTTTTTAGTTCGTTTACATCTAAGTTTGTTTTCTTTAGTAGTGGTTTTACTACAGCTGTTTTAAATGCATCTGGAAAAGTGCCTGTTTGAAGAGACATATTTATGATTTCAAGGACATGATTTGAGACACTATCAAACACCCGCTTGAGAAATGCTGTTGGTATAGGATCGAGGCAGGAGGTGGCGGAATTACACTCAGAGACAATCTTACAGAGGTCAGGTAATGTAATACATGTGAATTCCCCCATAGTTATCTCAGGTGGGGTTTCACTCATAGCCAGATCCATATCAGCGGTAATGCTTGCTCTAATCAATGATATTTTTTCATTAAAGAAAACTGCGAACTCTTCACATTTTGTGGCTGATTGCTGCGGTATATGGGGGGGTGGCATGTTAATCAGCCGGTCAATGGTGGAAAAAAGTACCCTGGAGTTACCCATATTTCTGAGATCATTTTGGAAAAATATTCCTTTCTCGCAAGTTGTATTGCCTTATTGTATGCGCCCATGGCGTCTTTGTATAAATTAAAGTGAGCTGTGAGTTTGAGTTTCCTCCATTTTCGCTCGGCTATCCTACATTTTCTCTTGTTATCTTTAACATTGGTTTTATTTAGCCATGGAGAGATTCTATCAGTTTTTACCTTTTTAACCTTTAGAGGGGCAACAGTATCTAACACAGTTGACAAGGTGCTGTGGAAGTTTTGCACTTGCTGATTTAAGGAGGATTCACTGCATTGGTCGTATGATTTCATCATACTAGAGAATTTTGCTTCAGCTCTAGCGTCCAGAAGCCTTCTGTGAACTAGGAATTCGCTTCTGGTCTTATGTAATATTAGGCTTGTACCATAGAACACACAATAATGGTCAGAAATTGGAATTTGTTTTACTGATATATTCTCAATGTTTAGCCCTGTTGTTATTAGTAGGTCCAGAGTGTTGCCATGTTGGTGGGTGGCCTCGTGAACATGTTGCATCAGTCCAAAACTGTCCAGTAGGTTCAGAAACTCACAACCCCTGGGGTCATCCTTTTTGTTGATATGAATATTTAGATCTCCATTAAGAATGATTCTATCATACCTGGTAATGCAGATCGATATGAGTTCTGAAAATTCCTGTATGAAGAGTGGCGAGTACCTTGGTGGTCGATACAATGTCACACATATTACTGGCATTTCTGTTTTCAATACAATAGCAAGGTATTCAAATGATAAAAATGTTCCCAGGTCAATATCATTGCACACAAATTGAGTGGAGATGATTGCTGCTATTCCTCCTCCCCTCCCACTCTGTCTGTTTGATTGATAGAATTTAAAATTGGAAGGGCAGGTCTCAATCAGTGTTGCTACACCAGTGATATTGTCTAACCATGTCTCTACTAAAAACATACAATGTACACCATGTTTTACTATGAGTTCATTTATCAGAAATGATTTTTGTTTCAGCGCTCTAACGTTGAACAGTGCTAGTTTTAGCTGTACGGGTTCTGTAGTGGGGTGTGAGATAGTCTGTGGTTGAACACTGATATTGATAAGGTTAGATTTACATATGGGACGTGATAATGAGTAATTGATTAGTCTTTTGGTGATCAGAATCGGGATGACACTCAACGTGTTTTTTTGTAGTTTAGGCTGCTTCTGTATATAGTCTACAGAGCTAGATATGGTTGGTTGTCAGGCCAGTGATGCTATACTTTGTATGACGTTATGTATTAGCACATTTACCCCTGATATGTTTGGATGGATGCCATCGGGTCTGTAATGGTCTTTCCTGGACCAGAGCAGATCAAAGTTATTTATATAGCAAAGTCCTATAGTAGTACAGTGGGTCTGTAGCCATTTGTGCAACCAGAACAGACGGCTAAATCGCTCAGATCCACGACCTATGGATGGAATGGGGCCAGACACAATGCATATTTTACCCAGGCTTTCAATAGTGAGTATTAGTGATTCAAAGTCAAATTGGAGTTTAACGGATTGTCTAGCCATTACGTCATTTGCTCCGATATGAATAATAACGGTGTGGGCGGACGGATATCTCTCGATGATTTCGGGAGTACACTCAAGTAAGTCAGTAACTTTTAAACCGGAAAAACAATACGTAATGCCGTGTGGTATTTGCAAAAACCTGGTGATGGAATCTCCGATGAGTAGGATCTCTGGCTGTTCCTGGATGCATTCCCCGTCGTAGATGGCCAGGTTTCTATGGTGAAAAGCCGCAGGAGTAGCGTCTGCATTGCTGGCAAAGTTAGACGGTTGGTCGGGCAGCAGCGCCGTGTGGAGGGGCTCGTTCACAGCGGCATTTCCATCGATGACACTCGCCGTTTGAATGATCATCCTGGTATGGGCTGCAGAGCACCGCAGACGAGGGCGTTTAAACTTTGGGGAGTCGGACCCATCGCGTGAGTCTGGGGAGCTTGGCGATGCGAGAGCAAACAGGGCAGAGCGCTTTCTGCTCCGGGTTGCAGATATACTTCCATGGTTGAGTTGTGAGCTGGAGAGGGCCGCCGTCCTGGCAGCTTCGCTTGGAGCCTGGCTAGTAGCTAGGCTAGTAGCTAGCATCGGATAGTCTTTGAGCAAAGCTACACTACTAGCAGCAGGAGACGGAAGCGAAGGAGAGCCAAGGAGGCTGGAATCACTACAAAGAGGATTGAATCGGTTTGATAGTTGAGGTGATTCAAAGGGATCATATAGAGGAAGGGAGAGCTTCCGTCGGCCCCTCACCACTGTCGCCCAGGAGGGACTACCGGTGCGGCCTGCGTCCGCTTTTTCCATGCTAGCCAGCTTGGACATTAGCTCCGTTTGACGCTTGAGAAGATCCACTACTAGTATCTCGATGTTCTTCAGTTCCGTTCGCATCTCTGCGACATCTGATGTTGGAGCCATTTCCTCGGGGGAGCTCAGCACTGTGAGTACTGTAGCGTGTAGCTGTAGCTATGGCAACAACAAGCGCCGATAGCTTTAGGTCACGTCCAGTAAAAAGTCACATAAAACCAATAAATCCAACAGTATAAACGATAAGAGCAAAAGTCACAGTGATCAGTTAAGATCACTGGTTAAAAGATGGTAAAAAGAAAGAAAACAGTCTAAAGTTTGAAAGTTTGGGAGGTCCGCAAAAACACGTCCGTTCAGTAGTAAGTAACCGGAGAAATACAATTATACGTAATTATTTTACGATTAATTGCTAATTGTTTAATGTTGATCTATAGATTGTTGATGAATACACACAGAAAGGTACACCATGCCAATGTTCATGCTTTATTTGTTTTAAACGAGACGGTTTAGAAATGTGTCCTTTGGAAATGCATTGCATTTTCAAGCGAGGTGGACCGGCCGGAAACAACAATGACGTAACCACTACACCTCCCTATAGGGTGTGACAAATAATAATAGAACAAAGTGCAAGTGGTAATGATAATAGTGATAACAGTAGTAGTAGTGAACAGTAGTTAGTGGCAGGATTTAGTCAGACAGTAGTAATAGTGATGATGGTATACATGATCCAAACCATATAGTAACACACTGCACAGATAGTCCTAACAGTGTTTATTATGAAGAGTCAGATAGTCCTAACAGTGTCTATTATTAAGATTCATATAGTCCTAACAGTGTTTATTATTAAGAGTCAGATAGCCGTTAGCTTTCCAGCAATTGTCGTGCCCACGGTTATAGAGCCTAATGGCTACTGGCATGAAAGACTGGCCAAGGCGGGTTATGGTGTGTTGTGGGGGGATGAGTCTATGGCTGAATGTGCTCCTCATCTTGGGTAGCTCCTCATAGATGGGTGGGAGGGATTTTCCAGAATACCATCCAGCCTTTTCCTCATCCACCACCTCTAGTATTATGGATAACAATATAATTCTATGGTGATTTCGGTTACATCACAGTGGGCACAGATGAAAAGTATGCATAAAGTCCTTCATTTGTGACCTTCAGGTCTGAGTCATAGTTGGTGTCCCAGTCTGACCCGAGTAAGCAGTCAGCTTGTGCCCTATAGTCTGTAGCTAAATGTCATAGCAGACGATGACTCCATAGACTGCTATGACCTTTAGCTACAGACGGTACTGCTAGCGCTGTAGTAAGGGTGTAAGCGAGCATTGATGCGTGTCACGATGCTTTGGTACAGATGCGGAAACCCACCTGCATCGATCTGTAAAATGATTGTCTTATTAAAAACGAATTGTGCAAAACCTAATGACTTTTTCATATAAAGCGTATATTGATAGCAAAATATGAGCAGCTGCAGGCCAAGGACCAACATGTATTAACTTTGGTTGGGGAAAGTATTATTATAGGCTAGGTTCATTATATCTTAATTAAGAACATATATTTTTTGACACTAACTTTGTTTACATTTGAGCAAAACCTCAAGGCTGTTTCAGTTCAGTTCCAGTATATGTGTTTATTTGCAGGGGCAATGCACATGAATAAACAGTTCAGTTCCAGTATATGTGTTTATCTGCAGGGGCAATGCACATGAATCAACAGTTCAGTTCCAGTATATGTGTTTATTTGCAGGGGCAATGCACATGAATCAACAGTTCAGTTCCAGTATATGTGTTTATCTGCAGGGGCAATGCACATGAATCAACAGTTCAGTTCCAGTATATGTGTTTATTTGCAGGGGCAATGCACATGAATCAACAGTTCAGTTCCAGTATATGTGTTTATTTGCAGGGGCAATGCACATGAATCAACAGTTCAGTTCCAGTATATGTGTTTATCTGCAGGGGCAATGCACATGAATCAACAGTTCAGTTCCAGTATATGTGTTTATTTGCAGGGGCAATGCACATGAATCAACAGTTCAGTTCCAGTATATGTGTGTATCTGCAGGGGCAATGCACATGAATCAACAGTTCAGTTCCAGTATATGTGTTTATCTGCAGGGGCAATGCACATGAATCAACAGTTCAGTTCCAGTATATGTGTTTATTTGCAGGGGCAATGCACATTAATCAACAGTTCAGTTCCAGTATATGTGTTTATCTGCAGGGGCAATGCACATGAATCAACAGTTCAGTTCCAGTATATGTGTTTATTTGCAGGGGCAATGCACATGAATCAACAGTTCAGTTCCAGTATATGTGTTTATCTGCAGGGGCAATGCACATGAATCAACAGTTCAGTTTCAGTATATGTGTTTATTTGCAGGGGCAATGCACATGAATCAACAGTTCAGTTCCAGTATATGTGTTTATCTGCAGGGGCAATGCACATGAATCAACAGTTCAGTTCCAGTATATGTGTTTATTTGCAGGGGCAATGCACATGAATCAACAGTTCAGTTCCAGTATATGTGTTTATTTGCAGGGGCAATGCACATGAATCAACAGTTCAGTTCCAGTATATGTGTTTATTTGCAGGGGCAATGCACATGAATCAACAGTTCAGTTCCAGTATATGTGTTTATCTGCAGGGGCAATGCACATGAATCAACAGTTCAGTTCCAGTATATGTGTTTATCTGCAGGGGCAATGCACATGAATCAACAGTTCAGTTCCAGTATATGTGTTTATCTGCAGGGGCAATGCACATGAATCAACAGTTCAGTTCCAGTATATGTGTTTATCTGCAGGGGCAATGCACATGAATCAACAGTTCAGTTCCAGTATATGTGTTTATTTGCAGGGGCAATGCACATGAATCAACAGTTCAGTTCCAGTATATGTGTTTATCTGCAGGGGCAATGCACATGAATCAACAGTTCAGTTCCAGTATATGTGTTTATCTGCAGGGGCAATGCACATGAATCAACAGTTCAGTTCCAGTATATGTGTTTATTTGCAGGGGCAATGCACATGAATCAACAGTTCCAGTATATGTGTTTATCTGCAGGGGCAATGCCCATGAATCAACAGTTTAGTTCCAGTATATGTTTGTATCTGCAGGGGCAATGCACATGAATCAACAGTTCAGTTCCAGTATATGTGTTTATCTGCAGGGGCAATGCACATGAATCAACAGTTCAGTTCCAGTATATGTGTTTATCTGCAGGGGCAATGCACATGAATCAACAGTTCAGTTCCAGTATATGTGTTTATCTGCAGGGGCAATGCACATGAATCAACACTTCTGTAAATGTGCCGGTTTTACCCAGCCAGTTAATTTTCAACTGCAGTCCTTCGGCAAGATGCTCCGGTAACACTTTAAAATAAGGGTACATTCATTAACATTAGTCAATAATATAGCAACATGCTTTATTTAACAGTTAGCTAATGCCACTATAGTACTCATTTACTAAGGGTGTTCATGTTAACTAAAGTATTAATTTATATATTAATAAATTGTTTATGAAGATGATAATGTTGTAATTGTAAAGATGAAAACATGTGTTTCAGAATTCACACTTATTCCTATCCCTGTCCATGATCTAAGACAAATATTAGTGAACATGAACAACTTCATTTACATAAAAAATGAAGACTGCGAACACACACATTGTACTGAAGTATAAAGTCTGAAGCTGCTCCATAGAATTGGGAGAGACGGTAAAGGTGAAGTGAATGGTGGTGAAGGTGACACAGAGAACACCCAGGGGAATGTTCTGAGTATACGGGTATATAAAAACATTTGCTAGGACTTTATCTGGGTTTGTCTCATCCGCTTTTAACACAATTCATCAATTCCCACATTTTAGTAGACAAGCTCTTAAAAAACAAACCTCCGACCTTGATTTTAACAGCAGCAACAACATATCAGCAGAGCAACAAAAGCCTTTTTTTTTGCCAAATCATGATGATAAAATAAATACAATACAAACATTAAAAAATGAGTGTGGGTAAAGTGCATTAACGTCTTGAGCCCTAGCCCTATTTTCAGAAAATTTGCCTAAAAATACATACCTAAGTAAATGGAAGATTGCTCCACTTCTACAAGGCTCATTTGCATGTTCTTGGTATAGGGACATCTATGGATCTCAGGGAATGTATTCCCAGTGTCGTAAATATTGTGTCTGTTACTAGGCTTGAGTAAATTGTAATGAACCAAAGAAGAATATCAATTATGTTTTTATTATTATTATTATTATTATTATTATTATTATTATTATTATTATTATTATTATTATTATTATTATTATTATTATTATTATTATTATTATTATTATTATTATTATTATTATTATTATTATTATTATTATTATTATTATTATTATTATTATTATTATTATTATTATTATTATTATTATTATTATTATTATTATTATTATTATTATTATTATTATTATTATTATTATTATTATTATTATTATTATTATTATTATTATTATTATTATTATTATTATTATTATTATTATTATTATTATTATTATTATTTTTTTATTATTATTATTATTATTATTATTATTATTATTATTATTATTATTATTATTATTGTTATTATTATTATTATTATTATTATTATTATTATTATTATTATTATTATTATTATTATTATTATTATTATTATTATTATTATTATTATTATTATTATTATTATTATTATTATTATTATTATTATTATTATTATTATTATTATTATTATTATTATTATTATTATTATTATTATTATTATTATTATTATTATTATTATTATTATTATTATTATTATTATTATTATTATTATTATTATTATTATTATTATTATTATTATTATTATTATTATTATTATTATTATTATTATTATTATTATTATTATAAAAAATATATTTAATCTTTGATGGTGAATAACACCATGCTAAAAATGACCAAACATGGAAAACTGCCACTGAGCTCGTTCAGCACCTTCTTGAGGTCACAGGGAAGATGATTAAACAGAAGGTTTTGTAGATACAGTACTGAATTCTGCCATCCAGACACATTTTGAAATATGATTATAGAATATAGAGTATCAGGCCTATAATTGACCTTATTGTGGCCAAGTCGCACATCTATGGATCGGGCCAAATCTCCTCTTTCCAATGGCAATCTGGATTTAGTATCACCAGGCGTGCAGCAACAACAACCGTGAATGAAATCTACTGCAAGTGCAGTAACTTTTTTATAATGGAAATGTGTCCGCCATTTTTCATCAGATTGCAACGCCGTTTTTTTGCTATACGTTCACATAAAGGTAGAGAAACTAACTGCGTTCTAATTTATGCCAATAACGTTCAGGTTTGTGGCAGATAATCCCGAAAAATAACATAAATAAAAACAAAAGTCATATGATTGATTGACAGGAGCTGCTTGAGCTGGAAAGTGTAGTTTTTCGAAATTCCAACACCCATCCAAAGCCCTGGGTCTCCTCTCCTCATATGAGTTATCCAGGCTCTGATCCTTTCACATCTGGATTACTGTCCGGGGATCTGGGGAAGTGCTGGAAGAGAAAAACTGGGAAAAATACAAATGACACAGAACAAAGCAGCGCGCCTTGCTCTGAATTGTAGGAAAAGGTCAAACATAGTAAGCATGCATGAAAAACTGTCATGGTTAATGGTAGAACAAAGACTAAATGTAAATATCATAATGTTTTTTAGAAATATATATAAGAACAAAAAACCTGCTTGTCTATATGATGAGATACAATTCACAATTAACAGACACAGTTACTCCACCAGGCATGTGTCAATGGAAAGATGTACTGTAAAGATGCCAAGAACAAATGCAATGAAAAGGACTGTGATGTATAGAGCCATGACTGCATGGAATTCCTTACGACCTGCACTAACTAGGGTTGAAGACAAACAGACATTTAAAAAACACCTTAAAAATCATATAAGAAAGAGTGATACTGTCAGTTAAGTAAACATAGTGGGTGATTGAGAAGATGGGTATGTGTGATTGTTGAACTTAGATTTTTAATATATTTGTATATTGTATTGAGATGTATTGTTATGCTTTAAGTGAACATATATGCCTTGAAACATGATTGAGTAGATGGGTATGTGTGATTGGTGAACTTAGATATTTTATGTGTGATTGGTGAACTTAGATATTTTATTATATAATATTTTTAAGTGTTATTGAGGTGTATTGTATTGTTTTATTGTATTGTATTGTATTAATTGTATTGTATTAATTGTATTAATTGTATTGTAACGCACTGCTCGCTGGCCTCCCGGCCACTGCCACTAAGCCTCTTCAACTCATTCAGAACGCAGCGGCCCGCCTGATCTCAAACCTACCGAAGTCGGCCCATGTCACCCCACTTCTTAGGGACCTGCACTGGCTCCCCATTGCTGCACGAATCCGCTTCAAGGCCCTCGACCTAGCATACCGTGCGGCAAAGGGAACCGCTCCCGCCTACCTCCGGTCAATGGTCTCTAACTACACACCCTCAAGACCCCTACGCTCTGCATCTTCTGGCCGCCTCAGACCTACTCCTATCCAAGCTCCGGGAGGGTCATCAAAGAGAAGCTATTCTCAGTCCTTGCCCCACAATGGTGGAATGAACTACCCACCCCAGTTAGGACAGCCGAAACACGTCCAATCTTTCGCCGTCGACTAAAGACGCACTTCTTCAACCATTATCTGAATTAAAAAAAGAAAAAAAGAAAAAATCTAACCCTAACTAACCATACTGTCATGCACTTGTCCTAATAAACTAACCTGTAGCACTCAACACTTTGATGAACATTGTTACTCAGCTGATAGAGTTGTGCCCTTCCTGATGGCTTGTCGTACAGAACTTGTAAGTCGCTTTGGATAAAAGCGTCAGCTAAATGACTAAATGTAAATGTAAATGTAAATGTATTGTATTGTATTGATTTGTGTGGACCCCAGTAATAGTAGCCTATGCCTGTGGCAATGGCTAATGGGGATCCGAATAAACTAAACTAAACTAAATATGACTACAAACTAAATGGCGGCACGCATTTCCTGGAGTTGATAATCGCTAGTTTCTGAATAGATTTCCAAAACTCATATTTATAATTTCACTAATAACACTTTAATCTATTGGTAAACAAACGTATTGCGGAAAATATACACTTTGACTGCTGTTTTGACAGGGTTACGCCCCCGGCACACCAGACGCGATTCAAGGTGTCGGATGGACGGGCGACTGCCGCTTCACTTCCGCTCCCATGTTAACGGACGTAGCTGTGCACACTGGCTGCAAGCGGGCGCGCGCCTTGCGGGCACCAAGTGATCTTTTCCGCTTTGGTTGGATTCGAGGCGGCGCGGGAGGCGTGCGCCACGCGCATTCTCACAGAAATACACTCAATATCTGCATTATTACCACACATATAGATGTTGTTCAACCCAAGCTAATGTGTCTGTATCTTTCCCAATGCAAATAAACGCCCAACCCCCCCCTGTCTGTCTGTTTGTCTATCTGTCTATATATCTGGTTGTCTGTCTGTCTGTCTGTCTGTTTGTCTATCTGTCTATATATCTGGTTGCCTGTGTCTGTCTGTCTGTTTGTCTATCTGTCTATATATCTGGTTGCCTGTCTGTCTGTATGTTTGTCTATCTGTCTATATATCTGGTTGCCTGTCTGTCTGTCTATCTGTAGATATATCTGGTTGTCTGTCTGTCTGTCTGTCTGTCTGTCTGTCTGTCTGTCTGTCTGTCTGTCTGTCTGTTTGTCTATCTGTCTATATATCTGGTTGCCTGTGTCTGTCTGTCTGTTTGTCTATCTGTCTATATATCTGGTTGCCTGTCTGTCTGTATGTTTGTCTATCTGTCTATATATCTGGTTGCCTGTCTGTCTGTCTATCTGTAGATATATCTGGTTGTCTGTCTGTCTGTCTGTCTGTCTGTCTGTCTGTCTGTCTGTCTGTCTGTCTGTCTGTCTGTCTGTCTGTCTGTCTGTCTGTCTGTCTGTCTGTCTGTCTGTCTGTCTGTCTGTCTGTCTGTCTGTCTGTCTGTCTGTCTGTCTGTCTGTCTGTCTGTCTGTCTGTCTGTCTGTCTGTCTGTCTGTCTGTCTGTCTGTCTGTCTGTCTGTCTGTCTGTCTGTCTGTCTGTCTGTCTGTCTGTCTGTCTGTCTGTCTGTCTGTCTGTCTGTCTGTCTGTCTGTCTGTCTGTCTGTCTGTCTGTCTGTCTGTCTGTCTGTCTGTCTGTCTGTCTGTCTGTCTGTCTGTCTGTCTGTCTGTCTGTCTGTCTGTCTGTCTGTCTGTCTGTCTGTCTGTCTGTCTGTCTGTCTGTCTGTCTGTCTGTCTGTCTGTCTGTCTGTCTGTCTGTCTGTCTGTCTGTCTGTCTGTCTGTCTGTCTGTCTGTCTGTCTGTCTGTCTGTCTGTCTGTCTGTCTGTCTGTCTGTCTGTCTGTCTGTCTGTCTGTCTGTCTGTCTGTCTGTCTGTCTGTCTGTCTGTCTGTCTGTCTGTCTGTCTGTCTGTCTGTCTGTCTGTCTGTCTGTCTGTCTGTCTGTCTGTCTGTCTGTCTGTCTGTCTGTCTGTCTGTCTGTCTGTCTGTCTGTCTGTCTGTCTGTCTGTCTGTCTGTCTGTCTGTCTGTCTGTCTGTCTGTCTGTCTGTCTGTCTGTCTGTCTGTCTGTCTGTCTGTCTGTCTGTCTGTCTGTCTGTCTGTCTGTCTGTCTGTCTGTCTGTCTGTCTGTCTGTCTGTCTGTCTGTCTGTCTGTCTGTCTGTCTGTCTGTCTGTCTGTCTGTCTGTCTGTCTGTCTGTCTGTCTGTCTGTCTGTCTGTCTGTCTGTCTGTCTGTCTGTCTGTCTGTCTGTCTGTCTGTCTGTCTGTCTGTCTGTCTGTCTGTCTGTCTGTCTGTCTGTCTGTCTGTCTGTCTGTCTGTCTGTCTGTCTGTCTGTCTGTCTGTCTGTCTGTCTGTCTGTCTGTCTGTCTGTCTGTCTGTCTGTCTGTCTGTCTGTCTGTCTGTCTGTCTGTCTGTCTGTCTGTCTGTCTGTCTGTCTGTCTGTCTGTCTGTCTGTCTGTCTGTCTGTCTGTCTGTCTGTCTGTCTGTCTGTCTGTCTGTCTGTCTGTCTGTCTGTCTGTCTGTCTGTCTGTCTGTCTGTCTGTCTGTCTGTCTGTCTGTCTGTCTGTCTGTCTGTCTGTCTGTCTGTCTGTCTGTCTGTCTGTCTGTCTGTCTGTCTGTCTGTCTGTCTGTCTGTCTGTCTGTCTGTCTGTCTGTCTGTCTGTCTGTCTGTCTGTCTGTCTGTCTGTCTGTCTGTCTGTCTGTCTGTCTGTCTGTCTGTCTGTCTGTCTGTCTGTCTGTCTGTCTGTCTGTCTGTCTGTCTGTCTGTCTGTCTGTCTGTCTGTCTGTCTGTCTGTCTGTCTGTCTGTCTGTCTGTCTGTCTGTCTGTCTGTCTGTCTGTCTGTCTGTCTGTCTGTCTGTCTGTCTGTCTGTCTGTCTGTCTGTCTGTCTGTCTGTCTGTCTGTCTGTCTGTCTGTCTGTCTGTCTGTCTGTCTGTCTGTCTGTCTGTCTGTCTGTCTGTCTGTCTGTCTGTCTGTCTGTCTGTCTGTCTGTCTGTCTGTCTGTCTGTCTGTCTGTCTGTCTGTCTGTCTGTCTGTCTGTCTGTCTGTCTGTCTGTCTGTCTGTCTGTCTGTCTGTCTGTCTGTCTGTCTGTCTGTCTGTCTGTCTGTCTGTCTGTCTGTCTGTCTGTCTGTCTGTCTGTCTGTCTGTCTGTCTGTCTGTCTGTCTGTCTGTCTGTCTGTCTGTCTGTCTGTCTGTTTGTTCAGCCAAACCATTGATAGTGTAGTTTTATAGTGGCGTAGGAATCCGTCTGAAGAACTATATCTATAACTATATACTGATATCAAATAATAACCTACAATGTTGCATAATAATATAATAATAATAATAATAATAATAATAATAATAATAATAATAATAATAATAATAATAATAATAATAATAATAATAATAATAATAATAATAATAATAATAATAATAATAATAATAATAATAATAATAATAATAATAATAATAATAATAATAATAATAATAATAATAATAATAATAATAGCAGGATATAGCAGTCAATCCACCTTGTCACCTATATAACCTACTTATAAACACTTCTGGAAATGATCCCTGCACATACTGTAAGACTAATTCTCTATGACCACAATAACAGGAATTCACTACAGTATCATATCAGTCCAAATCTGGATCACTTTTATTTATTTATTTATTTTGGTCATGGCCTACTGGCCTTTTTTTTTTAAATTATAAATAAATAATAATAATTAAATAATAAAAAATTGCCTGTATTCTATAGGCATGTTGTATAGGCCCTAACAAAAAATCACAACCCCCCCCCCCCCCCATGCCTGGCCTGACACGTGAAAGTCCAATAGCTGTGAGAAGTAAACATAGAAATACCCGAAAGTGAGAGAGAATGAATGAATGAATGAATGAAAACTTTATTTAACAGATTGCAGAATGGGTACAATACAGTACGGCTCAATACACACAATTGTTAAGGGGATGCAGACCAGAGAAAGACGTCTGTCTTGTTTACATCAGGGTCCCCCATTTTCAATTCATAGTGACATTTATGGCATAGGGACATACATGACATACAGGTATTTAGTACTGTTACATTTGTGACATATACGATATTCAAATATACAGTACTGTTACCCATAGATCCTGACAGTGTATACATATGATGGGGAGGGGACTGTACATTAGGAGGGGGTTGGTGGGTGAGAGAGAGAGAGAGAGAGAGAGAGAGAGAGAGAGAGAGAGAGAGAGAGAGAGAGAAGAGAGAGAGAGAGAGAGAGAGAGAGAGAGAGAGAGAGAGAGAGGGAGAGAGGGAGAGAGGGAGAGAGAGAAAGAAAGAGAGAGCGAGAGAGAGGGAGAGAGAGAGAGCTTGTGCTGCTGCTGGGAATTCCTTTGGTTCTATGGAGGGCTCGCGCTGCAGTCTGTCGTCCGCACGCTCTGAAGTCGGAGTAGGTGTGCCAGGCCAGGCGCGCGATCTCGCACGGAACCCGCACGGGATTTCGTGCCTGTCTGGTCTGCCCGGGGCGTTAGGGTCTTTACTCTTGGCTACATTTGAAAAAAATATGCAACATTACTTCATTTCTGTAGAGTTGGATTTATGGCGTGATGTCATTCGCGGTCCACCACCGGACCGCTCAGGCTTAGTTAAGAGGTTAATACTGGTTAAATACTAAGTATTATTTAGAATTATTTTTATAATGCAGGACCTCTTTAGAGGTCTTTATTCGGCATGCAACAAACTGGACATGCAATGGGAGCGGCTGTCATGTACAAAGGTCTAAGGACCACACAGAATAATAACTGGAGCCGGCTGCACATGAACAAAAAACAGCCTCTCTCAGTAAAAGTAGGTAAGAAAGCCACACAAGACGTTTTCCTAATAGTAAATTATATATGTATGGTGATAGGGATTGAAACCTCCACCATAATGCACAGGGGATAAAGGTAGGGGAGGACAAACAAGACATACATATATACAAACAAACACTTAGTAAATAATATAAATGTAACTGTGCCAGTCATGGGATACAAAGAGAAAGCCACATGATATCATTCCATAGTTACAGCTAGGTGAGAAGGCAACCTCCTCACTCCACTCTGGAACGTGGCAGTGATTCAAAATGAGGCGCCCTGTGTGTGTTTCATCTTCCAGACTATAACCACTCATTCCACTGACTGCCCACAGGTGCACCAAGCAGGTGCAATCAGCTCAATCAGGGGGATGAGTGGTATCTGGGGAAGGGAGAAAGAAAAACAGAATTAGAAGATGACACATCACACAAACAAAAATAACACAACCCATACTAATTATACTAACCTGATGTACACATGGTCTTCCAAATACAGTAACAATGATAATGACCAACCCACGTACGTCACAGCGGCACACACACACACTGGAATACACACACACACATTGTCTTTTTCTCAGTCGCCGAGCTCTGTGCTTAACCCATCCCATCGTCCTTCCCCCCAAGGGCAGCCGGGAGCAGACAGGGCGTCGATGAGGGGCCGCGCGCGGGGACCAATCCAAGTGCTCCTGCCCGTCTTCGTCAAGGACACGACAGCGTCTGCGATCTGTTGGTTGTCCATGTTTTTCCATTGGGTTTCTCTTATCGGGGGGGGAACCCTTGCGAGCACAGGGAGAACATGCAAACTCCACACAGAAAGGCCCGGGAGAAGGGTGGCTGATTGGCGCAGTGGGAAAGGCGCTCGCCAGTCTCCTCTAACGCAGGAGACGCTGGGTTTGAGCCCAGCTCTCGGCGTTGCTACCGGCTGGCCGGTCGTTCATAATAACACAATTGGCAAGTGTTAGAGGGTGGGAAAGCCGGTGGGTGGGGATTTGACATTGTCGACAGCGACTCCTACAGGTCGGTTTGGTGACGCCGGTGCGACGGAAGCAGGAAGTGACGGGGGCAGCGTGAGCCTCCCACGCGTTACTCCTCGCCACTGAGAGTTCGAGCTGCTGCGGTGAAAAGATGCGACAGGCTGCCTCCTCGTGTACCGGAGGGGACACGTGATGCAAGGCTTCTGTCCTCACTACAACCGACCTGTGGGAGGCATAGTCTAGCAACGTTCAAGACAGGGGAGGGAAGAATTGGATATACGAAATTGGGATGGGAGAAAAATAGAAAATGGGGAGAAAAAGTGGATAAAATCTTTTTTTATAAAAAAAAAGAAAGGCCCGGGAGATACCCCACCTGGGTACCTGGCAACGCGGAAACCTGGTCCAAAAGCGGGACTGCGGTGGGAACAAAGCTGTTCCTAAAACCGCTGGAGGAGCCTTGATGGAACGATACCGACAAACAGAGGCTGGGTGGGTAAGACAGAGGGTAAGACAGGACCAGTCACTCTAGCTTGGTAGATCTCCTGGACAAAGGGAAAATGCACTCAATTGTGTCTATAGAAATTGTGTTACTGTCCTTGAGCTTTCTTAGAAACGTCTTAGAATTGTTGTGCCTTCTTAACCAGACTATTAGTGTTGCTGTACCAGGAAAGGTCTGATGACAATTCGACTGTGGCAAAACCATCGCTCTGCTTTCTGTAATTAATAATAATTTCCTTTGTTTTCTTGTTATTCAGCTCTAAGGTGTTTTGCTCGCACCACTGCACTAAATTAGTTGTGGGGGGTCATCAAAGAGAAGGAGGCTATTCTCTGTCCTCACTCCACAATGTTGGAACGGACTTCTGAAACCCGGCAAATTTTCCACCATTGACTAAAAACACACATCTTCGATCGATATCTTAAGAAAAGAAAATCATGCACTTTGCTACTAAGGAATCTACCTTGCCTATACTACTACGCTAATATGTCTATACGATTAGTTTCAAGTTTCTTTATTAGTTGTCATACAAAAATACAGAATACTTTTATATGAAATGCTTGTTCCTGTTCCTGACTATGCACTCAAGACTGTAGCATGCAGATTTGACACCGTTTGATGAATAATCTTTCTTACCATACCCTTCCTTGTCAGGATTGGGGGGGGGGGGGGGGGGTGTAGGACACACACGCAGACACACACAAAAAGGGGAATCTTAAAGTTACCCCAGAGGGGTAACCACTGGAATCGCTGAGCGATGATAGAGGGTGGGGGGGAAAACACAAGAATAAAATAAATAAAAATAAAACACCAGTATAAAATAACTGGGGGAAAAAACAACAAAGTAACCACCACTGCCTAGCAGTTGAAAACAACAAAAAAACAGCACTAGAGACAGAGAAAACCCTAGAAGCATGAGCTTGAGACACTCCTCTAGTGAGGGAAAACGTGAAATGGACAAGCATCCGAAGTTTCGAACACAGTCAACCAAGCCTACTTCAAGGCACTGCACACCTGACACCAATCAGGTGGAAATCAAGCACACACCTGCCATGCCGCATGGCAATTAACTGGTGTCTGGTGATTGACAGCTCAAAAATACATCCAAAGCACTCGAGAATAAACTAAAATAAAACCCACATAAACCGTGATCCATCACACTTCCTGCTGATTTGTACAGAACTTGTAAGTCGCTTTGGATCAGCTAAATAACTAAATATAAATGTAAATGTAAATGTAATTTAATCTGCTGATGTGACCATCTCAGCATCAAGGCCAAATCTACTCTTTCCAAAATAGTGAGACAGCAGTAAAATCCTAGGTGTCCAGCAAAGTGACCTTACTGACCTGTGCGACAGACAGGAAATTCCATACACAAAAGCCACCAACAGAAAACTCTGTTACCATCTGCAATAAAAATATATACAAATTCTGTTTTATCTAATAAGATAATGTTTTCTATCTGATCACCTCATTACAGTCATTTTCACTGCAATAAAATCCAAAATGTTTATAATTATTATAATTTTTATAAGTCAGTGTTGATAACGTGTTGCTAGAGGAAGTACAACAAAATAATGCAGTATAGATCCCACCCCTACTACAGTATATTAATTACATAAGGTTGTTAAATTGTACTTACATATCCATATTAGTGCTGTCAGGCGATTACATTTTTTTATCTAATTAATTACAGGATTTAATCGCATTTTAATCGCATAACCATTTTATGCCTGATATTCTATATTCTATAATCATATTTCAAAGGTTTTTATTGGATTCTATTATATGTTGTACCACTGTATTGCACATCGTTGCGGGCAAGACCACCCGCATTTCATTGTATACTTGTATGCCGTGACAAATAAAACTCTTGACTTGACTCTTGACTTGAAATTGCATGTGTCCGGATGGCAGAATTCAGTACTGTATCTACAAAACCTTCTGTTTAATCATCTTCCATCTATTAATTTGCTTAGATTTTTCAGGTCTGGTCAATTTGAGCATGGTGTTATTCACAGTCAAAGATAAAAATTATTGAATTGATATTCTCATTTGGTTCATTACAATTTACTCAAGCCTAGTAACAGACACAGTATTTCTGACACTGGGAATACATTCCCTGAGATCCATAGATGTCCCTAGAATCAGATACCAAGAACATGCAAATGGACCATATAAAAAAAAAGTCTGTAAATGTGTATTCTACGTTCTTATGGAATGAATGAGATTAAAAAATAATTTATTATGACTAATGTTTCCCTGAGTCATTCAGTGTCCATCGCGCCCAAGTCTCCAAATTAAAGGAGTGTATCCCTTGACCCATTAGTTGCACAGTGACAACCTTTGCTATGAATATTCATGACCCCTAGAGGAAGAAACCTATTGATCTTGGTCACCCCACAAGACCTTACCTCTGGCATCCTTACCTTTGGCATCTGTTTCTGTATAAAGACATTATTGATTGATCTTCATCACTTAATTACTGGACTGGAATTCTCGACCTTATCACACTCTCTCTGGTGACTGGCTTATGCTTAAGGTCCCCAGAGTTTGCACTGCATTAGGAAAATCTGCTTTTAGCCTCTGTGTCCCAGACACGTGGGATGTTTAGCAAAGCACTTTCAAACTCAATACTTTGGTATCCAATCGTCGGTTTAAATCGACTATAATAGCCAACCATTTAACCTCAGTCTGTAGTTGTTTTAAATAATTTAAATGGTATTTTCTGTTTCTATATTGTTTTTGTATTAGGTACTGTACCTCTTGACGTCATTGTAAATGAGCGCTTGCTTTGAATTAATTAAATAAAGATTGAATGAATGAATGAATGAATGAATGAATGAATGAATGAATGAATGAATGAATTAATGAATGAATGAATGAATGAATGAATGAATGAATGAGCCTCTAGCTAGCACTGCCATCAGGCCAAACTCGAAACAATAATGCCATATAATTTGCCAATACATTTTCTGTGCACATTCATGACCTCAAGAGGGAGGGGGTCATGAATGGTGGCCCTGAGATCTTTCCTCTGGCGCCGCCTTTAGGCCAAATGTTACAATTTCAAATTACAGTCAGAAAATGTTCTGTGAACATTCATGACCCCTGTTGTATAATGAAAGTAAATGCAAAGTGGTAAGATTGTTGGCATTCTCTTAGCTTTCTATTTGGTCTATTTGCTAGGTTACATAGAATCTGGGGCTTAGATTTTGTAATCCAGGGTGTTTGCATACCATTATGGCATTGCAAAAACATAATGTAATTATGTGTTGATTGGCATTCTGTTAACAATTACATTAGAACACGTTTTAAAAAGTCAACAACCTGTACATGTAACTGAGCAAACAATCCAAATGAGTGGCCATGGCTAAAAACAAAACGTGTTTGTACAGCACTCACATAGGCTAGGTGTCGAGGAAGGGTATATGTGTAACGGTGTCGTCACCTCAAACTCCAAGTGGGAGTTGAACCCCGGTCTCCCACACCGCGGGCAGCAACACAGACCGCTATACCAAGAGGTGAATTCACTTCTATGCGTCTTTTGAGGATGTGAGAGTGAGTTTAACCCATAGCACCGCTACTCACCCCAGCCCTTCGTGACTGTGCTTCATGATACCATCCTGGCACCGCTACTCACCCCAGCCCTTCTTGACTGCGATTCACGATACTATCCGTTACATATGGCCCATGGGCAGAGACAGTATACCGTAATATATTACTTTGAGACTTTGGTATGGGGGACGGGTATATGGGCAGAGACTGTGTAATGTATTGCCTTTATACTTTGGTATGGAGGAAGGCAAATTACCAGAGACTGTATAATATATTACCTTTATACTTTGGTATGGAGGAAGGATATATGGGCAGAGACTGTATAATATATTACCTTTTAAACATTGGTATGGGGGACGGGTATATGGGCAGAGACTGTGTAATGTATTACCTTTATACTTTGGTATGGAGGAAATGACCAGAGTCTGTATAATATTACCTTTATACTTTGGTATGGAGGAAGGATATATTGGGCAGAGACTGTATAATATATGACCTTTTAAACGTTGGTATGGGGGACGGGTATATGGGCAGAGACTGTGTAATGTATTACCTTTATACTTTGGTATGGAGGAAGGCAAATTACCAGCAGAGACTGTATAATATATTACTTTTATACTTTGGTATGGAGGAAGGATATATGGGCAGAGACTGTATAATATATTACCTTTTAAACATTGGTATGAGGGATGGGTATATCGGCAGAGACTGTATAATATTCTCTTTATACTAATAATAATAATAATCTGTCGCTAACATGCTACTGAGACCCAGGCTGTCGTTCCTCGCAGTAACAGCATCAGTAGTAGAGGTGGTGGGAATTATTATTATTTTAATTGTACCTTATTTAACCAGGCAAATCAATTAAGAACGAATTCTTATTTACAATGATGGCCTGGCAAGATACAACGCCTCTTGAAGGGAGTGGGGGCTGAAAAATAATTCAGGTTAGGCATTTCCGACATACTGTAGCTAAACGACAGCCGCAATTAATGCAAACTTTTACAAACCCAACTAAAAGCACAACAATCTTAAAAAGTTAAAGGACAAAGGGACATGTCCAAATATACCAGACAAGCAATATACAGTTATAACATTTGCGGCATATGTTCTACTTACTCATGACAACAAGCAGAACAATAGAAACAAGCACTGAGAACAGAGAGTAGCACACATTTACATTTACATTTAGTCATTTAGCTGACGCTTTTATCCAAAGCGACTTACAAGTTCTGTACGACAAGTCATCAGGAGGGGTACAACTCTATCAGCTGAGTAACAATGTTCATCAAAGTGTTGCGTGTTACAGTGTAGGTTAGTTTATTAGGACAAGTGCATGACAGTAAGGTTAGTTAGGGTTAGATCTTTTTTTTATTTTTTATTTTTTATTATTATTTCAGATAATGGTTGAAGAAGTGCGTCTTTAGTGGACCGCGAAAGATTGAACAGGGTTTCGGCTGTCCTAACTGGGGTGGGTAGTTCATTCCACCATTGTGGGGCAAGGACTGAGAATAGGCGACTTCTCTTTGATGACCCTCCCGGAGCTTGGATAGGAGTAGGTCTGAGGTGGCCAGAAGATGCAAAGCGTAGGGGTCTTGAGGGTGTGTAGTTAGAGACCATTGACCGGAGGTAGGCGGGAGCGGTTCCCTTTGCCGCACGGTATGCTAGGTCAAGGGCCTTGAAGCGGATACGTGCAGCAATGGGGAGCCATGATACGAGAAGCCATGAGACGTGATAATGTTACCCAGTGATTTAGTGTAGAGGGAGAAGAGAAGGGGTCCTAGGACCGAGCCCTGAGGGACACCCGGCCGCACGGGGCGGGTGGCCGACAGGGTCCCTCTCCATGACACTTGATAGGAGCGGTCATTGAGGTATGATGTCAGCCATGTCAGCGCAGAGCCAGCCACTCCCATTCCTGCAAGGGCCACGAGGAGGATCTGATGGTTGACTGTGTCGAAGGCTGCAGATAGATCTAGGAGAATCAGGACAGAGGAGAGGCCTTTTGCTTTTGCTAAGTGAAGTGCCTCTGTGACCGCAATGAGGGCCGTTTCTGTGGAGTGGCCAGTCCGGAAGCCAGACTGATTAGGGTCTAGGAGATCATTCTGTAAGAGATAAGCAGTAAGTTGGTTGGATACAGCACGTTCAAGTGTTTTAGAAAGGAAGGAGAGAAGAGAGACAGGACGATAGTTGCCTATGACGGTGGGGTTCAGGTTTTTTTTTTATGAGGGCGTGACTCTGGCTTGTTTTAGGGAGGTGGGGTTAGGTGCATTAAGACAGACAAGTGAGAGGCATAAAGCAATATACGAGTGAGAGGGGCACCATGACAGACAGGGGGTTGGGGATGTTACTTGGTTGAGAAACAGTTGCTGGAATCAGTAAGAATGTTCAAAAGAGAGTGCTTGAATGCTGACATAGGCATAAAGGAAGGGCAGAGTCTCTCAGGCAGCTGGAGACGGTGGAGCGTCTAACTCTGAGCTTCACATTGTGAGTGATTGCATCTTTCATTATATTTGTAGTGTTTTTTCCCCCAGCCTTTGGTGACTCTTAACCACCAAAACCTGCATGGACTACAATGTATGAGTATGACGTATATCATGCCAGTTAGGGTACCTTGTGTATATACTGCACCTTGCGTATACTGTTTACTTTTACTCTTAGTCATACTCATAGTATCAGATTCAAATTATGTATTGCCTATATTTATTGTAATGTATAATATAACCGATAGGGCATACAGACCCTCATCTGCACCTTTGTTTATTGTTCTCATTATATCAAATTTGATTGCCTATATTTAAGTCTTTCTACTATTCCCCTGCCCATACCTGTACCTCCGCTCCCCCCTCCCCCATGCTGCTATGCTGAATTTCCCCAAGGGGAACCATAAAGGAATATGTCATGTTATTCACCCAGGGTAGGTTTGCTGAGCGTGGATGTTCTTTTTTCAGCAAGAGAACTATTTGCAAATGAGTTTCAAACTCTTACAGTTCCACACCTTCACACTTCAACCACAGTATCATCCTGCCAGTCCAGGGGATCGTTCACATGTCCACTTCTCTAACCATCCTCAGTTTGGCCTGATGGTGGCGGTAGAGGAAAGGTCATGGGGTCACCAAAATCGATAGGTCTCTTCATGTAGGGGCCATGCATGCATGTGCACAGCCAATGTTGTGACTGTACAACCAGTGGCGATTCTAGGAATTTTTTAGCAGGGGGGCACAGGGGGGGGGGGCATGAGGTAGTATGGGGGGGCACCAAAAAATAAAAATAAAAAAGTGTAGCAGGTAAGGTATAAAGGTAAGTATATTAGGTTACATTATTTTACCAATAGCAGATCAGACAACTCTTTTCAGCCATTGGGGTTAATTGAAAACCAGCATTGTCAACACTGAGGTGTCTGTGTGTGTATGTGTGTAGTGTGTGGATATGGTGCGTCGGTCTATGTCTGGGTCTCTTAACACTTTGAGCGCCACGCCGGGTTTTCCTTTTTACCGGCTGAATGCCACCATCGGCGCCAATGTTAACGTTAATATCGCCTAATCTATGTTTTAAATTATGGCTATGTGTCTAATCTGCCCATCGCATTATCAAAGACTATTTTCCAGTCAGTGCTGTCAAGGCAGATTGTTTTTTTTATCGCGGCATTTCCGTTTCAGAGCATTTAGAAAAGCACCCGTTTTCAGATAAAAAACAGCCCATTCTGGAGCATTCTATGAAAATCGCCTTTTACTGGAATATTCCACAACGTTGATATTCGTCGGCCTTTTTATGAATCGTTTTCAAATAAACACTAGATGATCAATATTATACGTGCACGCAAGCACATTCGAGCCGCGCACGGATAATCGCCCCTTTGATTTCCTCATGGACTTTTACAGTGAAACCGAAAGAAGACATTTCACAAAACAGCTTATAACTAACACAAACTTAGTCTGATTATCCTAACACTGATAACATAGAGTCCTTACCTGACATCAGATGGTATCCAACTGGTATATTCCAATTCCTGATCACCATTCGAAAAAATCGATACGTGTATGGATCCAACGCGATACAGTAGAACTCCATGATCAGCTGGGATCTGAGGTTCCAGAATGAACTGTGGTAACCCCGGCTGGATCAGTGGACTGGAAAATGTGGAGTACCGGATTTTTTTCCCCATTCATTTTCATTGAGTCCATTCCAAAACCACTTCTGTCATCTGGGAGACGACAGGGGACGCTTTTTTCCACAATGATCACCGGCGCCGCTCGGCTATACTCGGGTAGGCTCGGGTGATGCAATATGATTTCAGATCGCTAAAAAAATAAAATAAAAAATCAGAGAAATCTCGTGAATGGCTTTCAACCACCTATAAAAAAACACGAGAAATCTCGTGAGTGGCACGGAAAGATGTCATGATGTGCTCTGTCCTTGTGTCCATGACTGTATTGTGACCTGTATCCCTATCCTATGTCTATGTGCTTTTGTTGTGTTTTTATTCTAATGTTTGTCTTGATTTTATTCTGTTTTTATTGCTAACCCTTTTTTCACACAGGATTTTACCTGTACCTTCTGGCAGGGGGACTGCCAATGGAAATTAGCCTTTTGCCTAAAATTTTGTGCATTTACTGTGAGGATTGGTTCTTTCCCCACCACAGGCTTCTTAAGGTACTGTGATGATTGGTCCGTTCCCCGCCACACGCTCCGTTCCTTTAAGGTACTGTGAGGATTCTGTGATGATTGGTCCGTTGCCGAACGCACACTTCTAAGTCAAGTATCAATTACCATCACGCACCTGATGTGTGTTCTAATCAGCGCCCCAGAGGCTTCATATACTCTGACCTTCTGTCATTCGATGCCGGGTCGTTTTGAGTACTACTGTTCTGGAATACAACTGCATATACCTGCTTTTCCCTGTCGCTGTTCCTGGTCTACTTTCTCTCCAGGACCTTTCTGTGGAGAACCGCTGTGGAGAACCTGGTTCCCCGTTTGGAGCTGCGCCTCGTTTTCTGCCCGCTTTACGCGTTACGCTTTGGTGAGTTTTTGGAAACAGTTCTTTTTGGATTATCAGTTTTTTGTGTGTTTGGATAACACTGAAGAAATACCGTTTTTGTTTTGTACTGGACTCAGCTAATTTGTGTGTTAGGATAACACTGAAGAATACCGTTTTGTTTTGCACTGGACTCAGCTAATTTGTGTGTTAGAATAACACTGAAGAATACCGTGTTGTTTTTGCACTGGACTCAGCTAACTTGGGTGTGGTACACCGAAGATCAAGTCACTTGTGATTTATACTGGACTCAGTCACCTCTCTGCCTCTGTGTGTTCGTTGGGCTGTTACTGATATCTCTCTCTCTCTGTTTTCCACCGTGAGTGAAAGCTGGGAGTATCTGCAGAGCCGCTACAACGTCACATGCCAATTCCCCACCACTATCTACTGGGAGTATCTGCAGAGCCGCTACAACGTCACTTGCCAAATCCCTGTTTGTTTGATTACTGTACCTCATCCATCTTTTGACTCTGTAAATAAATACGCCCTAGCATTTGGCTAACTCTGAACTTCCTGTCTGTGCCGTTGCGTTTGAGGTCGGTTACAAACCTTAACATTACGACCCGGCCATGACGACCTCAGCCGACACAGACAGGATTAGGGCAGCGTTGGCGGTCCAGATCGAGTTGGTCAACGACCACACCCAACAGTTGGGTGCGGCTGCGGCCGCTTTACAGGACCTCCGGGCCGAGGTCCAGCTTATTCTGGTTGCCATTGACACCCAGGGGTATCAGCAGGCTGTTGTTCTGCACCAGCTTCAGGCTCTCCGTACACCATTAAACACACTGCTTTTGACCCCACCTGTCCCAGGAGTCTCGGCCAGCTCACCACCCGCCGCAGACCTCGCACCTCGGGAGCCCCGTCTCTCCGAACCACGTCTGTTCGAGGGTAACTTCGAGGATTGTGCCACATTTATCATGCAGTGTGAGTTGGTCTTCCTTCATCAACCCAGCCATTTTTCGTCAGAGGGATCCCGAGTAGCCTACATGACTAACCTGCTCACGGGCCGAGCAGCACAGTGGGTTACTGCCTCCTGGGCAATGGGGGCTGATTTCTGTTTTTCCTACCCAGACTTCGTGGCAGAGCTCCGCAGGGTTTTTCACCACCCAGCCCGTGGCCAGGACCCAGGAGCTCGGTTGGGCACCTTCCGACAGTGGCAGTGTCAGAGACTACGCGCTGGAGTTCAGACTGGCCGCAACGGAGAGCGGTTGGAACGATCAAGCGCTTCGTCTCACCTTCCTGAGGGGGCTCAACGATGAAGTAAGGGACCAGCTCGCGACCCAAGAGGAGCCCGATTCTCTCGAGGGCCTGATCAGCCTCGCTATCCGCATCGACGGACGCCTCCGGGAGAGAAGGCGTGAGCGAGCACGACGGGGACCCCCAGACGTACCCCCCGAGTACCACGACCTCAAGGAGGTTTTCAGTAAGTCCAGGGCTCAGGTCTTTCCGCCTCACCGGCCTTACGACTGTGCCATCGACCTCCGCTCAGGGGCTCCCTTTCCCGGCGGCCGCCTCTACAGTGCTGACCGTCCTGCCCCCTCCGTGACCGGTGGGTTTTTTCCCTCCCGAGCCGTGACCGAGGAGGAACCCATGCAGCTGGGACGCAACCGCCTTAGCCCGGCCGAACGGGAGTCCAGGCTCAGGTCCGGCCTTTGCCTCTACTGCGGCCGGGATGGACACCGTGTCTCCAATTGCCCTACCCGGCCAAGAAGACCAGGCTCGCCGGGACCCCGGGAGATCCTGGTGAGCCGTTTTTCCTGTTCCCCCACCCGTGCACCACCTAACCGTCTGGTGAACGTCACCCTAGCCTGGGCGGACCAGCGGGCGACGGTGGGTGCACTCATTGACTCTGGTGCTTATGGGAGTTTCCTGGACGTTGAGTTTGCCACCCGGGCCAACATTCCACTTGAGGACCTCGAGAGGCCCTTGGAGGTCTTCGCGCTGGATCATCGCCGCCTGGCTGACATCACTCAACGCACCTGTCCAGTCCTTCTCACCATTGCTGGTAACCACGTTGAGAGACTCCAGTTTTTCATCACCAGCTCTCCTCTTGTCCCTGTGGTCCTGGGCAGGCCTTGGCTCGCGCTGCATGAGCCCCACATCGCCTGGTCCTCCGGCACCATCAGGGGGTGGAGCCCCTCCTGTCGTGCCCAGTGTCTTCAGGTGCCGTCCAGCCCCCTCACCGGGTCCCAGTCCCCGTCTCCGGCCTCCCTCGCCGGTCCTCTGTCCCCGTACCCGGCCTCCGCTGTCGGGCCCCAGTCCCCGTCTCCGGCCTCCCTCGCCGGTCCTCTGTCCCCGTCTCCGGTCCCCCTCTCCGGGCCTCTGTCTTTGTCCCCCTCTCCAGTGCCCCTGATCACCGGCTTCCTTCGGTCCCGTCCGGGCAGGCCGGGGCCGAGTGGGTCGCCGGGTGGCTCCCGTGGAGGGGGGGGGGGTACTGTGAGGATTGGTTCTTTCCCCACCACAGGCTTCTTAAGGTACTGTGATGATTGGTCCGTTCCCCGCCACACGCTCCATTCCTTTAAGGTACTGTGAGTGTTACAAAGGGTCAGATTAAACCGAATATATGTATTTATTGATTGATATATATTGCATAATATTTGTATATCGTTTGATATCCCTTGTATATTCTTTGTACATATACACGGAATGTCCCTTTAACCTAGTAGCCTACAGACCATAATATTTCGTTCTCCTATTGGACAGCGCCCACCAGCGCCAGTGTCTTACCCCTAGAGTCAAGTTGAAAGCTACCGACACGACATGTCTCAACATGCCCGCTTCTTCCCAGGGCTACGAGACAGTGAGGAGGCTGGCACTCGTTTATTCCCCGTACATATAAATATGGCGCAGGTGAAAACAGAAGTAGTTCGCATTCAGTTCAGTCTTGTTCAGTTCAGTCCGCAGTACGTTCAGTTCGAGTTACCCAAGTGACGCCTCACCCACTATGCAACGTGCGGTGAAGTGGGCCCGTATTGCCCCAAAATAGAGTCGTGTTTTATCCTAATACGTTTGTTCAACGTATCGTTCGCTACTTACTAGTAAGCCTTCATTACGAGTCAAAGACCACGTGAAGTGAGTAATTGTGTGTCTAAATAGAGCACTTATGGCCGCGTGCGAATAGGATAGTATTAACGTCAAGTTCAACTGTGAACCACCGCGCACCGGAGGATATCTACACCGGCGCCAGCAGAGCCTTTTCCGGCTGGATTATTATTACTCTTCATTGCTTTGACCAGGCTGTTGGAGCGGAGAATAATCGTCTACACCCACTGCTGTGGGACCTGCCCGTGAGGACATCACTCGAGCCCGTCTCTGTTGGACCAGAGGCTGACCGGCTTACACCTGTGCCGCCCGCACATTGGGATTACAGCGGCTGCCTTTCATCCGCTGAGCCAGGGAGTAATACCGCTCCCCCTCGCAGGAACTTATTAGAGTCCCTGTGGACCCATTGACTTTGCAGTAGAGCATTGCCTCCCCCTGCTGGCTTACAACCGGTAGTAACCCCCTTACCAGTATTCCCTAGATAATTCCTAACATTCATTATTGATTTGCCGACGCACATTCTTTGCCTTATAAGCGCAATCTAAGTAAAGTATATTATGTAATAATATTTGCTGTTAATAAATATTCTTCTAAACGAGTACTTTGTGTGGAAACCGTATCATTGTGGAGGAGTTCTCATCATATACTTGTGTACGGTATGGCCAGTAATGTACATAAGACGGTAGTGGTTTAATGATACCATACTTGATTAATACAGTCAGGGAATTGTACCCCTCAGTTACAATTGGTCCTTCGAGCCGGATAATAATTAGCGTAATATTAATATAATATTAATATTGACATGGCCGATGATGAACACTCCACAAACGGTTCTCCTAAGCTAGATCGCCCGCAGCGCAGACGGCAGCCACCTCCCTATCTAGAGGCATACACTGTCAGTCCAATACCTAGCTTTAAAGGGAAGTTAAATACGGATAAAATAACTAAAGCGGATAGTAAAATTATGTCCGACCCTATCAACCAGGCTACCCCGCCAACAGAGGCCCTAGTGGGTTATAATGTAACTGACCAAGCTCACGGTGGGGACCAGGAGGGAACTGACACGACTTTACCCCCCGCCAAGACCGAAGAAGTAGTCCCCGGAGAGCTCCAGGAGAAAGACAACCCTCCAGAGATGGAACTCTGCCCGGTACAAGAAGAGGAGAGCGCCCAGGAGATAGAGCTCCAGGACTCCCCGCAGGAGAACGCATCTCCAACAAGTACTGCCGGGAGCCGATCGCCCCGAACGGCGTCTTCCCCCAGCGAGGCGGACAAGATGCTGGCGCAGGCACTCATCGCCACCCTGGCAGCCTCCACCGAACGCGATTGACTTCAAGCGCAACAGGCGCGCGAGCGCGAACATTTTGCAGGCGAGCGAGAGCGCTTCCAGGCGCAACAAAGGAGTGAAGACGACCGCATAAGACTGGAGACCAGACGCCTCCAGACGGAAGAGAACATTGAAAGAAGCCGCGCCGATGCGCAGCACGCCGTCGCAAATGCACAGCTCCACGCCGCCCATGCCAGCGCCAACGCCCAGCGCGACGCCGCCAACGCACAGCGCGACGCCGCCCAGGCCAGCGCCAATGCGCAGCGCGACGCCGCCAATGCCCAGCGCGAAGCAGCGCGCGACGCAGCCCATGCCCAGCGCGAGGCAGAGCGCGACCGGCTGCAGGCGGAGCTGATAGACAAACTGGTTGCCATGGCGACACCCCCTCACTCCGCACGGAGCTCTCAGAAATCGTCAAGACATGGGTCTAGGACACATTCCCCTACCCGACCAAGCGACCCGGGACCCCGCCAACAGGAGGATCACGTCCACGTCTCCGAACCCCCTCCCCGGCCGGTCCATACGAGACCCAGCAACCGGGAAGAACCGGACCACGCCGAGAGACTGAACAGAAGACTCCAGGTCCTAGCAGAGGAAGAGGAGGAGGAAGAGGAGGAAGGTCAAGCCGACCAGCAGCAACGTACTCTGGCCCAGGAGGCCCAGTACAGCCCCGACCAGCAGCAACGTACTCAGGACCAGGAGGTCCAGTACAGCCCAGAAGTCAGCCCCGAGGCCCTGCGCTACAAACCCCCGACTCAACTCACGGGTGAGTTTGACGCACCGTCAGCCCCGAGGAACAGCACCTGGGTACCCGACCTTCGGTACCCACCAAGTACCAGCCCAAGACGACACGCACAGGGAGACTCGCCTAGGAGGCCTCTTCCCCAACGCTCACCGATGTGCCAGTCATCCATGGCATCGTACCTTGGCACACCGACCATCCCGGACTTCACCCATGAGAACAGAGCACAGTACACGGAGCTACGAATGTGCTTAGAGACAATGTTGTCCGATGTAGCTGACGAACCGTACAAGTATGCTATCCTACTGAAGCACCTCAAGGTGCCCCGAGCGCACAATATAGCGCTGGCCTATGCCAACTCTACTACCCCATACACAGCGGCTCTAGCAGCACTCGACCAACGTTATGGACGCATATGGGACTATGTGATACAGGAGATAAGAGACATTGACCGTCTCCCCCCAGCCAGAGACAACAGAGCATTAGATGACCTGTCTATCAAGGTACAGTCCCTGGTAGGGATGCTGGGGTCCCAAAAGGAAAAGGGTATCTATGAACTGTACGCTAACTCTAATGTAGAGAGGATATTAGAGAAGCTCCCTCCCGCCCGACAAGAGCGCTTCAGGCGGCAGAGAGACTACCGCGACCCCAACGGTCCAGAGGCATCCCTCCTAGACCTATCTGAGTTCCTTGCCAGGGAGGTCAGTAGCCTACGACTCGACACGTTCGTATGGAGTGGACCAAGCCCAAGACTCAGACCTCGGGGACAAACGGATAACCGCCGGTTGGTGACCGTTATGCACCAAGCCGAATCAGTACCGCAGCACAAGAACCACAACACCCCCTCGACGAAAGAGGACCAGTGGAAGATTGAGTGCCAGTACTGTGAGGGAGAACATCGGCTGTACCAATGCGACACCTTCGGGAAGCTGACCACGGACGAGGTGAGTCAGTGGATCAAGGACCACCGCCGCTGCTTCCGCTGCGCGCGCAGCCACCTAGCAGCTGAGTGCCGCTTGAAGAAGAAGTGCAGCAGGTGCGGTGGCACCCACCTGGAGGTCCTGCATGACATCAACAGGCGTCAGCCAGGACAACAGAGTGGGCCCGTCGCGGTAATGTACCATGCCGAGGCGGTGGCACCAGCACCAAAGTTCCACCAGACCGCTCCCTGGTGTCCCGACTGCTACAGCAGACACTGGGAGTCACGGTGCGACTCGCACCATATAGATTCTGCGTCACCACAGACAGGTGACAACCCACCAACAGGAGTGCTCCACATTGACCAGCATAGCGGGACCCCCCGAGTGCTCCTCAAAGTGGTCAGAGTGCTCCTGAGCTACGAGGACAAGGTCCTGGACACTTACGCCGTCCTGGACGATGGGTCTGAAAAGACTCTCCTCCTCGCTTCCGCAGCAGCCCAGTTGGGCCTGCGGGGTGTCAAAGATACCATGACCATACGCACCATCAGAAGGGACCAGAAGACCATAAAGGGTGAAAAGGTCTCCTTCAAGATAGCAGCGGTGGACCAGCCCGAGAAGCAGTATAGTATAACTAACGTCTTCACCAGCCACGACATAGGCTTGTCTCAGTACACCTACCCCATCCCACAGCTGATGGCTAAGTATGTGCACCTACGTCAACTACCTATACCGCTTATCGACGGCGCCACACCGACCCTGCTCATCGGCTCCGACCACGCGGACCTCATTCTCCCAATTGAGGCGGCCCACGTCGGACCCAAAGGATGCCCAGTCGCGGTTCAGACCCGACTGGGATGGACGCTCCAGGGCCCCCTCTACGGACTTGACAGTCAACCCACGTCTACACGCTGCCTACACACAAAGGCGAGCGACACCGGCCTCTCCCCCGTACAGCAGAGGCTATTGACATTAAGCGAGAGGCCTGTGAGAGAACCGTGGGTACCAGAGGGAGTTCGGAACTCCACCCCCCTCAGCTGCGCTCCAGACGTAGCTGACCTCGGACCCAGCACCCCAAGCGACTCCTTGACGGGGCGGCCGGGACCGGCCCCTCCTCAGACGGGGTACAGAGCAAACAAGAGAAACAGACGGAGGAGGAGGAGGCACAGCCAAGCACAGATCAAAGCAGTCTCAGGCCCGCTTCCTCCTAAGCCCCCCTTCATCCCGTCCAGTCGTCATGACCATAGACCAGTCACTACCCCGAGCTGCGTGGCCGGCCGGCCGCGTAAGCAAAGTGACCACTGGTGCCGACGGAAAGGTCAGAGCGGCAGAATTGCTCGTCCAAGGGCGGACCTACAACCGACCCGTGGCGAGGCTGATAGAGTCGCCAAGGCTCCCCGACTCGCTTAATGACGACCATGACCCCTGACTTTGTGAACTGCCTACCCTCACAACGGACATTGAGTTGTGGACAGTGCGGTTAATCTGTCTCTGCTTAGCTAATTAGGTGGGACTAATTAGGGGGCGGCTGTTACAAAGGGTCAGATTAAACCGAATATATGTATTTATTGATTGATATATATTGCATAATATTTGTATATCGTTTGATATCCCTTGTATATTCTTTGTACATATACACGGAATGTCCCTTTAACCTAGTAGCCTACAGACCATAATATTTCGTTCTCCTATTGGACAGCGCCCACCAGCGCCAGTGTCTTACCCCTAGAGTCAAGTTGAAAGCTACCGACACGACATGTCTCAACATGCCCGCTTCTGCCCAGGGCTACGAGACAGTGAGGAGGCTGGCACTCGTTTATTCCCCGTACATATAAATATGGCGCAGGTGAAAACAGAAGTAGTTCGCATTCAGTTCAGTCTTGTTCAGTTCAGTCCGCAGTACGTTCAGTTCGAGTTACCCAAGTGACGCCTCACCCACTATGCAACGTGCGGTGAAGTGGGCCCGTATTGCCCCAAAATAGAGTCGTGTTTTATCCTAATACGTTTGTTCAACGTATCGTTCGCTACTTACTAGTAAGCCTTCATTACGAGTCAAAGACCACGTGAAGTGAGTAATTGTGTGTCTAAATAGAGCACTTATGGCCGCGTGCGAATAGGATAGTATTAACGTCAAGTTCAACTGTGAACCACCGCGCACCGGAGGATATCTACACCGGCGCCAGCAGAGCCTTTTCCGGCTGGATTATTATTACTCTTCATTGCTTTGACCAGGCTGTTGGAGCGGAGAATAATCGTCTACACCCACTGCTGTGGGACCTGCCCGTGAGGACATCACTCGAGCCCGTCTCTGTTGGACCAGAGGCTGACCGGCTTACACCTGTGCCGCCCGCACATTGGGATTACAGCGGCTGCCTTTCATCCGCTGAGCCAGGGAGTAATACCGCTCCCCCTCGCAGGAACTTATTAGAGTCCCTGTGGACCCATTGACTTTGCAGTAGAGCATTGCCTCCCCCTGCTGGCTTACAACCGGTAGTAACCCCCTTACCAGTATTCCCTAGATAATTCCTAACATTCATTATTGATTTGCCGACGCACATTCTTTGCCTTATAAGCGCAATCTAAGTAAAGTATATTATGTAATAATATTTGCTGTTAATAAATATTCTTCTAAACGAGTACTTTGTGTGGAAACCGTATCATTGTGGAGGAGTTCTCATCATATACTTGTGTACGGTATGGCCAGTAATGTACATAAGACGGTAGTGGTTTAATGATACCATACTTGATTAATACAGTCAGGGAATTGTACCCCTCAGTTACAGTGAGGATTCTGTGATGATTGGTCCGTTGCCGAACGCACACTTCTAAGTCAAGTATCAATTACCATCACGCACCTGATGTGTGTTCTAATCAGCGCCCCAGAGGCTTCATATACTCTGACCTTCTGTCATTCGATGCCGGGTCGTTTTGAGTACTACTGTTCTGGAATACAACTGCATATACCTGCTTTTCCCTGTCGCTGTTCCTGGTCTACTTTCTCTCCAGGACCTTTCTGTGGAGAACCGCTGTGGAGAACCTGGTTCCCCGTTTGGAGCTGCGCCTCGTTTTCTGCCCGCTTTACGCGTTACGCTTTGGTGAGTTTTTGGAAACAGTTCTTTTTGGATTATCAGTTTTTTGTGTGTTTGGATAACACTGAATAAATACCGTTTTTGTTTTGTACTGGACTCAGCTAATTTGTGTGTTAGAATAACACTGAAGAATACCGTGTTGTTTTGCACTGGACTCAGCTAATTTGTGTGTTAGAATAACACTGAAGAATACCGTGTTGTTTTTGCACTGGACTCAGCTAACTTGGGTGTGGTACACCGAAGATCAAGTCACTTGTGATTTATACTGGACTCAGTCACCTCTCTGCCTCTGTGTGTTCGTTGGGCTGTTTCTTATATCTCTTTCTCTCCGTTTTCCACCGTGAGTGAAAGCTGGGAGTATCTGCAGAGCCGCTACAATGTCACATGCCAATTCCCCACCACTATCTACTAGGAGTATCTGCAGAGCCGCTACAACGTCACTTGCCAAATCCCCGTTTGTTTGATTACTGTACCTCATCCATCTTTTGACTCTGTAAATAAATACGCCCTAGCATTTGGCTAACTCTGAACTTCCTGTCTGTGCCGTTGCGTTTGAGGTCGGTTACAAACCATAACATTTACATTTGTAAAATGTTTTATTAATGTACACTGTCCCGATTGATCAAATAAAGTAAACCTAAACCTAAAACCTAAACCTAAACCTAACCTAACCTAACCTAACCTAACCTAAGACTACCTCTCGAATGACAACCTTTCTGCTTTCTGCAACATAATGTTAGCTTTCTGAATCATAACGTTAGCTTTCTGCATCATAACGTTAGCTTTCTGCATCATAACGTTAGCTTTCTGCATCATAACGTTAGCTTTCTGTATCATAACGTTAGCTTTCTGTATCATAACGTTAGCCTTCTGTATCATAACGCTGCCATCATGGAGAACCCCTACCACCCCCTCTACGACGAGCTAGTCAAGATGAGAAGCACGTTCAGCCACAGAGTCATTCCCCCCCCGACACTCAACTAACCGCCTCGGACAGTCCTTCATACCAGCGGCCATCAGGCTCCACAACAGTGGGCAGCGACTAGCGGCCTCCAGGCTCCACAACAGGGGGCAGCGACTGCTGCCAGACATTGACCTAGGACTAATAGGAACCCAAGGAGGACAATAACACTACCTTAGGCATACTGCACCTTATGTGGATACTGTGATACTGTGAATAATGTATATTTCAGTGGATACTGTGATACTGTGAACAATGTATATTTCAGTAGATAGTAAATTATAACACTACATTATGCATACTGCACCTTATGTGACACTGTGAATATTGTGAATATATTTTTCAGTTAGTTAGATAGTAAATTATATTGACCTATTTGTTTACACTGCTTGTGTTGTTTTTACTACCTTTACCCCCCCCCCCTTCCCCCATGCTGCTATGATGCCTGGATTTCCCCAAGGGTATCAATAAAGGAATATCTTACCTTATCTCTTATCTTTGTATAAAAGTATTCTGTACTTCTGTATGACAACTAATAAAGAAACTTGAAACTTGAAATCAATATCTCCAGACTGTTCTATAAAAGTAGCGATTTTATTTTCAAACGTATTCAAGTATAAACATAATAACCATGTCACAACAGCATGTATAATGTATATTATCATCAATACGTTAGTTTAAGAATAGGTTAAAGTGTTATTAGATATATTTTCTTTTTCTAAATGTCTGTATATATTATATATACCATTTTGGAAAACCTTGAATCATGGGAATTGTAGTTTTTTTGCTGCCATTTTGTAGCGGACATCTATATCTCTGGATCTGCGTTGGAATTTTTCAAAACTACACTTCCTGACAGGATCTATGGGGTTCAAGGTTTATAGTTCTGTATGCATTATTTTAATAACTCTTATTATTTGGGATAATATACCACAAAACGTACCGTTATTGACAAATATTGAAACACAGTTAGTTTCTCGTCCCTATTGTTAGCATGCAGCAACAATTAGATCTGAAATTAGTTTCAAAATGGTTGCACCGTGGTGAAATTAAAAAAAGTACAGTAGATTACAGTAGATTTCATTATCTGTTCTTATGCACGCCTGGTGATACTAAATCCAAATTGAACTTGGCCATTTGAAAGATAATATATGTATATATATAAATGTGCGAATTGGCTATAATAAGGTAATTTATAAGCCTGCTATTCTATATTCTATAATAATATTTCAAATTGCATTGGTCCGGATGGGAGAATTCAGTACTGTATCTACAGAACCTTCTGTTTACTCATCTTCCCTTTATTCGTTTCCTTAGATCTTTTGTACACATGATCTCAAGAAGGTCCTGAACGAGATCAGTGGCAGTTTTTAATGTTTGGTCATTATTAGCATGGTGTTATTCACTGTAAAAGATGCAAAGAAAAATCATAATTCATATTCTCCTTTGTTTCATCACAATTTAAGCAAGCCTAGTAATAGACACAATATATCTGACACTGGGAATACATTCACTGAGGTCCATAGATGTCCCTAGATACCAAGAATATGCAAATTATATTCTATAATCTCCTGGGGAAAAGGAGCTTGAAAATGACAGTGAAGTATTTTGGGAATAGCCTACAGTACTACACACATAATAATACTGATAAAAAAATTGTAATAACATGGATTTATAGGCTATAGCGCCTTTCAAGAAACCCAAGGATGCTTTACAGGCAACAAAAAAGACACAAAAGGAATTAAAAAAGTAAATAATAATAACAATAAATGACTAGGAGACAACTAAAGGCCATACGTGGGTCCAGGGATGTGGCAGAGCGGATCTCATCCAGGAGAGAGTTCCGCCACGCTGAAGGCTCTGTCCCCCAAAGTTTGTAGTCGGTGCAGGGGATGGAGAGTAGATCCGTGTCTGAGTATCACACCCTGCGGGAGGGGGTGTAGGGAGGGGTGTAAACACGAGGACACTATCTCCCGGAGACCATGCACAGAAGTGGAACAATAACCTCCGGCAGCAAACATTCCATTTTGAACCGATGCATCACTTTTCTAAAGCTCCAGCCAACTCTGAACTTGCGAGCAAAATACCTCCATAGACTCCATAGTCCATAGCCTGTTTCATTTAGAAGGATCTGCGCCGCTACAGTGTCACCGATGATGAAGGTGTACGATACATCTCCTCTCACTTGTGACTGGGGTCAGAGCGTGTGTGGGGTCAAAGCGAATGCATGTTTTTTTATACTCGTTTCATGTCTGCACTTTATGCGTTTCTTTTTATTTAGTTAATAATGCCTATTTTATGTCCATTATGTCTACATTATTGCAATGTGAAGCACTTTGGGCTGCAATTATTGTATAAAAGGCTATACAAATAAAGTGTATTATTATTATTATTATTATTATTATTATTATTATTATTATTATTATTATTATTATTATTATTATTATTATTATTACATGATCCATACAATTGAGTCCAGGTATAACATCACCCCGTTGCACCGATTCTTCCAACTCCGCTGAGCAGAAACAAACCCCTCAAGCTGAAGTCCGGTGTGGCTACAACATGGAACAGTGCGTTGGAGGCAGTAGGCAAGGTTTACGTTTGATCCTGTGGGAACTTTTTCTTTCAGATGTATTAAACTCAGTCATACTCATACAGTACTGCAGTCAAATGGGAAGAGTAACTCAAAACCAGCAAGATTCTAGATATTTATTTGTCATATAAACAGACAGTTATACACAGTACAATTAAAATCTTACTTTCCTAGTCCCTCCTTCACACAAAATCACAACATATACTTAAACTAGAATTCAAATATTAACTCATTCAGCACCAGTCACGAGAAAAGTCGGGTTAACTCGCCAACCGTTCAGCGCCAATCACGAGAAAACTCTGGTTTTATTCGTTATTTCTTTTATTAGCTATCCATTCATTTTTCATCCATCCAGCCTGATGTTATCATTGGGAATGGGTCTGAGCTCGCAAAAGGGCAAATACCGCCGCCTACGCCTTCCAGCCAGTATTGCACTCTATTAGAAATGGTGTAGTTTATTTTCTGGGCCGATCTGAGCCGTGCGGGCGGGGTTTAAATACAACGTTACATCTGCGATGCTGCCCCCCCCTTCATATGCAATGCCGGGCAATGTGGGACGGACCTCCACAAGCAGTATTTGGAATGGCGATCAGATAATTGGATTATTTCTTTTGCATTACATCAGAGACCAGGTAAGGACTCTATATATAAAATCTTGCGTTGATCTGATATTTCTTTCTACCGCGATTGAAGCTGTGTGTGTGTGTGTGTGTGTGTGGCTGTTTACCGTTGGGTGCAGGAGGTGGGGGGGGGAGCGCCGCGCTACGAGGGCCATTTCATGTATGCACAAGGAAGGATAATAATGATAATCTAGCGTTGATTTAAGGAAGCTTCAATAATCAGGCGAAAAATGACAACGTGATAACTGGATTCCACTAAAACGCTATTATCGCGTCTTTTCCTGGGATTACTAAGAATCACCAAAACTATACTCATTTTCAAAACGGTATAAAACGGAAATGTACGGATGAAAAAACTGTTTTGTGCATGTTGACTCGAAGCAACTCACTGGCAATCGACGGGTGTTTTAGACTCATAGCTATAATATAAGATATATTTTAAGCACTCGCAAATCTCGCAGTCTCCCCATTGATTAAAGCGATGCCCCCTGGCTCATTAAGCGATGGCGCTGGATGAGTTAAGAAAATATGCTAAAATAATAATGTTAAAAAATATAAATAAAGTATAAAAACAAGGCACGGACAGTATTGCACATTCAGTTCATGGTGTAGTGGTAGAAAGGATATAAAGTACACTATGCATTAATATTGCAAATAATGGTAGTGGAGGTGATAGTGGAGTCACCGCAGCAGTCAGGATGTCTGTGTAGCTGCACAGTTCAATCAGTCAGTGATTGAGTCAGTCAGTTTCTACATTTAGTACTGTTTCTCAGTCTAGTGGTCCTGGATTTCAGACTCCTGTAGCGTGTGCCTGATGGCAGGAGAGTGAAGAGTCTGTGCTGGGGGGGCTGTGTTCTGTCCCTGAGGATGTCGTGTGCTCTCCTGGTGACCCCCTGGTGGAATGATGTCCTGAGGTGAAGTGAGGGGGAATCTGTGTGTATGTATCGTGACCACAAGAATTTTAATCAAAATCGTGCTTTCCCACCCCTGCCAATGACTCCATACACAGAAGCCATGCAAAGTGGCAATTGTTGGATTGAATCATTGCACTCTTGTGTTTACTTTATATCTTTAGGAATATACTGAGCCATCATATAGTGCATGCAGGGAAAAGGTGATGTGTTTATTGGTAGTGGGGTTCTCCTGTCTCTAGTAGATAGATACTGTAGCTAGACAGACAGACAGACAGACAGACAGACAGACAGACAGACAGACAGACAGACAGACAGACAGACAGACAGACAGACAGACAGACAGACAGACAGACAGACAGACAGACAGACAGACAGACAGACAGACAGACAGACAGACAGACAGACAGACAGACAGACAGACAGACAGACAGACAGACAGACAGACAGACAGACAGACAGACAGACTGTTACGACCCCTGTGAGTCTAAGGGTAAAGGGCTGTAACATAACAGTTGGTTGACAGAAAAGATGGACCACGTTTGTAAACAACAATGATATTTATTGATAGATGCAAAGGAAGCACATGTAGCTCAAGGGTGAGCCCAGGCCAAAACAACAAACAAACACCACTATACTCCAAATAAACCCAATCTAATCTATGGTAAAAGAAATTACATTACCTAAACTACTCTTACCTAACCAAAACAGGAGAAAACAATATCCAAAGGAAATGGCAGCTCACCCCATCTGTGCTTCCTGAGAAAGAGAGAAAAACACATTAATGATACATAAAACAAAGGCAGAATATATACAAAAACAAACTATAACTAGCAATGCTCTCTCTGTGGCCATACACACACAAGGCAATTTCCACTAAGCACAAAGGCCAAAAAACGAAATGAATGAATGAATGAAAACTTTATTTAACAGATTGCAGAATGGGTACAATACAGTACGGCTCAATACATACAATTGTTAAGGGGATGCAGACCTGAGAAAGACGTTTGTCTTGTTTCCATCAGGGTCCCCCATTTTTGTGACATAGGCGGTATTCAAATATACAGTACTGTTACCCCTAGATCCTGACAGAGTATATACATATGATGGGGAGGGGACTGTACATTAGGAGGGGGTGGGTGGGTGGGAGGGAAATATACATACGGCGGGGAGGGAATATATACATGCGGTGGGGAGGAGACTGTCTATTAGGAGGTGGTGGGGGTTTTGGGCATTTACGGTGGCCAGTTTCGAATTGCAGCCTCCCGTAGGTGCTCTTTAAGGGCGGTTTTGAATGTGGGCAGGGATTCACATTCCTTTACAGCTTTGGGTAGGGCGTTCCACATTGTTGTGGCATAATTGCGAAACGTGTTTAGTCCCTTGTTTGAGCCGAATCTGGGTTTAACATGATTTATTGAGCTTTCTCTGGTGTAGTGGTTGTGGTATTCACTGACCTTTGGGAAGTATTTTGACATGTACATGGGCACCCCGGTCGTATAGTGTATCTTGTAGACCAGGCCCATTGCAAGTTGCTGTACTCTGTCGTCTACTCTAAGCCATCCTAGGTTGGCAAAGTGGGCAGGGGTGAGGTGGGTTCTGGGGTTCAGGTCAAGTAGTAGTCTGACCAGTTTGTTTTGTGATGTTTGTAATTTTGTTTTAAGCGCCTTTGAGGTGCTTTGGTACCATGAGGTGCACGCATAGTCATAGTACCCTTGAATGAGTCTTCAGGGTATTCTTGTTTACCAGAGAGGAGATCCGGTACAAGAATCTAGTTCGTTGGTTGACTTTTTTTATTACATTGGATGCCATTTTGTCACAGGAAAGATTTGCCTCTAGGATGGAACCCAGGTAGGTAATTTCGTCTTTCCTTGTGACAATATTGTCACCCACTGTAACTGAGAATCCGTCGGTCTTGCTGAGTTTGTTATTTGAACCGAAGAGAATGGACTCTGTTTTGCCCATGTGTAATGATAGTTTGTTATCAGCAAATGCAATATTGTCAAAGTCAAGGTTACAAAATCACACTAGGCCTAGCCTCATGCCAGAGAGAGAGAGTGACTGAAGTGAGAAGCCATGTTTTAACAGGTGTGTGGTGATCCATGATTGGGTGGTGTTGATTGAGTGTTGGAGTCTGGAAAACCATCCACCAATCGGTGCTGTGCTGGGTAATGGAAGGGCAGGCCTGGCAGGGACCAATGGTGGAGGGAACAATGGCTGGAGGGAGGAAAGAAAAATGGAGAACACACACACATGGAGACACACACTGGGGAATATATACATTGGGATGTAACACCCCCATACATAAGACAAAAACATGTTTGACACCAACTAAACATGTTTTTCTTTAACAACGAGATCCTCATCTCCGAGATAACTGGTACTCCAAAGTAAAGAGCTATGAAAAAAACAAAAATAAGCCGTCAGTACAACAATGAACCAGTCAACAAACAAGGCGACCGCACGAGAGATTTAACTCCGAGATAGAGCATCCGCCAACACATTCTCAGACCCCTACTTATGCTTTATGCTGAGGTTATAATTTTGCACTATGAGTGCCCAACGCATGAGGCGCTGATTGTGGTTGTACATCCGCGACAGAAAAACCAATGGGTTGTGGTCGGTGTATACTACACTACCACTGGTAATACGCTCGAACCGACATACACCACAAAATGTTGCAACGCATACAACATAGCCAAAGTCTCCTTTTCAATAGTGGAATATTTTTGTTGATGTTTGTTAAATTTCCGGGAAAAATAACAAACCGGGTGACTGACACCATCGTGATCTTCCTGTAATAACACCCCTCCAGCTCCCACCCCGTTGGCATCCACCTCCAGCTGGAACGGCAGGGAAAATCTGGAGCAGAGAGAACAGGGGAACTGCATAAGAGAGCTTTAACACCATCAAATGCATTTTGACAATCAGCTGTCCAAATGAATGGTTTGGACGGGCTACACAGGCTAGTGAGAGAAGTGACGACAGAAGAAAAGTTTCGGCAAAAACCACGGTAATACCCAGCCATCCCAAGGAATCTACGCAATTCCCGCCTAGTAGTAGGCACTGGAAAAGTTGTGATTGCAGATATTTTTGCATCCACCGGACGCACTTGTCCTTGTCCTACCTGCTTACCAAGATAGGTAACCGTAGCCTTGCCGAACTCACACTTGGCAAGGTTAAGGGTCAGGGAGGCTCCAGCTAAGCGGTCAAAGACAGTTTGTAAGGTTGTCATGTGGTCACGCCAGTTGGTCGAATAGACAACCAGGTCATCGAGATAGGCATTACAATTTGGAACACCAGCCAGGACTAGGGTCACCAGTCGCTGGAAAGTGGCCGGGGCATTACGCATTCCAAAAGGCATTACAGTATATTGCAAAAAATTGTCAGGAGTAACAAACGCCGAGATTTCCGAGGCACGGGGGGTCAAAGGGACCTGCCAGTAACCCTTTAACAAATCTAGTTTGCTAACATAGGTGGCAGATCCAAGGTTGTCAATACAATCTTCCATGCGGGGCAGTGGGAAGGAATCAGGCACGGTGACAGCATTTACCTTTCGGAAATCAGTACAAAATCTAGGAGTTCCATCCGATTTGGGAGCTAACAAGCAAGGTGAACTCCAGGGACTGCAACTTGGCTTGGCTAAACCATGTTTTAACAAATAGTCAACCTCCTGTTGCATCATGGCTCTCTTGGTGATGTTAACACGGTATGCATGTTGCTTGATAGGCACAGCATTGTTAACATTAATATCATGGGCCAATACAGAAGTACAGGAGGGAACATCACCAAACAGAGCCATGTAGGCCTCAATCAAATTTGTGATGTCCTCTCGCTGCTCCTCAGGTAAGTGTGCTAAGTGAGTGGGCAGGTTCAATAACATCTCAGTGTTGGACAATCTAGCACCCTGATGGGCTGCATTGCGCAACTCTAAGCCATCTACATCCTCACCACTAACGTCAGGAGAGTCCGGAACTATTGGAGTTGAGGCAACAGCAGAGACGGCCAGTCCGGCTGTCTGGTCTGAGGTCTTCACCTGCACACTATCTCTGGAAAAATATGGTTTAAGCATATTGATGTGGCAAACACGAGAGTGACGTTTACGATCAGGGGTGCGAACTACATAGTCTGTATCACTTATTTTCTTGTCTATTGCATACGGTCCGGAAAAACGAGCGGAAAGAGCAGAACCAAGGATAGGTAACAGGACTAGAACCTTATCACCTGGCTGGAAAGATCGAGAAACAGCTTTCTCGTCATAGTGCCGTTTCATAGTTCTCTGGGAAGAAGAGAGCGCTTCTTTTGCGAGAGAGCACGCCTGATGCAGTCGCTCTCGAAACTGGCTAACAAAATCTAGAACATTAGTGGGTGTGCTGGCACCCTTTGACATGAACCGTTCTTTAAGAACTTTCAGAGGCCCTCTAACAGTGTGCCCAAAAACGAGCTCAGCAGGACTGAAACCAAGAGACTCCTGTATGGTCTCTCGCGCAGCAAATAGAACAAGGGGGACACCCTCATCCCAATCTTTCTCTGTGTCTAAGCAATATTTACGCAGCATGGACTTTAAGGTCTGATGCCAACGTTCTAGAGCCCCCTGAGTTTCAGGGTGGTAGGCACTGGACACTATATGTCGGATACCCAGGGACTGTAACACTTGCTCAAATAACCTAGACAGGAAGTTGGTGCCTTGGTCAGTTTGTACTACCTTAGGCAGTCCAAACGTGGAGAAGAACTTCGTCAAAGCCTTAATTATTACAGGCGCTGTAATTCTGCGAAGAGGGATAGCCTCAGGGAAACGGGTGGCGGTACACATTATTGTCAACAAAAACTGATTGCCGGCTTTGGTCTTTGGCAACGGACCAACACAGTCAACTATGACATGTTCAAATGGTTCACCGACCGCTGGTATAGGACAGAGGGGAGCAGGTGCAATTACCTGGTTTGGCTTTCCGGTGATCTGACAAGTACTACAGGTACGACAGTACTGTGCTACATCGGACTTCAAACCGGGCCAAAAGAAATGTTGAAGTATTCTGTTGTATGTTTTAGTGACTCCCAAGTGTCCAGACCAAGGGTGGTCATGGGCCAAGAACAGTACATGCTGACGATAAACTGCAGGGACAACAATCTGATAAACAGTGCTCCAGTCTGGTACCTGATCTGGTAGCCCTATCTCCGATTGTGCATGCTCTGCCAGTCTAGTACCATGGGACCTCCATGTACGCATCAAAACTCCTTCATCCACAAAATAAGAATGCAACTCTTTCCTCTGTTCTGTTTCAAGAGAAGAGAAACATTTTGCAAGAGAAGGGTCAGCCTTCTGGGCAGTAATTAGCATTTCACGAGTAACGGGTAACTTCAATGCGTCGGAACTAGTTACAGTTGTCTGTGGGGGTACCTTACTATGAGTCGGTGGTTTGTCAGCGGTATCAGAAGTTGGAGCCAGCAACTCCTCCCTGGCAAAGGCTGAAGCAAAAACAGAGTCAGACAAATTAATTTCATCACCTCTCTTTTTCAATTGAGCCCGAGTGACAACACTTGCAGAAAAAACTTCAGGGAAGTTCTGTGACAAGTCAGGCAGAGAATCTGTGTCTGGGTGATCCAACACTTCCAGCACAGCGTTCACCTGTCCTCCAGCTAAATCATTTCCCATGATAAAGGAAATGCCTTTAACTGGCAAGGAAGGTCTCACCCCTATTTTAAAGAAACCAGTGACCAAATCAGATTGTACATGAATACAGTGTAACGGGGCTGGCACGAAACCCATCTCAATACCTTGAACTAGGACACTAGAACCACAGGAAGATTTCTCAGACAGAGGTAGTACATCAGAGAGGATAAAGGATTGTGAGGCTCCAGTATCTCGTAAGATCTGAACTGTACACTGATCTTTTGGATCCCCTGTCAAGGAAACTAAACCCTTGGAAGTAAATGGGCTGAAACAAGGATCGAGAACATCCTGATCATTGTGCATCTGTTGATCGGAACCAGGTGCCATTTTAATCAGACCAACCCCTTTGGGTTGCCTAAAGTTCTGAGAGGACGGTTGCTGCTTACGTTTCAATGTTAAACAGTCAGAAATAACATGACCAGATTTATGACAGTAGTAACATGTCCGCTCCTCTTTTGAGCGTGGAGGTGACATTTTTGGTCGGGGTGTGTGAATTCTGGATGGTTGGGGACAGAATGTCTCTGAGAGAAATCATGGGGGAGAAACGAGTCACGCCTATCTACAAACACAGTTTTATGGGTTAGCGCAAACTCATCAGCTAATACAGCAGCTTGCTGCAGAGTGGACACTTTCTGCTCACTCAGGTAAACGACAATACGCTCTGGCAAACGATTCTTAAACTCTTCTAATAGAATGAGTTCTCTGAGAGAGTTAAGATCTGAGGCCTTGCTTGCTGCACACCATTTATCAAAGAGAGTTCCCTTCTCTCTAGCAAACTCTACAAAGGTCTGGTTGACAGCTCTCTTGTGACTGCGAAACCTCTGCCTATAAGCTTCGGCACAAGCTCATATGCACGAAGGATGGCAGCCTTCACAGTATCATACAGTAAACTATCTTCTAGGGAAAGTGTTGAACAAACCTCTTGGGCTTTACCAGTCAATTTGCATTGAAGCAACAAAGGCCAGACCTCTCTTGGCCAGCGCAATGAAGCAGCAATACGCTCAAACACATTAAAATAAGTATCAACTTCTGTCTCTCGGAACGGAGGCACCAAAGCAATGTGTTTACTTATATCAAAAGTGTGTGATGAATAAGCTGTGGAGGAGGACATACCCGGGCCTTGTGGAGGAGTCGGTGTAGCAGAGTTGGATCCACTCCTTTGGTCTCCCAGCTCCAACTCCCGCAGTCTGAGCTCTTTTTCCACCTCCAGCTCCAACCTACGAATGTTAACAGCCCTTTCATTTTCCGCCTCAAGCTCCATTCTACGAAGCCGATACTCTGCCTCACGTGCTTGTGCCTTCTCCTGAGCCTCCATCTGGAGACGGGCTATTCTAACCTTGACCTGGGCCCCTTCTCGAGACCCAGATGACACAAGAGAGGCCAAGTGAAAATGTGGCAATGTGACTTTCACACCTGCCTTCTCAGCACCATGAGCTTGCTCCTCAGAAGGCTGTGCTTACGTAGGTTCACCAGGAGGACTTGCATGTTCATCAGAGACCACAGGTAAAACAAGCGTCCCCTGCTCCAACAGCTTATCTACCACAAGACACCTGATATCCTGCTTAAGATGCTTTTGTTGAACCGAGAGTTTAAAATGTGTGGCAATCTCCACTAAGTCTGCCTTGCGGCAGCTATCCAGCGCTTCCCAAGTAGGATTGCTCAAGAATTTCCCCAGATCAAAAGTACTAACTGCCATTTTTTTTACACAAATGCCATTTTTACACACAAATTAATTAATTACTATACAAGTGTAAACAAACACAGTTCACCAAATCCATCAACCAACAATTGAACACGGGTTACAAGATCCAGGCAGAGCCCCCATTTATGTTACGACCCCTGTGAGTCTAAGGGTAAAGGGCTGTAACATAACAGTTGGTTGACAGAAAAGATGGACCACGTTTGTAAACAACAATGATATTTATTGATAGATGCAAAGGAAGCACATGTAGCTCAAGGGTGAGCCCAGGCCAAAACAACAAACAAACACCACTATACTCCAAATAAACCCAATCTAATCTATGGTAAAAGAAATTACATTACCTAAACTACTCTTACCTAACCAAAACAGGAGAAAACAATATCCAAAGGAAATGGCAGCTCACCCCATCTGTGCTTCCTGAGAAAGAGAGAAAAACACATTAATGATACATAAAACAAAGGCAGAATATATACAAAAACAAACTATAACTAGCAATGCTCTCTCTGTGGCCATACACACACAAGGCAATTTCCACTAAGCACAAAGGCCAATAAACGAAATGCAATGTTGTCAAAGTCAAGGTTACAAAATCACACTAGGCCTAGCCTCATGCCAGAGAGAGAGTGACTGAAGTGAGAAGCCATGTTTTAACAGGTGTGTGGTGATCCATGATTGGGTGGTGTTGATTGAGTGTTGGAGTCTGGAAAACCATCCACCAATCGGTGCTGTGCTGGGTAATGGAAGGGCAGGCCTGGCAGGGACCAATGGTGGAGGGAACAATGGCTGGAGGGAGGAAAGAAAAATGGAGAACACACACACATGGAGACACACACTGGGGAATATATACATTGGGATGTAACACAGACAGACAGACAGACAGACAGACAGACAGACAGACAGACAGACAGACAGACAGACAGACAGACACACAGACAGACAGACAGACAGACAGACAGACAGACAGACAGACAGACAGACAGACAGACAGACAGACAGACAGACAGACATACAGACAGACAGACAGACAGACAGACAGACAGACAGACAGACAGACAGACAGACAGACAGACAGACAGACAGACAGACAGACAGACAGATAGGCAGACAGACAGACAGACAGACATACATACATACATACATACATACATACATACATACATACATACATACATACATACATACATACATACATACATACATACATACATACATACATACATACATACATACATACATACATACATACATACATACATACATACATACATACATACATACATACATATACATACATATACATACATACATACATACATACATACATACATACATACATACATACATACATACATACATACATACATAAATACATACATACATACATACATACATACATACATACATACATACATACATACATACATACATACATACATACATACATACATACATACATACATACATACATACATACATACATACATACATACATACATACATACATACATACATACATACATACATACATACATACATACATACATACATACATACTGCTGGACAGGTGAGACATTATGTATATATTATCTGTAAAATACCACAGTGTACGTACTGTATAACCACCTCTAGATTGTCCAGTTTGACTACCACTACAGAGCTGGCCTTCCTCGCCAACTTGTTCAGTGTGTTAGTGTCTCTAACAAACCCCATCATCCCGTCATACCATGGTGAATATGAGAACGCTGGCTACTACAGACTGGTCAAATGACTGCAGCAGCCTATTGCACATGTTGAAGGACCCGAGTCTCCTCAGGAAGAACAGCCTAATTCGCTCCTTGTTCCTGTAGAGCAGTTATTCCCAGCCAGACCACAGATGATTTGAGGTATTTTTTTTTTCTTTTTTTTTAATTTTCTTTCAGAGAAATATTTAATTAGCATATTTTTATCATCAGAAGCATGAATAGTCTCTCCACTACAATAAAAAATAAAGATAAATAAACATCTAGACATGATTTTTGAACGTTAACAGTAGGCTACCGGGTAGCCGCTAAAACTCGAATCAGTTGACTGTATCACTTTCTGTAGCTAGCCTAGCACGCTAGTTAACTTTCTCGGCTCGTCTGCAGTCAGCCGCCAGAGGCGAAAATGTGTGACAAACGAAAAGGAGATGACGGCAGCTCATCTGCAAAAAAAGTTAGGACCTACAGCAATCGCGAAAATTACATCACCATGGGCTTCACTGAGGGACCAGACAAACAACCTGAGTGTGTGATTTGTGGAGAAAAGTTGGCAAACTCGAGCCTGAAGCCCAGCAAGCTGAAGAGACATCAGGCGTCTAAGCACCCAGAAACCGTTGGGAAGGATCCAGATTTTTTCAGAGGAAAGAACAGTCTCTCAAGGCGAACAAGCCCGTCGATGTTAGAGTAGCGTGGAGCAGGGGTGGCAGTGATTTACAGAAGGCTACCGAAGCCTCCTTTGAGTGTTCGCTTTTAATTGCAAAAGCAAAGAAACCGCACAATATTGGCGAGCAGCTCATCAAACCAGCCTGCATCAAAATGGTTTAGAATCTGTGCGGCCCACAGGTGGCGGATAAACTAAAATCAGTACCACTCTCGAACAATGTAGTGAATGACCGAATTGATAAGATGTCAAGTGATTGCGAGCAGCAGCTGTCAGAAAAGCTTAGAAAGGGTCCATTTGCCATATAACTTGATGAAACTACAACTGTCACAGACGAGGCTGTGCTCATCGTTTATGTGCAGTATATCGAAAATGAGGATCTGAAGCAGGACATTCTCATGTCAGTCAACCTTACTACCACCACTCAAGGTGAGGATATTTTTACTGCAGTGGATTCTTACTTCATTCAACATAAATGCAAACCGTTCACCATTAGGGCCTGATTTGAGAGGATGAATACAGGATTTGAATATTGGCCAACATTTTGAAATACATATGGTGCAAGATGAGATTTGTTGATTGAAGGCACAAGTCAAAGAAGCATAGTGGGTCTAATTATGATGCATATGCCTGTGTATAAGCAGTTTGTTATTAAAATGACAAAAAAAAGTATTAAAATGACAAAAAAATAAGTATTTTATGGTATTTTATTAGGAGGGGGGTCCAGGAATTTCATCAGAGATGTTTGGGGGTCCCTGGGGGAAAAAAGGTTGGGAACCCCTGCTGTAGAGGGCCTCTGTGTTGTTTGACCAATTTATTGTTCAAGTGTACTCCCGGGATAATTCTTTTTGACCCACTTTTTCTCCTCCTTTTTCTGTGATTTTTCTCCCCATCCCAATCCACCTCTCGTGCCAATTCTCCCTCCCCTGTCCTGATCGTTGCTCGCATATGCCCCCCACTGGCCGGTTGTAGGGAGGATAGAAGCCTTGCATCACATGTCCCCTCCGATACATGTAGAGGCAGCCTGTCACATCTTTTCACCTGCCAGCGCGGACTCTCATTTGGCGAGGAGTAACGTGTGGGAGGCTCACACTGCCCCCGCCATTTTCCTGACTTTGCTGTGCAGGTGCCTTGACCGACCTGTAGGAGTCGCTGTTTACAACGACCAGACTACCACCCTTCGACCTCCCACCCAGCCAACTCTGCCAATTGAGCTAGTATGACGGCCGGCCCATGCCGGAGGCAAAGCCGACAGCCGGATTCGAACCCGGTGTCTCTTACGTTGGTGACGAGCGCAATGTCAGCTGCGCCGCCCGTGTACTCCCAGGATCTTGTGGGTGTCCATCACCTCCACCTCCTCCCCTCCGATACAGGTGGTTGTTGTTGCACCCTGCACCCTACACAGCTCTCCACCAGGGCTCTGTACCTCATTGCCATCTGTGTCGTCTGTAACTTGTGTTGGTGGCACATATCTGAGTTGAAGCAGAAGTCGTAGGTGTAGAGGGTGAACAGGAAGGGTGACAGCACAGGTCCTTGGGGGGGGCGTCCTGCCAGCTGCTCTGCAGTCTGACGCTGCAGTCTTTTTAAAAACAAATACATAATGTATTTATGTATATAGGTATGTGTAGATACATGTATCCTGTAAGGAGATAGGTATGTCTGTATTAAGGCTGTCAATCGATTAAAATATTTAATCTGATTAATCGCACGATTGTCCATAGTTAACTGGCAATTAGTCGTAAATTAATCGCATATTTTGTATCTGTTCTAAATCTACCTTAAACGGATATTTTTCAAGTTTCAATACGCTTAATCGACATGAGAGTCGACAATGCTTGCTTTATGCAAAAAAAATTCACGTTTATTTATTGCCACAATGACAAATACTGTCCAGAATCTTCAAGTAACTAAGATGTGCAAACTGCATTGTAAAGAAATTAAATTATCGGTATGGATATAATATAGGTATGTGTTTATAAAGGTGGATGTATCCTGTATAGATATATGAATATAGGTATGTGTGTATAAATGTGGATGTATACTATAGATATATGAATATAGGTATGTGTGTATAAAGGTGGATGTATCCTGTATAGATATATGCATATAGGTATGTGTGTATAAAGGCGGATGTATACTATATATGTATAGGTATGTGTGTATACAGGTGGATGTATCCTGTATAGATATATGCATATAGGTATGTGTGTATAAAGGTGGATGTATACTATATATATGTATAGGTATGTGTGTATAAATGTGGATGTATACTATATATATATATTTTTTTATCCACTTTTCCTCCCCATTTTTCTATTTTTCTCCCATCCCAATTTCGTGTATCCAATTCTTCCCTCCCCTGTCTTGAACGTTGCTAGACTATGCCTCCCACTGGTCGGTTGTAGTGAGGACAGAAGCCTTGCATCACGTGTCCCCTCCGGTACACGAGGAGGCAGCCTGTCACATCTTTTCCCCGCAGCAGCTCGAACTCTCAGTGGCGAGGAGTAACGCGTGGGAGGCTCACGCTGCCCCCGTCACTTCCTGCTTCCGTCGCACCGGCGTCACCAAACCGACCTGTAGGAGTCGCTGTCCACAACGTCAAATCCCCACCCACCGGCTTTCCCACCCTCTAACACTTGCCAATTGTGTTAGTATGAACAACCGGCCAGCCGGTAGCAACGCCGAGAGCTGGGCTCGAACCCAGCGTCTCCTGCGTTAGTGGCGAGCGCCTTGCCCACTGTGCAAATCAGCCGCCTATCCTATGTATATAGGTATGTGTGTATAAATGTGGATGTATCCTGTATGGAAACTGTATATGTACAGTATATGCATATTGTTAGGACTCAGTAAGTGGTGGGCTCAAATGCACAACACGGAAGACATTTATTAGGTAGGCTTGTCTCTAGTGTCAAGTAGGCTTGTCTCTAGTGTCAGGTAGGCTTGTCTCTAGTGTCAGGTAGGCTCGTCTCTAGTGTCAGGTAGGCTTGTCTCTAGTGTCAGGTAGGCTTGTCTCTAGTGTCTGGAGAGAGAGAGAGACCTGCAGCCGGCTGACAGCAGACAGTCTGTCGCAAAAAACTAACGAACTAAAACTAAAATGAACTAAAACGAAAACGAATGCAAAAAAAATTACGCAAAAAAACTAACGAACTAAAACTAAAACGAACTAAAACGAAAACGAACTAAAACGAAAACGAATGCAAAAAACGAACGCAACAAAACCAACACAAAAAAACGAACGCAAAAAAACTAACACAAAAAAAACGAACGCAAAAAACGAACGAAAAAACGAACGCAAAAAAACTAACGAACTAAAACTAAAACGAACTAAAACGAAAACGAATTAAAACGAAAACGAACGCAAAAAAATTTACGCAAAAAAACGAACAAACTAAAACTAAAACGAACTAAAACGAAAACGAACGCAAAAAAACGAACGCAAAAAAACGAACACAAAAAAAAGAACGAAAAAAAAGAACACAAAAATCGAACGCAAAAAAACGAACGAAAAAAACGAACGCAAAAAACTAACGAACTAAAACTAAAACGAACTAAAACTAAAACGAACTAAAACGAAAACATTTATTACTACGCAAAGGGGGAGAAACAACAAGTGCGGTGTTGTGTGCGTCTTTCGCCTAGCGGGCAGATGATCGTGGCCAGTGGGGAGCACTGGAGGTAGTTGGCTGGACACGGAGAGAAAAACTAAATAAGTCTCCACGAAAAAACACAGCACAAAAATACAAAGACGAAAAAACACGGGAGGATTGTATACGGAAATACAATGTTAGAAAAAACGCAATAGAATGAAAATTTCAAAAAAATCACGGGAGGGTTGTATACAGGGAAATACAACGGCAAGAGATCTCAACACATAATTGGTAAACAGCGTAATGAAAGGTACGATAGAGGCTACTTGCCAGGCCATTCTTAGGGAACATCTGACGCTGAATGGAAGGAGAACCAGGCTTCTTGTAGTGCATTCAGGCAGTGGTCTTCAGGGCCTTCAAATGCTGAATTCATAGAAACCTCTTGACCATTGAGTGTTGAGCTGCAGTGGACGATATGATTGGCCAACTGGATATAACTTTATTTATGTATCACTGTATGACTTGGCTATTGTTCACAAATGCAACCAATAAAAAAAAATGAAAATAAAAATATGTGTCAGAATGCAGGTAGGTGAATTCCAATGGTTGAAGGCAATCACAGAGACAGAGAGTGTTTACTCTTGAACAGGTTCGACTTTAATAGTAAGAACACAGAGTAAATTCTAAGAGAGAACAAGTGCTAAAAGCACAAGTGTAAGATAAGGTAAATGGGAGCTTATTGGAGGTCCACAGAAGAACCGTCCGCGTTATCCCCGAACGCAATTAGTGAAGACCTGACAATGGACAAGCAGAAGAGAGGTATGTTAAATAGAGACAAATACCAACATTCCACACACACCCCCGTGACAGCCAATCAGGAACCACCCCTAAGTGACAGCACTAATTGACAGGGAAATGACAGGTGACAAGCCCAGTGACATATGCCAGGAATATGGGTGGTCACCGACCGAGGTCGGTGTCCAGAATGTAACAGTACCCTCCCCCGACGAACGGCACCAGACGTTCACCTAGGAGCCTCGGGATTCAGCCGCCGGAAATCAACGATCAGGCTGGGATCTAAAATATCCCTTTGAGGCACCCAAGAACGCTCTTCTATCCCGTACCCCTCCCAATCCACCAAGAACTGAAACCCCCTACCCCTCCGCCTACAACCCAGTATCCTCCGCACCGTGTAAATGGGTTGACCGCCAATAAACCGGGGCGGAGGAACCACAGGCAGTGGCGGGGCCAAGGGCGATGAGAGGAATGGCTTCAACAGGGACACATGAAACGTCGGATGAACCCTCATAGAGCTCGGAAGTCGTAGCTTGTAAGCCACTGGATTAACCCGATGAATCACTTTAAATGGTCCTATAAAGCGAGGAGCCAGCTTCTTGGATTCCACCCGGAGAGGGAGATCCCGGGTGGAAAGCCAAACCCGCTGCCCTGGACGGTAAACTGGAGCCGGACGACGCTTACGGTTAGCCTGCCGTTGGGTACTAACCGAAACCTTCTGTAGCGCCTTCCGAACCTGTTTCCACGTCCTGCGACAGCGAGCCACATGTGCCTGGGCCGAGGGCACCTCCGCCTCCTGCTCCTGCTCGGGAAACAGAGGAGGTTGAAAACCATACTGGCACTGAAAGGGAGACATACCGGTAGAAGAGGAGAGAAGGGTATTATGCGCGTACTCAGCCCAAGCCAACCTCCTACTCCACGTTGCCGGACTACCGGCAACGTAACACCTCAAGACCCTCTCCAAATCCTGGTTGACCCTCTCCGTCTGCCCGTTCGACTGTGGATGGAACCCAGACGACAGACTGACAGAGGCGCCGAGGCCGGCGGCAAACGCCTTCCAGAACCTGGAGGCGAACTGAGGACCCCGGTCCGACACGATATCTACTGGCAGCCCGTGGACCCGAAAGACATGCTGTATAATTAAATCAGCAGTCTCCCGGGCCGAAGGAAGCTTGGGGAGAGGGACAAAGTGAGCCGCCTTAGAGAACCGATCCACCACCACCAAAATGGTGGTGAATCCGTCCGAAAGGGGAAGACCAGAAATAAAGTCCAGAGATATGTGTGACCAGGGTCGTTTAGGAATAGGAAGTGGTCGGAGGAGACCCGCCGGTGCCCGTCGAGAGGTCTTACTACGTGCGCACACCGGACAGGCCGCCACAAAGGAACGCGTATCCCCCTCCACTGTCGGCCACCAGAACCTCCTACGGATAAATTCCAGGGTCCTGGTTGCCCCTGGGTGGCTGGTGAGGGATGACGCATGTGCCCACTGTAGCAAGCGTGAGCGCGCCACCTTGGGAACATACGACCGTCCCGGAGGACCCCCACCAGGATCGGGCTCCCGCGTTAGCGCCGACCTTACCACCTTCTCTATGCCCCAAGACACGGGTGCCAAAATCAAGGCCGGTGGAATAATGGGATGGGGCTGCTCCTCCCGCCCAGGAAGATCAAACTGGCGCGACAACGCGCCAGGTTTGATATTCTTGGAGCCGGGTCTATAGGAGATGGTATATCGAAATCGTGTGAAGAACAACGTCCACCTGGCCTGGCGAGCGTTAAGGCGTTTAGCCCCTTGGATGTAAGCCAAGTTCTTATGGTCAGTCCAAATAATGAATGGATGTGCCGCCCCCTCCAACCAATGTCTCCACTCCTCCAGTGCCAATTTGATCGCCAATAACTCCCGATTACCCACGTCGTAATTACGCTCGGCTGGTGACAGACGGCGAGAAAAAAAAGCACACGGGTGCACCTTCCCATCCTTTAAGCATCTCTGAGAGAGCACCCCCCCCACCGCGACGTCAGAGGCATCCACCTCCACAATGAACGGAACCTCCGCGTCATGGCGGATCAATACAGGAGCGGATGTAAAACGACGTTTAAGATCGCAGAAGGCCGACTCAGCCCTAGGCGACCATTCAAAGCCAGGGAGAGAGGCCTTAGTGAGAGCTGTTAAGGGATTGACTAAGGCGCTAAAATTGCGAATAAAGCGCCTGTAAAAATTTGCAAAGCCCAAAAAACGTTGTAACCCCTTGAGCGACGAAGGCCGTGGCCAGTCCAAAACTTCACTCACCTTGGCTGGATCCATGCGCAGATCGCCCTTCGTCAACACAAAGCCCAGGAAGGACACGGTGTCCGTGTGAAACACACACTTCTCAGCCTTAACGAATAGTTGATGCTTGAGGAGACGGTCTAGCACCTCCCGAACGTGCATTTGGTGTTGCACCATATCGCGAGAAAAAATCAGGATATCATCTAAGTAGACAAACACCGACACCCCAATCAAGTCTCGCAGCACGTCGTTAACCAGGGCTTGGAAGACTGCCGGAGCATTAGCCAAACCAAAGGGCATGACCAAATACTCATAGTGCCCATTGGGTGTGTTAAATGCAGTCTTCCACTCGTCTCCCTCTCTAATCCTGACCAGGTTGTATGCATTACGTAAGTCAAGTTTAGAAAAGACCTGTGCCCCCTGTAAGCACTCAAAGGCCGTGTCCATGAGGGGTAAAGGATATCGGTTCTTGATGGAAACGTCATTCAATCCCCTATAATCAATGCATGGGCGCTGATCCCCATCCTTTTTATCAACAAAAAAGAAGCCAGCGCCGGCAGGGGAAGTGGAAGGGCGTATGTGCCCCGCAAGCAATGCCTCCTCTATGTAGGTGTTCATGGCCAAGGTTTCGGGGCGTGAGAGAGAGAACATTCGCCCGCGAGGCGGGGAGGTACCGGGTAGAAGATTAATGGGACAGTCGTATGATCTATGAGGCGGAAGTGCTTTAGCACGCGTCTTGCTAAAAACGTCCGCCAGGTCCCAATAGATCTCAGGCACCCCTATTAAATCGGGATTAGAGGGTAGATCAGAATCTGCCACGCTCCCCACCATCCTGGAGAAAGAGGGAGGAGACAAAAGAGAAGAGGGGGGGGGGAGACAAGGGTTTGGGCAAACTCCCGCTGACGATCGACTTGACGTCGGCCGCCGTTGAGAGTTCGCCCGTGCTCCAATTAATGACACAAACACATGACGACAACCAGGGATGACCCAACACCATGACAGAATAGGGGGAAAAGATGACAAAAAAAGTAACCCATTCCCACTCCCCACCCTCCACCCGGATGTGTAAGGGAACTGTGCGCTGGGTGACGCTCCCACTGCCCAGGGGCCGACCGTCCAGGGCATAGACTGGTAAGGGAACCCCTAAGTCCTCCACCGGGGTTCCCCACTCCTTCACCAATCCCACGTGAATAAAATTGCCCGCCGCCCCTGAGTCAATGAGAGCCTTAGTTCCCCTAATGTCACCCCCACAGTTGATCGCCACCTCAAAAAATGTGCGAGAATCCGTGGTTTTGGCAGGAATGAGCCCACCTGCTGGCGCCCTCTCGAGGCCCGACGGCGCACCTTCCATCCCCGATTGGCGCCGAGCCGATCCAGCCTGGACCCGACAGCTGCCGAAGCGGTGACCGGTGCGGCCGCACCGGAAGCAGCGTCGCTCTTTGATGAAGCGCTGCCTCTCGTCGTCCGAGAGCGACAGCGCTCCAAGCTGCATGGATTCATCACCCAGTGGCCCACTCGTGTAATGCATGGAATTATCAACACCAGGAGAAGAAGGAAAACATACCTGGGGCTGGGTGTTGTTGACATGCTCCTTCTCCCTCTCCCGGTGCCGATTATCCATCTTGATGGTGGTGTTGATCAGCACTTCCAGCTGCTCGGGGATCTCACGCGCGGAGAGAGCATCTCGCATCCGCGCTGAGAGTCCCCTGACGAACAGAACCACGCAGACGTTCTCCGCCCAAGCTGTCTCCCGAGCCAAGATCCGAAATTTGATAGCATAAGCTGCGACTGTGCGGAGGCCCTGCCGGCAGTCGAGAAGACGACCACCAGCCTCGAAGATCGAGAGTACCCGGGAAGTATCGAATACTCTTCTCAATTCCCGGGTAAAGGCGTCCAGACTGTCGCAGATTATCGCCCCTGCCTCTAATTCCGCCGTAGCCCAGGAGAGAGCTTCGCCGGTGAGCAGTGTGATAATATACGCTACCTGCGCTGTCTCCGATGGAAATGATCGTGGTTGCAGCCGGAAAACGAGTAGACACTGGGTGATGAATTCCCGACAACCATCCGGTGATCCGTCATAGCGAGCGGGCGCCTGCAGATGTGGTTCGCGGGACCGCTCCTGGACCCCGAACCCCCCCCGACTTTCCTCTGCGTGGAGCGCTGCTTCCCCCGCCGCCGACTGCACACCAGCCACTCCTTCTTGGGCTTGTCGAGCTGTGGCCAACGCCGACTGCGCCACCGCTTGGGATGATCCGACGACCCCATTGAGTCGGATTAACTCGGCGCTGACCAGCTGCTGATGTTCCTCCATCCGTGTCTGGGTTGCTCCCTGCGTCCGGAGCATCTCCATGATGGCCTCCATGGAATTCTGATGGTCAGGTCTTCTGTCAGAATGCAGGTAGGTGAATTCCAATGGT
>NC_140170.1:60650470-60654895 GCF_963971535.1 Notolepis coatsorum
AGGTGACACTATGCTCGGTGCAGCAGTGTAAAGGTGACACTATGCTCGGTGTAAAGGTGACACTATGCTCGGTGTAAAGGTGACACTATGCTCAGTGTAAAGGTGACACTATGCTCAGTGTAAAGGTGACACTATGCTCAGTGTAAATGTGACACTATGCTCGGTGTAAAGGTGACACTATGCTCAGTGTAAAGGTGACACTATGCTCAGTGCAGCAGTGTAAAGGTGACACTATGCTCAGTGTAAAGGTGACACTATGCTCAGTGCAGCAGTGTAAAGGTGACACTATGCTCAGTGTAAAGGTGCCACTATGCTCAGTGTAAAGGTGACACTATGCTCGGTGTAAAGGTGACACTATGCTCAGTGTAAAGACGACACTATGCTCTGTGTATAATGTACATACGTTTGTTTTAAATGCATGGTAAAAGACATGCTAAGGTCCTGCGATAGTGCAATACAGTGTTAGTGTTATGGTTTGTAAACAACCCCAACAGCACGGCACAGACAGGTAGTTCAGAGTTAGCCAAAAACCAGGGCGTATTTATTTACAAAACAGAAATGAGTGAAAACAACAAAAAGCACAAGGGGAGAAATGTTCTTGGCAGAGTTGTCTGCGGCTCTGCAGCTCGTCTTCAGAGCAGAGACGGCACTGTGGCGTTGCGCCTCTGACTCTGCGGCTCTGCAGCTACTTGACGATCCACTCGGGAAAACAGAGAGAGAGATAATGTCAACAAGACGAGCGAACGGAATACAAGGCTGTCCAGTATTGTTTAGCTGAGTCAGTAACAACAACAAGCGGCTCCTCTTCAGTGTTACCCAAACACACAAAAAACAGAAAGGTCCCGAGTCCAGGAAAATGCGAGAAAAACAGTATCCAAAAAAAAGTACGTTCCAAAACTCACCAAGGCGCAATTGCGCAAAGCGGTCTATGAGGCAGAGATCCAACGGATGGCAGAGAAAAGCAACAGCGGCGACTTCCCTAGATGTCCTGGAGAAAAAACAGACGAGGTACAACACGGGAGGAAACAAGCAGCAGCCAGTGGTAATCCAAAACGACCCGACACAGAACGTTAGGAACACCAGAGTATATAAGGGCTCCACCGAGCTGATTAGAACTCACTTCAGGTGCGCGAAGGTAATTGGTTCCTTGAAGCGTGCGGAATCGGACCAATCCTCACAGTTAGCTACAGATGAGGCACTGGGTCTTATGTACACTACTATACAATACTATACACTATACAGTTATACTATATATCCTTATGCTATCTTGCTATATCCATCTATTACTATACAAGAACCTTTCCATTGTGAAAAGTGACCGTTGAGTGTGAGCGTGTGCAGCATGTGTTTGTGTGTGTGCGTGCTAAAGTGACTGTTAGTGTGTGAGCGTATACGGTATGTGTGTGTGTGTGTGCTCATGTGTACTTGTGTGTGGAGAGTTCCGTGTTCAAGACTCTGATGGCCTGGGGGAAGAAGCTGAGCCGAAGTGTAAAGACGACACTATGTCTCGGTGTGGAATTAACTTCGGCAGGTGGTAAGAACAAAATGACAGTTTTGCGGAGAACATGCTGCGATGGCTTCAGGCTCCACAGTGTTGCACCTGCTCGCTCTTCGGTCTAGTCGTATGCCCTGTGTGCTGGTTCCCATGGCAACGCGTGATCATCTACTAAACTGCGGAGCCACACAGATTAGATTAGACTTGATTTGATTTAATTTGATTTCATTTTATTTGATTTGATTTGATTTGATTTGATCTGATTTGATCTGATTAGATTTTTGTATAATATCTTTGATATGTATATATATATACTGTATATTACTTGCTCTTTAGATTAGATTAGATACGATTTGATTAAAATGTATTGTCATTATACACCACAAGTACAGTACAAACGAAAGGTTTGGCATCCAACCAGAGTGCAAATGTAACAATAAAGTGCAATAGTGACATACAATGTACAGGCGATTTAACTGGGTGTAGTGCTAATTAGATGTACAGAGTTGTAATAATAAATATGTACAGTGATACTGTGAGGGTAGGGGGGTAGCGGAGCCCAATCGCAAACAACAGGAGGAGAGAAAATGGAGCGGTTTAGGTTTCTTTAATTGTATCTTCCCCAAACAGACAGAGTAACATCAGGAAGGTGCAACAGACATGGGTTAGAATTGTTCTTGGGAGAGAATGGGAACAGGTGCACTCCCAGTGCAGCCGTAGGCAGAGGACACCGGTCTTGTGTCGAGAGAGACTGACAGCAGGGGTACTCCTTGTGCGGCACGAGACGTCCCGGCAGGAAGGGCGCGGAGCGGGAGTCCTGGGCACAAGAGAGACAAGATTAGGAGAGGAATAATCACAGAGCAGGTCTAGCAGTCTTCAGGTAGAGCGTCGTTACCTAGGTAGGCAGTTTAACACTGCGACGAGGAACGACAGGATCTGCCAGATGATATAGGGACCGCCTGATGATGTAATCGCTCACAGCCGCCATGATTGAAGTCCCTCTGGCAGCGTGGGAACGCTTCAGCAGGAAGCTGCCCGTATATGGGCACGGCAGGATGAGGGCAGAGGAAGGCACGAGCCCTGATCGTGACAGATACAGGTATAAAGACACTATGGTAGTAAGTCATATTGGCCAGCAGCGTAACTACTGTAGTAAGAGTAGGTAAGGGATATGTACAGATAAAGATATAGTATCTACAGATATGTACAGTAAAAGGATTATATGCAGGTAAGTACAGACAGATGTGGATAGATATATACGGTATAGACTGTACAGCATTATTGTACATGCTGTTCATACAGAGTTATATTGGTTATATGCAGGTGTATAAGTAGGTATATAGAAGGGTTATATGCAGGTACATATGCGGTAATATAAATAATATATAATGTATATACGTATATGCATCACTATTGTACATGCTTACATACAGAGTTATATGGGTAGACTATAGTATGAGGTAGGCAGTAACGATTATTATGATTACTACGATCACAGTGTAGGGCAGTTGTAGACAGTGAAAGCATAGTCCATTGGCTGGCAACGTGTTCGACTGTGTTTCTGTTCAGGGCAGGTCTGTGTTGGAATTCAGGACAAACCTCTCCTTTAGTGCCACACTGAGTGCACCAAGCTTTCTTCTTTCTTGTTTTCTCGTCTCAGAAGTTGCCAAAAGGAGAGACAGAGAGACAGAGAGAGAGAGAGAGAGAGTAGAGAGAGAGAAGAGGAGAGAGAGAGAGAGAGAGAGAGAGAGAGAGAGAGAGAGAGAGAGAGAGAGAGAGAGAGAGAGAGAGAGAGAGAGAGAGAGAGAGAGAGAGAGAGAGAGAGAGAGAGAGGACTTTGGCGACGTGACAGACAAGACAGGAGGAAGAAGCTCACACTGCCTTGCAATTCTGGGGGCGGGCAGCTCAGAGGACCAAACTGCCTTGCATTCTGGGGGCTGGCAGCTCAGAGGACCAAACTGCCTTGCATTCTGGGTGCTGGCAGCTCAGAGGCCCCCTGCTGTGCAGTAACTCTCCTGGAATAACTTCACCAACACGTCACTGGACACCTTTTACACCTGCCTGGAAACGTGGCCTTTGATGGTTTCCTTCAAGGTGACCCCTCAACCATTACAGGCTGCTTCATCACCTCTGTTGGCCTGCTGTCGTTCCCATAGCAACCCTGCTGGACTGACAGATGAGAGGTGCGGGAGCTGGGCCTCCCATGTAGTCAGAGACTCACATATGCTCAGACACACGCGCACACACACACACACACACACATACAATTAGCCCTTCATGAAACATGTAAACTGTTTTACCTGATGCTATTGCTGATCTGATTATGCTCTTGCCACTGCACAAATGGCCGTCTGTATTTGTATTTGATTTGTATGTTTTTTTGTTTAATGCCCTTGTTTTTATGTTGAAACTTGTTGTGTGCTGTGTTGGTCAGGACTCTTGGAAGAAGAGATCTTGTATCTCAATGGGACATTCCTGGATAAATAAATCAAAGAAAAATGCACACACACAGACACAGACGCACGCACACACACATACGCAAGCATACACACACACAAGCATACACACACACACACACATGAATACAGTGTCTCAGTTTTTTTTTGGCTGCTCTGGGTTCAGTGTTAAATGGCAGGGCTAGACATTAACAAACGAACAGGGTTCTCAGAAAGTAGGTCTGAGCCTCTTCTGACCTCGATTCTCTATTTCCCCTGCGAGTACACACACACACACACACACACACACACACACACACACACACACAAACACACAAACGCACACACACACCACACACACACACACACACACACACACACACACACACACACACACACACACACACACATACACACGCACACAAATACACACTCCTCTCTCTCTGTCTCTCTCGCTTTGTCGTTCTCTTTCTCGTTATTAATTGTCTCTCTCTC
>NC_140170.1:60655095-60657595 GCF_963971535.1 Notolepis coatsorum
CTAACCTATATCTCCTCTCAACTCTCTATCTCTCTCAACCTCTCTCCTCATCTCAACCCCTCTCTCTCCTCTCACCTCTCTCTCTCTCTCTCTCTCTCCTCCTCTCTCTCTCTCTCTCTTCTCTCTCTCTTCTCTCTCTCTCTCTCTCTCTCTCTCTCTCTCTCTCTCTCTCTCTCTCTCTCTCTCTCTCTCTCTCTCTCTCTCTCTCTCTCTCTCTCTTCCCTGGCTGTCGCCGGATCCTGACGACGGAGGCTCATTGTGGGTGTCACTCACGGTTCAGCCCACAGCAGGGTACCGGTGTCAGTCATGTCGGAACCGGTGCCACACTCTGTACACTCAGTTCTCCAGACTCAAGTTCAAGTTTCAAGTTTCAAGTTTCTTTATCAGTTGTCATACAAAAGTACAGAATACTTTTATATAAAATGCTTCTTTCTGTTTTGCTCCAGAGATGTGGCTAGATAAAATAGATAGTAAGTATAAAATAAGTATATGTGCGGCTACGTGGCGCAGTGGGCAAGGCGCTCGCAACGAATGCTGAAGACTAGGCTCGAACAGGATGCCTCCTGTTCGAGCCCCGCTCTCCACATTGCTTTCAGTTTAGCTGGTCGTCCACAGTAATACACATTGGCCGTATTACGGGGAGGGAAACTGAAGGGTGGGGATCGGGCGTTGTGGACAGCGACTCCTACAGGTCGGTTGGTGCGCCTGCGCAGTAGAATCAAGAAGCGACGGGGGCGGGGCCCCTCCAAAGCCCAGACCCCCGACGCTGAAAGATCGAGCCGCGCAGGTGAAAAGATGCGACGGCTGTTACCTCGAGTATCGGAGGGGACTCGTGCTATGTATGACTTAGTCACATTGCAGCCGGCTTGTGGGAGGCAAGAAACAACGTTCGAAGACAGGGAGGGTTGAATTGGACGATATGAAAATTGGGATGGGAGAAAATAGAAAATGGGAGAAAAAGTAGATAAAAAAGAAAAAGTATAAAATAAGTATAATGAGTATAAATAGAAGTCAAGTACGTAGACAAAGTGTTCAATATACATAATATACAATGCAGAGTAGAAAGGTAACTGAGTTACATACAATATACAGTACAATACAGAAATGGATGAGGTACAATTTAGGTACAACGAGGTATGAGTTGTAGTGCAAATTATTACCAATAAATATAAAGTGTGTTCAAGTGTCTAAAGTGGGTAAAGTGGGTGCTGCAGTGAGTTGTTTGTTTAAAGTGAGTGTGTGCGTGTGGATGTGTGTGCTGTGAGTGTATTTGATGGTTTGTTACATAGTGTTATTGTCATTTAGTTATTGTCACTCGACCCTGTTCAGCTGAGTTGTTTTTACTTTCAGAGGAAAACCCGTGTTTTCCCGGTCATGAGGCAGACATAACCTGTTAATCTGTAGACCGTTTCGCCTAAAGGTACATGCCTAAGTAAATGGAAGATTGCTCCACTTCTGCAAGGTCAATTTGCATGTTCTTGGTATCTAGGACATCTAGGGACCTGGGGGTATGTATTTCCAGTGTCAGAAATATTGTGTCTGTTACTAGTAATTATTCAATTGTAATGAATAAATTAATTATGATTAATTATGATTTATGATTTTGATGATGATGATCAAAATGTATACGGGTAGGAGAAAATGCTCACTGAGCTCATTCACCACCTTATTGAGATCATGTGTACAAAGAATCTAAGCAAATGAACAGCGGGAAGATGATTAAACAGAAGGATTTGTAGATACAGTAATTAATGATAATCGAATTCATATTTGACCTTGATCTTGACATTGACCTTATTATGGCCAAATCATTCATCTATGGATATGGAAAATGCTCCTCTTTCCAATGCAGGGTTGTATCTGGATTTAGTAATTTCTTGCGGTTTTTACGATAATTAGCATTTTCCGATACATTTGTATTTCCGATAAATCGTATAAAACATCTGTAAAATGAAAATATACACTTTGACTACTGTTTTTGATAGGGTTATGGTCTTTACTCTTGGCTACAAAAAAAAATATTTAAAACATTGACCTCTTAACATCCAAGGGCCCACATGTCGACGATTCTTTGCCGACCTCTAGTGGCTCGGGTGTGCATTTCTTTTAATACAATATATAGAAAGAATTAAAGCCCCAATTTGTTGCCTGTCAATTGCCCTTTCAGGTGACAAAATCCGTTCAGCAGTTCTCGATTACATGCCGATATGTGAGGCGTGCCCCAAAGTACGCAAAAGTACACATTACCACCCCGACTCCCGGGGCTCTACTCCGTCAATCATTTGGCGATCTCGAAGATCTTTGCACAGGGTTGTAGCCAATGAGTGTGGCTTCCAATGATACCCCATGATATGATAATTGGGGATCTAATACGGTCTCTATTGATCGATGTATGATAAAGAAAAGCAGGGGACCTTAAGGCTTAACAGGTTGTAACGGTTCCAGGGAGGACAATGGAATCAGTGGCCAAATGTAGATTTGTACATCCATCCTACTCCTA
>NC_140170.1:60662595-60665095 GCF_963971535.1 Notolepis coatsorum
TGACCGCTAACATAATTAAAACAGAGGTAGTTTGCCAATGGAGTACCAACATCCCATCTATACCACCTATCTTCACTGTTACTGGTGAACAACGGCGGGCTGGTTTACCCGCGGGAGGCTCTCCTCTGCTTTCGAGACAGAGTTGCAGAGCCACAGAGGAATCTACCAGCCGAAATAAAGATTCGCAGACGGGGAAATCGAGCTGGCACAAGCGTGAAGGACAGGAGAAAGGAGAGCAGGAGATTCAAGCCTTACCTGCCCTCTGTCGTCATGGGGAACGTGCGATCGCTGGCCAACAAGACGGACGAGCTCTCAGCCCTGATGATCAACCAGCGTGAGTACAAGGAGGCAAGCCTACTGTGCTTTACAGAATCCTGGCTGAACGAGAACATCCCGGACAGTGCAATCGAACAGGAGGGCTTCACGGTGGTGCGCGCCGACCGGAGTAAACAGAGCGGCAAGCGGAGAGGCGGAGGGCTTGTTGTCTTTGTTAACGCCAAATGGTGCCACCCGGGGCACATCACCATTAAGGAACGCATCTGTACCCCCGACATTGAACTATTGGCACTGAGTCTGCGGCCATACTATTTACCGCGAGAAATAACACACGTCCTGGCTCTAACTGTTTACATCCCACCCAGCGCGGCGGCGGCGCAGGCGAGTGACGTCATACACTCCACCGTCGCGGCGCTTCAGACAAAACACCCGGATGCATTTATTTTTATCAATGGGGACTTCAACCATGTCAGACTGAACAAGACCCTGACAAACTTCACCCAGTATGTCACCTGCAAAACCAGGGGAGACAAAACACTGGACCTCCTGTATGCTAACGTGAAGGAGGCTTTCAGTGCGACTTCCCTGCCCCCCCTCGGCCAGTCAGACCACAACCTTGTGAGGCTTGTATCCACATACACGCCTCTCATTAAGAGACAGCCTCCGACCACCATGTCTGTCCCACAGTGGTCTGACGATGTCGAGGAGGAGCTACAGGAGTGTTTCAGGTCGACAGACTGGGACATGTTTGAGAGGGCCCATGGTGATGACATTGATGGACTATCCCACTGCATCACAGACTACATCAGGTTCTGTGAGGAGAGCATCGTACCCACAAAGAAGGTACGCTGCTTTTCAAACAATAAACCCTGGATTAGCAAGGACATTAAACACCTGCTAAACAGGAAAAAGAGGGCCTTCATGGCAGGGGACACTGAGCAGGCCAGGGCTGTCCAAAGGGAGCTCAAAAAAGAGCTAAGGGCAGCCAAGGTCAGCTACAAGGACAGGCTGGAGGGCAGACTACAGGCCAACAACACCAGGGAGGTGTGGGCGGGGGTCAGGAAGATCACTGGTTTCAAACAGCAGGGCACAGCTGTTGAGGGCCCGCCAGAGCGTGCAAACGAGTTCAACTCGTTTTTCAACCGCTTTGACCAGAGTGGCCTCCCCACACCCCTCCCCCCACCCATCGACACCAGCACCAGATCACACCTACAAAGCAGCCCCCCCACCCCCCACCCACCCACACCCATCAGCAACGGCACCCCACCGCCAACACCAGCAGACTGCCCACCACCTCCAACCCTGACGATCACAACCAGTCAGGTCAGTAGGCAGCTCACCAGGATTAATGTAAACAAGGCCAGAGGACCGGACAACACCAATCCCAGGGTGCTCAAGGTATGTGCAGAGCAGCTGGCAGCACCGCTCCAGCATCTTTTCAACCTCTCCCTGAGGCTGGAGAGGGTGCCCCAGCTCTGGAAGACCTCCTGCATTGTCCCGGTGCCCAAGAAGGGATGTCCCAGTACCCTCAACGACTACAGGCCAGTCGCTCTGACGTCACACGTCATGAAGACGTTTGAGAGACTGGTCCTGCAACACCTCAAGCCCCTGGTGCGTGACTCCCTCGACCCCCTGCAGTTTGCATAACAGGCAAACATCGGGGTGGAGGATGCCATCATCTACATGCTCCACAGAGCATACACGCACCTGGAGAAGCCGCGCAGCTCAGTGAGGATTATGTTCTTTGATTTCTCCAGCGCCTTCAACACCATCCAGCCGTCACTGCTAGCGGAGAAGCTCTCCGCGTTGCAGCTGGAGCACGGCTTGGTGGCCTGGATCAAGGACTATCTCACTGAGAGGCCACAGTACGTCAGACTAAAGGACAGTCAGTCTGACGTACTGGTGAGCAACACCGGCACCCCCCAAGGAACTGTGCTGTCACCCTTCCTCTTCACCCTCTACACCTCAGACTTCTGCCGCAACTCAAGCGGGTGCCACCTGCAGAAGTTCTCAGACGACTCCTCCATCGTAAGCTACATCACCGACGATGATGAGGAGGAGTACAGAGCCCTGGTGGAGAGCTTCGTGGGGTGGAGCGACAGCAACCACCTACAACTCAACACCAGTAAGACCAAGGAGCTGGTGGTGGACTTCCGGAGGGGCAAGAAGAGGCCCCCCCCCGATTCCCATCTCCATTCGAGGGGTGGATGTGGAGATGGTGGAC
>NC_140170.1:60670095-60722595 GCF_963971535.1 Notolepis coatsorum
CTGTATTGTACCCATTCTGCAATCAGTTAAATAAAGTTTTCATTCATTCATTCTGTCCATCTGTCTCTCTCACTTGTTTAATCTTTGACTCCAACACTGGTTCTCTCGCAAAACCCCAAACATTACAATGCCCGCTACGATTGTGCAATAAAACAATAGTTTCGTTTGAGTTTACTCAGTTTATTTGATCAGGGACAGTGCATATCAATCAACAGTTTATACATTTATAAATTAATACAAATTACAGAAGAAAAAACATTATTATCAAACCAGATTGGAGGAGTGTAAAGGGGATAGTAAGAGACTATGGAAAACATTGAATGCAGCTATGGGTAGAAATAAAATGGGCAAAACGATATCATTTATTGAGTCAGATGGTATATTCATCACTAAACCATTTGATATTGCAACCCATTTCAACAACTACTTTGTTTCCAAGTTAAACACAATTATAAATCAAATGTTGCCAATGAGTGGTTAGCTGTCAGACTCTGTAATTAAAAAAACATATAATGTATGACAAGAAATGCAGATTTAAATTCAGGAGCACAAGTCCAAATGATATTGAAAAGCTCCTCCTAGTACTTAAACCAGATAAACCTTGCGGTGTTGATAATCTGAATGGAATACTGCTACAAATCTCTGCAAAATGTGTGGCTAAGCCACTATCACATATATTAAATTTTCTTTCCTCAGCCTTGGAAAATAGCCAAAGTAACTCCACTACCAAAGAACTATAAAGAGACATTTACAGGTTCAAACAGTAGGCCCATTAGTATTTGACCAGTAATAGGTAAGTTATTGGAAGGAATTGTGTTCAAGCAGATTCAAAAGTATTTCAACGAAAACAACATTAATTCTGATTTCCAGCATGCATACAAAGTAGGATACTCTACAGGAACTGCTTTAACATCTCTTACAGATAGCTGGCCACAACTGATCGATAGGAAGTTAGTTGTGGGTACAGTGCTCTTGAATTTCAGTGCGGCTTTCGACATCATAGATCATGACCTATTATTATTGAAATTACACACATATGGGCTTGAAGACACTGCCATGGAATGGATGAGAAGCTACTTGTCTAATAGACAACAATGTGTTGTATTTAATGGTTCCATGTCAAATATGGTAACACTCCAGTGTGCTATTCCCCAAGGAAGTTGTAAAGGAACCCCTCCTTTACTCTATATTTGTAAATAATAATAATAACAGGCTGTCATCCCCACCTGCCTGAAGAAGTCCACTATTATCCCTGTACCCAAAAAATCCAAGCCTGCTTGCCTCAACGACTACCGCCCTGTAGCTCTCACCTCCATAGCCATGAAGTGCTTCGAGAAGCTAGTAAAGGGCTACATCTGCTCCTCCCTCCCCATCAACATGGACCCCCTGCAATTTGCATACCGCCCCAACAGGTCCACGGAGGACGCCATATCCCATGTGCTGCACACAGCAGCATCACACCTGGACAAGAGGCAGGGGAACTATGTGAGAATGCTATTCATCGACTACAGCTCGGCATTCAATACCATAGTCCCCTCCATACTCATAGCCAAGCTCAGGGACCTGGGCTTGGGCTATGACCTCTGCCAGTGGGTCTTGGACTTCCTGACTGGCAGACCCCAGGTGGTGAGAGCAGGCAACTGCACCTCCTCATCCATCACCCTCAACATAGGGGCCCCCCAGGGCTGTGTTCTGAGTCCCCTCCTCTACTCCCTGTACACACACGACTGTGTGGCTCAGCGGAGTAGCAATACAATCGTCAAATTTGCTGACGACACAGTGGTGGTGGGCCTGATCTCTGCCAACGACGAGAGGGCCTACCTGGAAGAGGTCAAGGTCCTGGCGGGATGGTGCCAGGAAAACAGCCTCTCCCTGAACGTCAGCAAAACAAAGGAGATGATTGTGGACTTCAGGAGGTCGGGGGTCAAGGACTACAGCCCCCTCAGCATCGACGGGGCACCGGTTGAGAGAGTCAACAGCTTCAAGTACCTCGGAGCCTACATATCCGAGGACTTGACATGGACCACACACATTAACAGTGTGGTGAAGAAGGCACGACAACGCCTCTACTTCCTCAGGCGCCTAAGGAAGTTCCAAGTCAGCCAGAAGATCCTTAAGAACTTCTACTCATGTACAATAGAGAGCATCTTGACCGGCAACATCACCTCCTGGTTTGGGAATAGCACTGCAAAAGACCAAAGCAGACTACAAAGAGTGACACGTTCAGCCGAACGCACAATTGGAGGGGGGCTCCCCACCCTCCAGAACATTTACTACAAGCGTTGCAAGGGGAAGGCTAAGAGAATTATTAAGGACTCGAGCCACCCGAACAACTGCCTCTTTGAACTGCTGCCGTCAGGCAAGCGATACAGGAGTCTCAAGGCGAGCACAGAAAGACTCAGAAGTAGCTTCTATCCCCAGGCCATCAGGCTGCTAAACGAACAATGAATGAACACTACACAACAACAACCACCAAACACACATAGCACACACATCCACACGCACACACTCACTTTAAACAAACACACTGTAGCACCCACTCCACACACTTTATAGCACACACCCACTTTAAACAAACACACTGTAGCACCCACTCCCCACACTTTATATTTATGGATGAAGGATTGCACTACAACTCGTACACCTTACTGTAAATTGTACCTAAAATTGTACCTCATCCCATTTCTGCTTTGCACTAGATAGTACTGTACATTAGTACACTGCATAGTATTGTGTATTGTATATTATATGGTAACTCAGAACATTGTACATATGTCTATACCGAACACTGTGACCTCATTTTCTTCTTCTAAATTCATGCTATATTATGTTATTATGTTATTTGATACTATCTTGTCTAGCACAGTCTCTGGAGCGTAACAGTAAGAAGCATTTTGTATGAAAGTATTCTGTACTTCTGTATGACAACTATTAAAGAACTTGAACTTAATCTTCATTTATATAGCAATGTATAGAGCCACAATGTGTTGTATTTAATGGTTCCATGTCAAATATGGTAACACTCCAGTGTGCTATTCCCCAAGGAAGTTGTAAAGGAACCCCTCCTTTACTCTATATTTGTAAATAATAATAATAATCTTCATCTTTATATAGCAATGTATAGAGCCATAACATACTGGAATAGGATCCCATTACATATTATACGGACGGAAAACAAGGACAATCACAACAAGTTCTTTTCTTAAAGTGCGTTTGTGTATGTGCGAGTGCAGAATGTTATCGCCCTATTCCCAGATTGTCTGTAATGGCCAAAGTCTTTGAATCTCTTGTAAACAAACTGAAAAAGTTTCTAGCTGACCATAATATTCTTAACGAGTTTCAGTCAGGCTTCAGATCCATAGTACTTCAGTGACTATGCTAGTCTCAAATGACATAATTGAAGCACTAGACAAGAAAAAACTGTGCAGCATTGTTTGTTGATCCGTCTAAAGCGTTTGACTCTGTGGATCACGCATTATTGCTGATGTGATTATGCTTCTTGCCACTGCACAAATGGCCTTCTGTATTTGTATTTGATTTGTATGTTTTTTGTTTAATGCCCTTGTTTTTATGTTGAAACTTGTTGTGTGCCGTGTTGGTCAGGACTCCCTGGAAGAAGATATATTGTATCTCAATGGGACATTCCTGGATAAATAAAGGATATAAAAAAAAAATAGAAAAGAAAATAGTTGACACTTTTATCCAAAGCGACTTACAAGTTCTGTTCGACAAGTCATCAGGAAGGGCTCAACTCTATCAGCTGAGTAACAATGTTGACCAAAGTGTTGAGTGCTACACCCGAGGCCTTCCTACACCTGCAGAGAGAACCTGAGGAGAAAGACAGCCATAGAGACAAGGCAGGATGTAGTTGTTCCTGAGTTGCTCCATTATGGCATGCTCAGGCCTCCAGATGAAGAAGGGATGGAGCTGGAAGTATTTGGGTGATGGCAGCTCAGAAGTGGAATCAATGAGTTCAGGCTGAGGTGGATGACGCCACAAGGACACCATATTCATAAGATGCCGGACCGGTCGGGACCCTGGCCATAGACCCAAGGCTTCCAGCTCAGTCTTTGTCCAGATGCGCTGTTGGAGAGAGCAGTTCCATTGGCTGACATCCTGGTCAGAACTGGGGGCAGAGGCAGGCTGGGCAGGTGCAGAGGAGGCTGCAGGCACATTTCAGAAACAGTAGTTAGTAAAGAATTGTGAGTAATATTATTGGCAAAACTTAGCCTGAAGTATATAATTAGGTTGCTGTTTATCAAAAAAAAAAAATAATAATAATTGTTCTTGTTACTGACTCGTGTCAATCTTCCATGTTTTCGCTATAGTGTGTAGACCTTGCTACACATGTATTTCGTTCATATTGTTTATGGACAATGAGATGGGAGTGGAACTTTGTACATGCCCATTGGGCTTCGTTCCCTCCTAGCACTGTTTTTTTAAATAATGTGCTAAATAAATAAAATAAACATATGAAGCTAAATACTCTGCTCTCACATTGTAGCTTCCTGGGGGCTTGTTCAGAGGAGGCTGCAGGTAGACGTGCTGCAGGTAGAGGTGCAGATAATTAGGTTGCTGTTTATCATAATGAAGCTAAATACTCTGCTCTCACATTGTAGCTTCATGAGGGCTTGTTCAGAGGAGGCTGCAGGTAGCGGTGCAGCGGAGGCAGGCTGGGCTGGTGCAGAGGAGGAAGAGAAGAGGAGAAGATCTTTGATCCTCCTTGCTTCCTCAGCGGGGTCCTGCCGTAGATGTCCAGATGGACCCTTCCTGAAAGAGACATCCTTCCTTCCAGGGAACTTCTTCATTATTGCCTGTACAAAGCAAAACATCATGCATATTATAATTAAAATCACGTCACGTCTCAGTCCAGCCCCTGTACACTTGCCCACTAGTCTGACTGTCCTGATATGATTATGTTGTGTGTGCCTGCCTATACAGTGCGTATATACATGTATGGGCTTTTATTTGTCCCTGTACACTGTTTTTATTTTTTATATTATATAGATGCATGAATGCCTAGTGAAGTGAATGTACAGAATATGTTTTAAATTGTTTTTAGATTAACTTTAATGTCCTTCTATTTTTCTGTTTCTTTCTGGCTTAAACATCTAGCCCAGGTACTACAACTGAAAACTAGCAACCCTGCTAATGTTGGCATATTTACAGTTCTTTTTATTTGTATTCATTTATAAATGTTGATTGATATGCACTGTCCCTGATCAAATGAGTAAAAAAATAAAAGCATAGCAGATATAGTGAGATAGATAGATATGAGGACACAATGTATTGATCATGTAACAGCTAATAATATAATACAATTTAACTTTGCAAACTCCCATCTTACATGGTAACGTTATATGATAGATCTGCTGTAGCAGATACCGTGTCTTTCTTTATTCATTCTAAATGTACACTACGGACAAAAAAATAAACTGAAAACTAGCAACCCTGCTAATGTTGGCATATTTACAGTTTTTAATTTGTATTCATTTATAAATGTATAACTGTTGATTGATATGCACTGTCCCTGATCAAATAAACAGAGTAAAAAATAAAAGCATTGCAGATAGACAGTGAGATAGATAGATAGGACACGACTCAGTCAGCTTCACCGAGTACATCCAACTGTTGAAACTGCCAACACAAACTCAAAAACAGAACCTATTGGTAAACAAACGTATTGTTGAAAATATACAATATGACTGCTGTTGTGACATTGTTGGGATCTTATACTGTAGTTTACATTTGAGAAAAAACGAACTCAGTCACTCGGTAAATCAATTCAATTGGAGTCTCTTTAAACAGCGGCAACACAAACCCAATAACCTATTGGTAAACAAACGTATTGTTGAAAATATACAATATGACTGCTGTTGTGACAGTGTTTAGGAATCGGATCTTATTTAGTAGTTTAAACTCACCTTCAACGCTACTTTCTCCAGCTCTGCAAAACAGATCTCTTCTTCTGTTCTTCTCCTCCTAAATGTGGATACAGCAGCGCAGCATCCACAAACTCGCAACAGCGCCACATATGGCCAAAATAATACATGGTTTTGTAAACAGGGAGTGGATGGTCGTTAAGGGAATGGATCGATGTTAAGAGCGAGTGAATGGACGTTAAGGCCAACTACTCCAGGGTGCCGTGCGGACGACCCGTGTTCCAATCCCACCTTTTTCGAATTTTTTATTTTTTTTTGCGATGTAAATGCTTCAATCTGGTGCACTTTGAGAGCTATATAAAGAATTTAAGTATTTACATCACAAAAAAAAATTTAAAATTAGAAAATAAGTAATCTGATTACTGATTACTGATTACTCCTTTAAAAAGTAATCTAAGTTACTTTACTGATTACTTGATTATCAGAGTAATGGCGCTTTTCCACTGCATGGTACCTACTCTACTCTACTCTACTCTACTCTACTCGCTTTAGGTACCTGGTACTTCGTTCCTTTTCCACTGCAGGTACTAAAATAAAGTACTCAGTTTGTCTCCGTGTGGGGAGGCGGGGCTGCTGGTGTACAGCTGAGAGCTCCATAGCTCTGTGAGAGCTCCACCAGCATAGCTATGTCCGTGTCATGAGCTAGTAGGCGCAAGCCAGAGTAAAACACAGTTTTCAATCAATCAATCAATAACAACATTAACGAGACTCTCGTTGTGTCTATTCTGATAACGCTAACGTTACCTCTCATTGTGTCTATTCTACAAGCGTTAACGTTAGCTAGGCTGTCTATGCTAACGTTAGCATTAGGCTAACAAGCTGTAATGTTACCAGTCGCGTCTATTTGCTAACGTTAGCATTAGGTAATAACCGGTTTAAAATGGATGGTGATTACCTCACGTTGTGTCTATTCTATTAGCATTAACGTTACTCATAAAAACAATCAATAGCGAGTTATATTGATCGCGCTATGTACGATAGCCATGCTAAAACGCTAGCACAACATCAGCACAACATAAGCTTAAGCCTTAACAAGTCAGCGATCTTTTTGCGAGACTAAACTCTCCGCTCGGTGGCAAATTGTGTTGACGTCGGTTTTGTTTAATCAATAAATGAGGCAGAATACACAGTGACTGTATTGTTTGTTTATTGAACTTGTGCCTGCTGCAACCATAATGAAATCCTATGCGAGACATTCAAGATGGCGCGTTCTGTTTACGTTCAGACTCTCCAAACAGTGACGCGTCTCTCTTCTGACCAATCAGTGGTCTGCAGTTTTTCACGTGACATTTATGGTACCAGTTCTACCCGCTTGGCTCGCGCTTGGAACCAGAGTCGAGCAGGGACTAAAAAAGTACCAGAAAAAGTACCTGGTACCAGGTAGTACCAGGTACTTTGGTAATGGAAAACCGAAAATACCGAGTAGAGTAGAGTAGAGTAGAGTAGAGTAGGTACCATGCAGTGGAAAAGCGCCATAACTTAGTTACTTTGAAAGTAACTAGGTTACGAAGTCGTCGTCGTTCCCCCAACAGTTTTTTTTTTAAACGCTTTATTGAAAGTGCATAAATTGTTTTTAACTTGTTTCTCTGCACATAACGTAAATTGTTAAACTATTGCTTCAGCTTCTGTACCATCAAGTATGGTAAAGCAACAGTCTATGATGCTCACAGCATTAGAGCAGCCAGCCAGTGGTTTTACAAAACCAGTGTATCACATCTAACAAATGCAGGCTGAACTATTCAATTATATCAACTGTAACTATTAAATTGTTTTTATAAATGTCTCTCTATAAACATACAATCAGTCTCTCTTTAACATGTAAATTAACTGTAAATCTGGCAAATAAGAGCTTTTGCTCTGCCACCATCAACCCTCCCCGTTCCCCGTACCTGGATAACTGAGTTAGCCAGATAACTTTCGGTTAAGTCTGACTTAAGCCGGATTTTCCGGTTCCCCGTACCTGGATTGTCCAAATCACCATGACAACAGATCCAAAAGTTTGAGCCTGGTCGAAAGCAGAGTTTAAGTTCAAGTTAGCCGGTTGAAGCACAGCCACGCCCCCGCAAAGAAAGTGACAGCTTGTTTCCTGAAATTATTCCCACAGTCTACGATCTGCATTATACCATTCTGAATTACGTTTTTGTGCTCCATTCTTCCAGAGGGGGCTTTTGAAATGTAAAATAGACCCAAAATGCTGATACTAAATTCACTTTGTCCTAAATAATGCACGTTATATATACCGTGGCGCTCGCTCGGTGCGATGTACACATTATGTGGTTATTTTAATTGTAACTGGGATTAAGATGTCTGATGAGATGCGCTGTTTGACGGATTTGAGAAATTGAATGAGCCGTTGACGTCACATTAATGAATGAGGATAAAGAGAGAAAACTTCATTCAAAATAAAGAATATTCTAAACACGGGTCTCTCGTTCATTAATGTATAAACAATGAATTTATCCCATCTGGCACAGTGGCGCAGCGGTAGTGCTCAATCCTGGCAACCCAGCGACCGGTGTTCAAATCCCTGTGTTTCTAATATACATTTTTGGAATATAATATTAATGATTATACGCCAAAGTAGCCTAGTTGTAAGTTAAAATATTATAAATCTACATGCATTGAGGATGTCATTCTTTATATAGCTCTCAACGTGCACCAAATTGAATTATTCCTACATCGCAAAAAGAAGGAAAAGACCGGGTTTCGAACCCCGGTCGTCTGCGTGAAAGTCAAAAGAAGAACCCGTTAGACCACAGTGGAGATAAGTAAAAGATCGACCATACATCAATCAATGGGAAGAGAGCCGTATCGTTATTCTGTATAATAGTTCAACTAATTATTTTCGCTAGCAAGATCTCATTTGATTATTCAATCCAGCAGGCAAGTTTAAAGAAATATAATCTGATTGATTGAGGTAATGAGGGACTTAAAATTAGCCTATAGATAACGCATTTAACTTGTCGGCGAGGCGATTGAGCCGTACTGCAATATGTTAATAAAGTTCTAAATCAATTAATCAATCAATGCCGCTAGAGAATCAGGATCTCTGCCATCGATACGTGCTGGCTTTTCAACTGGAGCGGCCGCGCGCACTTATCCTGGGTCTCAAGTCTGGCTTGAGTTAACGAGACTGAATCCACCTTCGAGGAACAGGAAAATCCCGGCTTCAAACATCGGGTTAACTGAATCTGGATAATGACATCTTGATCGACTTAGTTGAACCAGGTACGGGGAACAGGGCCTAGTACCTAGTCGAAGCGTCTGCTAGTGTTGTGATTCCAGATGCTTTCAATGCAATTGGATGTGCTGTTTTTAGCGGTAGACAGTATTTTGTTTCCTCCGCATATGAATGTTTTTTTCACCCGGCTTAGCTGACACAAACGTGAAGTCTGATATGTCATAAATGTATAGATGTAGCAGTACTGTCTATCTGTATGTCATGTATGTCATATATGTTATGATGAATTGAAAATGGGGGACCCTGATGTAAACAAGACGAAAGTCTTTCTCTGGTCTGCATCCCCTTAACAATTGTATGTATTGAGCTGTACTGTACTGTACCCATTCTGCAATCTGTTAATAAACTTTTCAATCAATCAATCAATCAAGTAGTGACTGAGGCTACGTTTAGACGAGCGTTTTGGGGTGGAATTCTGAACAGAAACCGCAAAAGTCATCTTGCGGTTTCACTTTTAATTTTGCCAAGCGTTTTGGGGTGGAATTCTCCGACGACGGAGCCCTGCTGTCACACGATTGGCGCATATGTCACATGACGTGCTGTGAAGACCCGCCCTACTCTGCCTCTGATTCGCAGACTGTGGATGGGGAATGTGATTGGACCAAAGCAGAGTCACTCACAGACAGAGGATGCAGTCACGCCGCGGGACACATTCTTGTATTTAACCCTTTCACTGCCACACCACGTCACTCCCAAATAAGAAAAACAGCTCAAAATGTATTTTTGACTGTCGAAAACGAAATAAAATACTGCATTCCGCCTGCATTATGAATTTATGATGAGATAGTAACGAAATAGTAACGCACAGCCACTTGGACAAGTAACTGCAATCAGATTACTGGCTTTTAAAGATTAACGCGTTAGATTACTATTTTCGGGGAATACTTAGTAACGCGTTACTGGCATCACTGCTAATGAACACACTAGACTAGACAAATATCAAGATGTATCCATCAGTGGACCAATTGCATGCTTTTGCAGAGGACAAGAAGCCTTCAGTCGACTCCTTCAGACATTAAGCACCCCCCACAGCCCAAATGGAATGAAAAAAAAATATATATATATATATGTATTTTTTTTATAATTATTTTTTAGTAATAGTCGACTAACTGCAAATTTTGGCCAATCATAGTCGACTATCTAAATCCTTAGTCGGGGACAGCCCTAACATATAGTAACATAGTACATAGATAGTAGTATATACAGCGTGATTACCAAACCAAGCCACATTTCTCGGAGACGCTCTCTGATTGGCCGACGCCTGTTTCTACACTGATTAAGCTTAGGCACTCTTCGAAGTTGGTTAAGGTTAGAGTTTGTCTTAGAGCATGGCGATAGAACGCCAGGTAGTTTGCAGGTTGTTTGACGTGGAAATGGGCAAAGACACAGCTCGTCACGGATTGGGCAAACGCGTCAGTGGCCAATCAGAGAGCGTCAGTCAGTGCCAATCGTAGAGCGTCTCCGAGAAATGCGGCTTGGTTTGGTAATCACGCGTATATACATGGTGGATAGTAGTATAGATAGTAGCAAAGTACATACTAGTAAAAGACAGTACAGCAAGTGTCTCCATGAGTTAGTTTTAGCCAAATAAGGAAAACAAATATTTGTTCATGATTCATTACAGTTATATATCGTATTTGCATTCGCGTCCCGCTCTGAGCCTTATGAGATACCCCTTATCTCCTATGATACCTATTGTATCTCCAACGAAAACAACTACATGCACCCCACCTGTATGGGGCCCTGCCCCTTATGGTGGCACCGCCCATATAACCGTGACTCTGGTCACCAAAACACCCTTCCTCTATTTTCGTCCCAGCGTAATGGCTGCGTGCACCATACGTTAACTAGCAGGATGAAAAAGATCAGAGTCATAATGTTGAAAGCTTACCGGAGGTTGCTGGCCCCTGGCATCTTCGACGCATGTTTTCGGCGACACGACGGGCCTATGTTGATCGAGGTTCAGCTGTACAAGATTGGCTGTCGGGCCAGCTTGTACTCAGGTAGGCCCTGTGTCTTCAGGCATGGGTATTAGTGTTAGTAATGCTGGTTTGTTTTGTTACACAACCATGTTGTGTGTTGGCGCCGGGGGCAGGATGGTTTGGTGAACGTTCACTGCAGGGAATGGTTTCCAAGCTGTCTTGGGCGTACTACTAAACATCTAATGCTATGCTACATGCTATCGCTAATGCCACATGCTATTGCTACTGCTAACTGCTACGCTGTTCTAATGTCTCCGCCGTGAGATGTTGTCACTTCTCCCTCCTCTTGCCCGGTTCATCAATGAAGGTCAGTCGGTAGCTGTTGTGGTTTTTTTTGCTGAGTCCTATTTACCTTTTTTCGGGTAAATGGGTTGACAACAGGGTAGGCCGTGGCTAGGTATCCTAGCCAGGTATGTTACCTTGTGTTCCGGCGGGGTCTATGGAACGGTGTACCCATCTGGGGCGATGCGTGAGCTTGGCGGTGTAGCAGTAGAGCTATATTACTGCAGGATGGGACTTAACGGCGGGTTATGGCTCAGCTGGCTAGTTCCTATCCACATTGGCGTCGGGTAGTGGGGCTATGGGTCCAGCCGACATGGTGCGTGTCTGTGCGCAGGTGTTGTCGATCTGGGTCCCACATCGCCTCACGCTAGGCTGTAGTAGTATAGGGGCAGGGCCGCCTGGGAGAAATGTGAGGCCCTGGGTGAATTTAAATGCGAGGCCCCCCACCCCCTGAGGCGGCCCTGTGTAGTGGGCTATTGTTTCGTTCTGTCACTCTGCTATGAGAAGGTCTGTCTTGCTACAGTTTTCTCTCCTCTCAACCATTCATACTGATGGTCAATCGGTATACTGGGGGAGTAGTGCGGGGGGGGGGGCTTTGTTTACCTTTTTTGGTAAATGGGCTAAGCTAGGGCTGGTGTGCTGTTGTGAATATTTTGAATGAAGGCGGGACTAGTTCGCTCTGGTCCGCCTCCCCTTAACGTTGTGTGTATGGGTTTGCTCATTCTACAGTATTTTGTGGTTTAGTTATTTTATTCATTTAACCCTTTCATGGTGCACACCACAGTGGAGGTTGCTGTTTGCAACCACCACTGGTGCTCCGTGTTAACATCAGTCCTTTGTTTTTGACATATTGAAACAGTGCCCCGCCCGGCCGATGCCATGGGTGGGTCGGCCTGGCGAGTGGCTGGTGGGCTGTTAAAGCTTGTATCGCCACGGTATGGAATTGGCAACGATTAGAACTGTGTTCGAATTGCTGTTTTTTTCTATTAAAAAAATGGTGTCTGGTGGCAGGGCCTTGAGGGCCAGCCGACATCGACACATCGCGCAAGGTTGTTGACGTTATTAGCTTTGATCCGACCCGCAAGCTATAACCGCTCAGGGTTCCCCTCTCCGCAGGGGATTTTGGTCTTCTGCTGGAGCACGGGCGGTATTGTCCTAGGCCCTACACCGCCTCACACCGCGCAGCCAGAAGAGGAGAGAGCACGGCCTCGTCAGCGGCAATGACGTGGCCCTCGACAGGCGGCCATGTTTTCCCCCGCCGGAGGTATCCTGGGCGTTGATTCGACAGGTGTCCACAAGGCCGACAGCCTTGGCGGCCAAGGGATCGGCCATGTAGGATGGGTTCGGCTTGAACAAACAAGCCGTCACCGTCCTGCCGCGAGCAGCCCGCTCTCCGATCACTCCCTTCCCCAACACCAGCGGAAAAAGTGGGCTCTGATTGTTTCCTTTGGCTGCGGGCCGCGTGCCTTCGTTGATGCGCGGGCGGCCCCCCTTTCGCTTCTCATGGGGACAGGGGCTGACACCCAGTTGATGGCTGAGCCTGGGTCTGTCCGTGAGAATGTTGTGCTGTCAAGCGGCTCCCACACCTTGAACTGTGTTGGTTGAGCCTGGTGTTACGTCTGTCAACTTAAGTGTTGTCAGCAGGGGGGCTCGAAACCTTTTGAGGCACACAGTGCGGGCTTCCCCGGCCTCGCCTTCGCCAGGCCAGGTATCATGTTGGTGCCTCCCACTCCTGAAATATTGGCAAGTGGTCGCAGCTCACATGTTTTGGGGTGGTAGTAATATCACTGCAGGGCTACGGTGTGTAGGAACCCATGGGGGCCTTACACCTTGCATGTCCGGCTGCAGAACAACTCCTCAGCATGTTCTGGAGGGGTGTTCAGTGGGGGGGCTTTTTTCATCGGAAGCCCCCCGTATCAGACCGGCCCTTTCTGTCGGGGTTCCCCCTTGGGTGCGATTGCCTCGTGGGTGGTGTCAGGGTCAGATGTTCCGACACGGAACGCGCTGCTCGCACGGTTCCAGGTTGGCTACGCACAGCGGGGGGACCGGGCCAACTATCTACAGTTCCTGGCGGACCTGCGCCACGTGACGGCGGGTGCGTTGGGAGTGTTGTCACATATGACTACGGCAGTACCATATGTCGAGGTGGATGGAGAGAACGCTGAGGCGGGGACTTGTGTTTACACAACCCCACCCGTTTTCAGGTTTGGTACAGACCCTATTGTCAGGGTCTCCAGCAGTGACAGCTCTGGTCAACGAGATCCAATCTCTGTGGACGAAGCAAGCCATCGTCGTCGCGCTCTCCTCCCGGTGTTCTCTGCCTGAGGGAGGGAGGGGTGTAAGACCCAGGCTGGAACTGTCCCATGGGAAGGTTCAGCATTTTTTGGATCATCTCCTACCTGTTGAACACTGTCAGGTGAGGGTCTGGTTCTCCTCCATAGACCTGTAGGATGTGTATGCGCATCTCCGATCTTCCATCCTAGGGCTTACCTACGCTTCCTTTGCAGGGTTAGCGTATGAGTACCAGAGGCTGCCGTTCGGTTTTCTCTGGCTCCCCGCATCTTCACCAAGTGCGTGGAGGCCGCACTGGGGCCTCTGCGTCGTCAGGGGTTACGGAGTGTTCTGCCCTGATGACGTTCTGGTCCTTCGCGGTCAAGGTGGATCGTCAGGTCTCGTACCAGGCAGGTCTCTACCAGCCTGGGGTTGCTGTAGACTGGATGTAGAGTGCTCCTCTTCCCAGTCAACGGTTGGAGGGCTATGGGCATCCATCTCAGAGCGTGTTGTCAACACGGTCGGGAGGTTCCGTCCTAGGACGGTTACGGCGCTGTCTCACATCGCGTTTTCACCGACGCCTCCCTCGCTGGTGACGGGTCGGGCCAACGCAGTAGGGGGCAGCTGGCAAACCATGCTGCCCGGTCTGCGCTACGTTCAATGTGTTGGTGTTGAAAGCGATCCTTCTGGTCCACGAATGGTGTTGATCAGGACGGACGATACGACGTCAGTGTCGTGTATCGACAGACAGGGAGGAGTACGCTTCCCCTGTCTGCACCAGGCGGCGGGCGGCTGGCTATGGGCGCCCTCCATCTGCACGGCCTGAGGGCTCCCCACGTCCCCGGCAGGGAGAATGTGGGTGCAGGTGTACTATCGCGGGGCGGTCCTCATCCTGACGGGTGAGGATTACGTCTGGACATGGCCAGGCGGGTCTGGGACCGATGCCGTGCCGCCAGGGATTCTTCCCCATACATCTGTTAGGTCAGTTGTTGGGACGGGTACGTTGAGGGGCGCAGGTTCTTGATCCTGATGGTGTTACCATCTGGAATGCGCATGCTCCCTCCACTGTCGCGCTTACGCGGGCAGATGACGTATGTTCCACTCCCTGTACACACATGACTGCGTGGCACAGCGGAACAACAACACAATCATCAAATTTGCTGATGACACAGTAGTGGTGGGCCTGATCTCTGCCAACGACGAAAGGGCCTACCTGGAAGAGGTAGAAAATCTGTCACAGTGGTGTCAGGAGAACTGCCTCTCCCTGAACGTCAGCAAAACAAAAGAGATGATTGTGGACTTCAGGAGGTCGGGGGTCAAGGACTACAGCCTCCTCAGCATCGACGGGGCACCGGTTGAGAGAGTGAACAGTTTCAAGTACCTCGGAGCCCACATATCCGAGGACTTGACATGGACCACACACATTGACAGTGTTGTGAAGAAGGCACGACAACGCCTCTACTTCCTCAGGCGCCTAAGGAAGTTCCAAGTCAGTCAGAAGATCCTTAGGAACTTCTACTCATGTACAATAGAGAGCATCCTGACTGGCAACATCACCTCCTGGTTTGGGAATAGCACTGCACAAGACCGTAGCAGACTACAAAGAGTGACACGTTCAGCCGAACGCACAATTGGAGGGGGGCTTCCCACCCTCCAGAACATTTACAACAAGCGGTGCAGGGGGAAGGCTAAGAGAATTATTAAGGACTCGAGCCACCCGAACAGCTGCCTCTTTGAACTGCTGCGGTCAGGCAAGCGATACCGGAGTCTTAAGGCGAGCACAGAAAGACTCAGAAGAAGCTTCTATCCCCAGGCCATCAGGCTGCTAAACGAACAATAGACAATATGCAACAACCATCAAATGCACACAGCACACACACCCACACGCACACACTCACTTAAACAAACAACACACTGCAGCACCCACTCTCCACACTTTAGATCACACAAACACACTTTATATTTATTGATAAAGGATCTGCACTACAACTCGTACACCTACTGTAAATTGTACCTAAACTGCACCTCATCCCATTTCTGCCTTGCACTATATAGTATTGTATATTAGTACACTGCATAGTATTGTGTATTGTATATTATATGGTAACTCAGTTACGTCTATTCTGCATCGAACATTGTACATATGTCTATACTGAACACTGTGACCTCATTTTTTTTACTTCTAATTTACATACTATACTATGTTATTTTATTTCATACTTATCTTATCTTGTCTTGCACAGTCTCTGGAGCGTAACAGTAAGAAGCATTTTGTATAAAAGTATTCTGTACTTCTGTATGACAACTATTAAAGAAACTTGAACTTGAAACTTGAAGTGTGGTGTAAGGCGGGGGGCCGGGACTCAGTCTCCTGCCCCCTGGATGCTGTCCTTAGTTACCTCCAGTCTCTCCTTGATAGACTGTCGGCTTCGACGGTGAGGGTATATGCAGCAGCTATATCCTCCTATCATGAGGGGTTTGAGGGGATGTCTTGTTCAGCCACCCTCTTGTGAAGCGTTTCCTGCTTGGCGCTCGACGCGTTAAGCCGGTGCAACGCTCCTTGGCTCCGACTTGGGATCTTCAATTGGTCCTTGTCGGTTGTCCTTGGCCCCGTTTGAGCTGCTCGAGCAGTCGCCGTTGGGACAGCTGTCCTTCAAGACCGCGTTCCTACTGGCTGTCACTTCCGCTAAACGCGTAGGTGAGCTCTGTGCTCTCTCGGTACGTCCAGAGTGCCTGTCTTTTCGGACCGATTGCGGTGCCACTCTGCGACCTAATCCTGCTTTCGTGCCTAAGAATATCCGGAGTTCCTTCCGCTCCCGGGATATTGTGGTTCAGGCGTTTCGTCCTCCTCCTCACACTAGTGAGTTAGATGCGGGCCTTCACCTGTCATGTCCAGTCCGTGCTTGGGGATTTACCCCAGCCGTACTCAGGACTTCAGGGTTACCAACCAGCTTTTTGTCTGTTACGGTGGGGCTCGTGCTGGTAAGGCACTGTCGGAGCAGCGCCTGTCCCATTGGTTGTGCGAGGGCATTACCCTCTGCTACACGTTGGCTGGGCAGGATCCCCCTGGGGGCGTCAGGGCGCACTCCACTCGTGGGGTGGCTGCTTCTGCCGCTCTCCTGGGTGGGGCCTCGGTGGAGGACATCTGTGCTGCAGCTTCATGGTCCTCCCCGGGTCCCTTTGTAAGGTTTTACCTCATGGACATGACCGGGGGTTCTGTCTCCCAGGCGGTTCTGGGGTCTGTGGCCTTTCCTGCTTCCCGTCCTTTGGTCGGGTAGCAGGAGTGTATGGGTATGGGCCACAGTGTGTTGAGTCACACGTGGTTCCGCCTGTACGGTGTGTTCAAGGGGTTCTAGTTCCCTCTTGTTCGCATTCAGGTGGAGTTGACTGCGCCCCCCCTTCATTAGGAAGGATGGGGTGACAGGGCTCCCCGCACCCCTTGATGTGGGCTTACGGGTCCTCAGGGGGTACATTTGTCGGGTCTCGCGTCCGCTCTTCCCCATATCTCATAAGGCTCAGAGCGGGACGCGAAAGCAAATACGATATATAACGATAGGTTATGTAGATAACCTAGTTATATTAGTATTGGCTGAGCGTCCCGCTCTGCGCGGCCCTGAGTTCCCTCTTGAGGGATCTTTTCCTGGGACGGGATTTGGCAAGGAAGGGTGTTTTGGTGACCAGAGTCACGGTTATATGGGCGGTGCCACCATGGGGGCGGGGCCCCATACAGGTGGGGTGCATGTAGTTGTTTTCGTTGGAGATACAATAGGTATCATAGGAGATAAGGGGTATCTCATAAGGCTCAGAGCGGGACGCTCAGCCAATACTAATATAACTAGGTTATCTACATAACCTATCGTTAGGGTGACCACCTGTCCCGATAATGGAACGTTTGTCCCGCGTCCCGCTGCAACAGAACAATGTCCCACATTTCAAAGATCATGTTAAAAACAATAATAATTATGTTTTAAATGTTGTTCATTGAATGCCTCGCTCCAATTACCCTCTTATATTAAAAAAAAATCAAAACGGACGTCTGTGTCAAAAACCAATGCGCAGCCGAGCCGAGCAGCTCAAGCTATCAGCCCGAGCTGCCAGTGTGGCGTGATGACGCGTGTTTTATGTAGACAGTGGCAATCATTGAAGTGGAGAAGAAAGACAGACGAAAACGATAAAAGTTTAGCTAAACAAAATGAGAAAATGGAGGCAACTCCTAAGAAAAAAAAGACTTTGCTCATACAACAGAGACTGGGAGAAGAAATATACATGGCTGAGATCTGTTTCAGACGATCCCCAGAAGGGCGAGTGCAGGATTTGCCGCCAGAGCAGGTCGGTGGACTGGGACCTGATTTCAATGTTTACTAAGAGAAGTGAGACTCATTGGCCTTGGCTCATTTTCTGTGAAGAGCAAAAGAACACATTTTCATTGGGTGCACAGTTTGCACTGGACACGAACGTGTGGAAATTGTAGGTGAAAACAAGTAAACATGGTAAAAATATGAAGCAAAAAGGTTTCATTCATACTGTTTTACATTTTTTATCACACAAAACATATAGCAGAGATAAATGGCTAATATTAACCATACTGTTTATGCTGTCTATATTAGTTGTAATTGAGATAACAGTTAACATGGTATTTTTACATAAATGGTTATGGCTTTATTGTTTTAAAATCCCAATAATGTTGTGGGTTCACCAGACACACACATATTGGGTGAGTAACCCACACGCGTACACCACACAAGTATGAATATTACTTGTATGACATGTATCAGCATGTACACATCAAATTAAAACAAATAAAGAACTGGCTATTCATCTACTAATCCTATGGATTATTGAATTATTAACACTTTACTGCTAATAATGCTCAGGAAAAGATGGTGAAGTGTCTTTCATTCATTCTAGTCTCTGTGATCGTATAGTTTGTACCCTTCTACTCTCCATCGTTTGCATTTCAATGTAGTTCGGTTGTAGGAAGGAAGCGCAGACGAGGTGGTTTGAATCAAACAGCTGGGGTGTTTATTTCATTCTTAATAAACACATCTATGAATCAAACAAATACAGGATCTGCTTCTTCTATCTAATCCTCTCTTTGGTGTGGCAGTTGGTCCCGTTCTGATCGGCGGATGCCGGTCAGACTCGTTTCTCCGGTGGTGGTGCTGTTTGTCTCGGGTTGTCCAGACAACACGAGGCCTCTCTTGGTGGTGGCTGGTTGCCAAGGCAACCCTGGTTTCGGATCCTCGGAGTTTTGGGAGCGCTTGATTTTGTCTCGGCTCGGTGGATCCCTGCTATGATGCGATCCTCTGTGTCCTTGGCTCTGTGCGTCTCCGGCTCTGAGCGCTCGAGTCTCCTTTCTCCACCAGTCCTGCAATTTAAGAAGAGATAGAAACCCTTTTCCCTGCCTGTCATGTGACGTCACTCCAGAGATCGTGCTTTCCTATTGGCCAAGTTCCTTCTAAAAGGAATTCCTTTTGTGAGTGACACGTCATCCTGGTCTGGTGACACAGCGTTACAAGGTGACCCTGATGCAGTCTAAAACGGGGAGGACCCTACTTTCTACAGCCTATTCTAGTTCCATTACCTTAGTTGGGAAATTCTACCAAGGATGTCCTTGTACAGAGAATAGCATACGTGGCTTTATTAATTTAACAGTACTTGGTCCATGGTTGTTTTATCTTTTAGCATTAAGAGATTTTATTCTTTATTGTGACTACCTTTTCCTAATAGTTTTGAGTTATGCCCACATTGTAACTTGTATAATTGCCTTATTTAATGTGTCATCCTACTGATTGTATTCCTATGCTAAAGTAATCTTTAACCTTGTTTTGGCTTTAACCTTAATTTACAAACTATGTCTTATTATTTGGTTCACTTGTTGTCAACTTTTCATGCTTGCTAAACCTATTATCTAATGTGATTTTGTATGACAGTTTACTTTTAACATAATGGTCCTTGCTTTGCTTTTAGTAAATATGTGTTGCAATGTTTAACCTGAGGCCATCTAACTAATCTATCTGACAAAGCCATCAGTTTTACCTATTTCCTCAAGGTCTACAACCATCCAGTCGATCTGTTATATAGTTAATGTGTGACTGGTGACATTCTGCTTAAATTCAAATAGCCTTGAGGCTGTTAATGTATGTCCTAAACGTCAGTCAAATCGGTTGTAAGGGGAGATGCCAAGTGGTCTGGTGTTACCTATCTGATCTCTAAGGCCTTTTAGAACCTATTTTGACGAGGGATGGTGACTGTTAACAGCTGTTTGCTTGAATCTGGCTCCTTTGCTGAGGAGACAGCCTGCTGATTTTTTATTCCTTCTGTAATCCAACTTACCAAGTATTTTCGTCCTGCACATGTACATTTTCATTGATATTTTACATGTTTTATCTAGATAATATACGACAATGGCTGAAAAGACTTAGCTCCTGCTCTTTCTATTAATGCAGTGATTTTATCAGCGTAAGGATACCAAGATTGATGGTTACCTGCTTAATGGTGAAAGTGTGATTAAATAAATATGTTGGTGACATAGTGGTGGCTGAGAAGGTGAAGCGTCTACAGTTTAATAAGATTAATAACAAAATGTGCTATATATAGCCTACCGTCGGCGTTGAATATGAAATAAAGGCATTTAAATGAGCATTCAATCTTTTTGATAAAAATCATATATTCCCCCCCCCCTCACATACGTGTCCCGCATTGTCCCGCAAAAGCAGTGCTGCTGTCCTCCGACTGAACAATTTTGACCTGGTCACCCTAATTACAGTGCACGTTTAATATAACCTAGAAAAGAACATTTAACCCTGATTCACAAGTAATAAAACTCTAAACTCTTTAACGAAAGAATTGTGTGCAATTTGTGCTGCTCAGTGTAGAGATGTCACACCTCACGGTTCAGTGTTACGTGATCTTTTTCAATCAATCCTCGTACATGAATTATGCCTTTCATCATTTCGGTCTCCCGCTCTCTCTCTCTCTCTCTCTCTCTCTCTCTCTCTCTCTCTCTCTCTCTCTCTCTCTCTCTCTCTCTCTCTCTCTCTCTCTCTCTCTCTGTCTCTCTCTGTCTCTCTCAGTCTCTCTCTCTCTCCCTCTCTCTCTCTCTCTCTCTCTCTCTCTCTCTCTCTCTCTCTCTCTCTCTCTTTCTGTGAAGAGCAAAATAACACATTTTCATTGGGTGCACAGTTTGCACTGGACACGAACGTGTGGAAATTGTAGGTGAAAACAAGTAAACATGGTAAAAATATGAAGCAAAAAGGTTTCATTCATACTGTTTTATATTTTTTATCACACAAAACATATAGCAGAGATAAATGGCTAATATTAACCATACTGTTTATGCTGTCTATATTAGTTGTAATTGAGATAACAGTTAACATGGTATTTTTACATAAATGGTTATGGCTTTATTGTTTTAAAATCCCAATAATGTTGTGGGTTCACCAGACACACACATATGTGTCACCTCACAGCGCTTTATGCCAGATCTCTACATTTTCATTTTTCAGATTATTCCAGATTGCTAAAGTACAGAATCTAAGCTTTCAAATGATGTGTCATATGTTGACATCTGAGAATGTTTTGAACACGATGTGCCCAATTATAACTTCTAAAACTGGCTGTGTTCTAAATTACCAAAGAGGTGAAAAGGTGTCTCAAAGGAAGGCAACTTTTCACACTTCAGACAGTTTCAACTGGGCGTCAACAAACCCCCCTCCAGCAACGCCCCTCACCTGAATAACATTAACATAATTAAGTGCTGCTGAATCAGAGTTCTCTCTCCTCAGGACCCCTGTCTCTCCAGGACCCCCTATCTGGACTGTATAGGACTGTGAAGCTATGTACCCCCCCCCCCCCATGCTGCTTTGACACCAGAATTATTGTTAAATCTATGTCACAACGAGAAAAAGCAACAAAGTCCTCACTCAGTGGCATGGGCCTAATGTTATGTAGCTCTGCAAGCTGCTTACACACTGCTTATCATATCACTCCTAGCTACACATACGCACGGTCCTCATGTCATGAGGTGATGAGCATCTTAAACTATCTGGACTCAGTGGTTAAGAGGTGATGCAGCATCTTAAACTATCTGGACTCAGTGGTTAAGAGGTGATGCAGCATCTTAAACTATCTGGACTCAGTGGTTAAGAGGTGATGCAGCATCTTAAACTAGCTGGACTCAGTGGTTAAGAGGTGATGCAGCATCTTAAACTAGCTGGACTCAGTGGTTAAGAGGTGATGCAGCATCTTAAACTAGCTGGACTCAGTGGCTAAGCGGTGATGCAGCATCTTAAACTAGCTGGACTCAGTGGCTAAGCGGTGATGCAGCATCTTAAACTACACACACACACACACAGTTCTCATATCCCTCCTAGCCACCACAACCTAATGTTATGTAGCTCTCCACCTTGCTATCTGATGCTCATCACCTCTCTTAGACACTGATGTAGCAGTACTGTCTACCTGTATGTCATGTATGTCAATGTTATGATGCATTGAAAATGGGGGACCCTGATGTAAACAAGACGAAAGTCTTTCTCAGGTCTGCATCCCCTTAACAATTGTGTGTATTGAGCTGTATTGTACTGTACCCATTCTGCAATCTGTGCTGAGATTATAAACTTGTTGTTATTACACACACACACACACACACACATGGACCCTGCATCCATACACTTTCGTCTTGTTTACAGCTGTTTTGGATCTAAATCACTTGGAGTTTGAAAGTGATATCAGAAGAAACTACTCAACCTCGGCTGTCTTTAACTATGAATGAACACAACACTCTAACTCACCATGTTTAGATAATAAAGTACTCAACCTCTACTTGTCTACTGTCTGACTGAACACAACACTCTAACTTACCATGTTTAGATAATGAAGTACTCAACCTCTACTGTATTTAACTATGAGTGAACACAACACTCTAACTTACCATGTTTAGATAATGAAGTACTCAACCTCTACTGTATTTAACTATGAGTGAACACAACACTCTAACTTTTGTGTTCACTCATAGTTAAATACAGTAGAGGTTGAGTACTTTATTATCTAAAGATGGTAAGTTATAGTGTTGTGTTCACTCATAGTTAAATACAGTAGAGGTTGAGTACTTCATTATCTAAAGATGGTAAGTTAGAGTGTTGTGTTCACTCATAGTTAAATACAGTAGAGGTTGAGTACTTCATTATCTAAACATGGTAAGTTAGAGTGTTGTGTTCAGTCAGACAGTAGACAAGTAGAGGTTGAGTACTTTATTATCTAAACATGGTGAGTTAGAGTGTTGTGTTCAATCATAGTTAAAGACAGCCGAGGTTGAGTAGTTTCTTCTGATATCACTTTCAAACTCCAAGTGATTTAGATCCAAAACATTTTCTAACAATACATGTATATTCCATAGTAAAGTACAGTTGACAGCTGCGTTAACGTTACAATGTGTTGTGTTCACAACACTGTTTAGTCTGTGACGAGGCGTCGCGATAATATACATGTATATTCCATAGTAAAGTACAGTTGACAGCTGCGTTAACGTTACAATGTGTTGTGTTCACAACACTGTTTAGTCTGTGACGACGCGTCGCGATAATATACATGTATATTCCATAGTAAAGTACAGTTGACAGCTGCGTTAACGTTACAATGTGTTGTGTTCACAACACTGTTTAGTCTGTGACGACGCGTCGCGATAATATACATGTATATTCCATAGTAAAGTACAGTTGACAACTGCGTTAACGTTACAATACGTTGTGTTCATGTATGTCAATGTTATGATGCATTGAAAATGGGGGACCCTGATGTAAACAAGACGAACGCTAACGTTAATGTAATAAACGTGACATGGTTGGACTTGTGGTCGGCAGAAAAACTTGGTGTAGTTTTATCAAAGATGCGGAATTGTAAACATGCTACTGTAAACATAAACAAACATTCTTAAACTTACCCATGCAGACGCATCTCGACCGATCTCAGTTAATTTCGTTGAATAGCGCGGTGTTTTCACCGGTGAGCAGAGAGCCAGAGACTGAATCAACTGGTTTAACAAAGTTCATGTACTCGTTCATTAGATCCAATGCATTCATCTCTTTCTGATCCAGAGTGCTAATCCCATTGAAAGTGTAAACAGCCAGTGCGTCGCTTCAAACACTCCCCCAATGTAAATCTCTGCGGGCTGCAGGCTAGGTTTGATTCACATGCAAATACAGTAATTACGCCCCCGTTTCATTGAAATAAAGTCCGTGAACAACCTAAATTTAAACACAGGTTTGACACTATTTTAGATATTCTAACTGTTCGTTTTTATAGTAAACAAGTACTTATACATTCAATTTATAATAATGTGAAGAAAAGAAAAAAACACATAAAAAAAAAAGAGAAAACTCTAGAAGGTCTAGCCAACAAAGGGGCGGGCCGAGTTGTGGTCGCAAGCGCTGCTAGGTGACACATATTGGGTGAGTAACCCACACGCGTACACCACACAAGTATGAATATTACTTGTATGACATGTATCAGCATGTACACATCAAATTAAAACAAATAAAGAACTGGCTATTCATCTACTAATCCTATGGATTATTGAATTATTAACACTTTACTGCTAATAATGCTCAGGAAAAGATGGTGAAGTATCTTTCATTCATTCTAGTCTCTGTGATCGTATAGTTTGTACCCTTCTACTCTCCATCGTTTGCATTTCAATGTAGTTCGGTTGTAGGAAGGAAGCGCAGACGAGGTGGTTTGAATCAAACAGCTGGGGTGTTTATTTCATTCTTAATAAACACATCTATGAATCAAACAAATACAGGATCTGCTTCTTCTATCTAATCCTCTCTTTGGTGTGGCAGTTGGTCCCGTTCTGATCGGCGGATGCCGGTCAGACTCGTTTCTCCGGTGGTGGTGCTGTTTGTCTCGGGTTGTCCAGACAACACGAGGCCTCTCTTGGTGGTGGCTGGTTGCCAAGGCAACCCTGGTTTCGGATCCTCTGAGTTTTGGGAGCGCTTGATTTCGTCTCGGCTCGGTGGATCCCTGCTATGATGCGATCCTCTGTGTCCGTGGCTCTGTGCGTCTCCGGCTCTGAGCGCTCGAGTCTCCTTTCTCCACCAGTCCTGCAATTTAAGAAGAGAGAGAAACCCTTTTCCCTGCCTGTCATGTGACGTCACTCCAGAGATCGTGCTTTCCTATTGGCCAAGTTCCTTCTAAAAGGAATTCCTTTTGTGAGTGACACGTCATCCTGGTCTGGTGACACAGCGTTACAAGGTGACCCTGATGCAGTCTAAAACGGGGAGGACCCTACTTTCTACAGCCTATTCTAGTTCCATTACCTTAGTTGGGAAATTCTACCAAGGAGGTCCTTGTACAGAGAATAGCATACATGGCTTTATTAATTTAACAGTACTTGGTCCATGGTTGTTTTATCTTTTAGCATTAAGAGATTTTATTCTTTATTGTGACTACCTTTTCCTAATAGTTTTGAGTTATGCCCACATTGTAACTTGTATAATTGCCTTATTTAATGTGTCATCCTACTGATTGTATTCCTATGCTAAAGTAATCTTTAACCTTGTTTTGGCTTTAACCTTAATTTACAAACTATGTCTTATTATTTGGTTCACTTGTTGTCAACTTTTCATGCTTGCTAAACCTATTATCTAATGTGATTTTGTATGACAGTTTACTTTTAACATAATGGTCCTTGCTTTGCTTTTAGTAAATATGTGTTGCAATGTTTAACCTGAGGCCATCTAACTAATCTATCTGACAAAGCCATCAGTTTTACCTATTTCCTCAAGGTCTACAACCATCCAGTCGATCTGTTATATAGTTAATGTGTGACTGGTGACATTCTGCTTAAATTCAAATAGCCTTGAGGCTGTTAATGTATGTCCTAAACGTCAGTCAAATCGGTTGTAAGGGGAGATGCCAAGTGGTCTGGTGTTACCTATCTGATCTCTAAGGCCTTTTAGAACCTATTTTGACGAGGGATGGTGACTGTTAACAGCTGTTTGCTTGAATCTGGCTCCTTTGCTGAGGAGACAGCCTGCTTATTTTTTATTCCTTCTGTAATCCAATTTACCAAGTATTTTCGTCCTGCACATGTACATTTTCATTGATATTTTACATGTTTTATCTAGATAATATACGACAATGGCTGAAAAGACTTAGCTCCTGCTCTTTCTATTAATGCAGTGATTTTATCAGCGTAAGGATACCAAGATTGATGGTTACCTGCTTAATGGTGAAAGTGTGATTAAATAAATATGTTGGTGACATAGTGGTGGCTGAGAAGGTGAAGCGTCTACAGTTTAATAAGATTAATAACAAAATGTGCTATATATAGCCTACCGTCGGCGTTGAATATGAAATAAAGGCATTTAAATGAGCATTCAATCTTTTTGATAAAAATCATATATTCCCCCCCCCTCACATACGTGTCCCGCATTGTCCCGCAAAAGCAGTGCTGCTGTCCTCCGACTGAACAATTTTGACCTGGTCACCCTAATTACAGTGCACGTTTAATATAACCTAGAAAAGAACATTTAACCCTGATTCACAAGTAATAAAACTCTAAACTCTTTAACGAAAGAATTGTGTGCAATTTGTGCTGCTCAGTGTAGAGATGTCACACCTCACGGTTCAGTGTTACGTGATCTTTTTCAATCAATCCTCGTACATGAATTATGCCTTTCATCATTTCGGTCTCCGGTCTCTCTCTCTCTCTCTCTCTCTCTCTCTCTCTCTCTCTCTCTCTCTGTCTCTCTCTGTCTCTCTCAGTCTCTCTCTCTCTCTCTCTCTCTCTCTCTCTCTCTCTCTCTCTTTCTGTGAAGAGCAAAATAACACATTTTCATTGGGTGCACAGTTTGCACTGGACACGAACGTGTGGAAATTGTAGGTGAAAACAAGTAAACATGGTAAAAATATGAAGCAAAAAGGTTTCATTCATACTGTTTTATATTTTTTATCACACAAAACATATAGCAGAGATAAATGGCTAATATTAACCATACTGTTTATGCTGTCTATATTAGTTGTAATTGAGATAACAGTTAACATGGTATTTTTACATAAATGGTTATGGCTTTATTGTTTTAAAATCCCAATAATGTTGTGGGTTCACCAGACACACACATATTGGGTGAGTAACCCACACGCGTACACCACACAAGTATGAATATTACTTGTATGACATGTATCAGCATGTACACATCAAATTAAAACAAATAAAGAACTGGCTATTCATCTACTAATCCTATGGATTATTGAATTATTAACACTTTACTGCTAATAATGCTCAGGAAAAGATGGTGAAGTGTCTTTCATTCATTCTAGTTTCTGTGATCGTATAGTTTGTACCCTTCTACTCTCCATCGTTTGCATTTCAATGTAGTTCGGTTGTAGGAAGGAAGCGCAGACGAGGTGGTTTGAATCAAACAGCTGGGGTGTTTATTTCATTCTTAATAAACACATCTATGAATCAAACAAATACAGGATCTGCTTATTCTATCTAATCCTCTCTTTGGTGTGGCAGTTGGTCCCGTTCTGATCGGCGGATGCCGGTCAGACTCGTTTCTCCGGTGGTGGTGCTGTTTGTCTCGGGTTGTCCAGACAACACGAGGCCTCTCTTGGTGGTGGCTGGTTGCCAAGGCAACCCTGGTTTCGGATCCTCGGAGTTTTGGGAGCGCTTGATTTCGTCTCGGCTCGGTGGATCCCTGCTATGATGCGATCCTCTGTGTCCGTGGCTCTGTGCGTCTCCGGCTCTGAGCGCTCGAGTCTCCTTTCTCCACCAGTCCTGCAATTTAAGAAGAGAGAGAAACCCTTTTCCCTGCCTGTCATGTGACGTCACTCCAGAGATCGTGCTTTCCTATTGGCCAAGTTCCTTCTAAAAGGAATTCCTTTTGTGAGTGACACGTCATCCTGGTCTGGTGACACAGCGTTACAAGGTGACCCTGATGCAGTCTAAAACGGGGAGGACCCTACTTTCTACAGCCTATTCTAGTTCCATTACCTTAGTTGGGAAATTCTACCAAGGAGGTCCTTGTACAGAGAATAGCATACGTGGCTTTATTAATGTAACAGTACTTGGTCCATGGTTGTTTTATCTTTTAGCATTAAGAGATTTTATTCTTTATTGTGACTACCTTTTCCTAATAGTTTTGAGTTATGCCCACATTGTAACTTGTATAATTGCCTTATTTAATGTGTCATCCTACTGATTGTATTCCTATGCTAAAGTAATCTTTAACCTTGTTTTGGCTTTAACCTTAATTTACAAACTATGTCTTATTATTTGGTTCACTTGTTGTCAACTTTTCATGCTTGCTAAACCTATTATCTAATGTGATTTTGTATGACAGTTTACTTTTAACATAATGGTCCTTGCTTTGCTTTTAGTAAATATGTGTTGCAATGTTTAACCTGAGGCCATCTAACTAATCTATCTGACAAAGCCATCAGTTTTACCTATTTCCTCAAGGTCTACAACCATCCAGTCTATCTGTTATATAGTTAATGTGTGACTGGTGACATTCTGCTTAAATTCAAATAGCCTTGAGGCTGTTAATGTATGTCCTAAACGTCAGTCAAATCGGTTGTAAGGGGAGATGCCAAGTGGTCTGGTGTTACCTATCTGATCTCTAAGGCCTTTTAGAACCTATTTTGACGAGGGATGGTGACTGTTAACAGCTGTTTGCTTGAATCTGGCTCCTTTGCTGAGGAGACAGCCTGCTGATTTTTTATTCCTTCTGTAATCCAACTTACCAAGTATTTTCGTCCTGCACATGTACATTTTCATTGATATTTTACATGTTTTATCTAGATAATATACGACAATGGCTGAAAAGACTTAGCTCCTGCTCTTTCTATTAATGCAGTGATTTTATCAGCGTAAGGATACCAAGATTGATGGTTACCTGCTTAATGGTGAAAGTGTGATTAAATAAATATGTTGGTGACATAGTGGTGGCTGAGAAGGTGAAGCGTCTACAGTTTAATAAGATTAATAACAAAATGTGCTATATATAGCCTACCGTCGGCGTTGAATATGAAATAAAGGCATTTAAATGAGCATTCAATCTTTTTGATAAAAATCATATATTCCCCCCCCTCACATACGTGTCCCGCATTGTCCCGCAAAAGCAGTGCTGCTGTCCTCCGACTGAACAATTTTGACCTGGTCACCCTAATTACAGTGCACGTTTAATATAACCTAGAAAAGAACATTTAACCCTGATTCACAAGTAATAAAACTCTAAACTCTTTAACGAAAGAATTGTGTGCAATTTGTGCTGCTCAGTGTAGAGATGTCACACCTCACGGTTCAGTGTTACGTGATCTTTTTCAATCAATCCTCGTACATGAATTATGCCTTTCATCATTTCGGTCTCCCGTCTCTCTCTCTCTCTCTCTCTCTCTCTCTCTCTCTCTCTCTCTCTCTCTCTCTCTCTCTCTCTCTCTCTCTCTCTCTGTCTCTCTCTCTCTCTCTCTCTGTCTCTCTCAGTCTCTCTCTCTCTCTCTCTCTCTCTCTCTCTCTCTCTCTCTCTCTCTCTCTCTCTCCCTCTGTCTCTCCATCAGGCTCTGGTATTCTCACCTGAAAGAAAAGAGAGAGAGAAAGAAGCGTGGGGACACAAGGACGCGTGGCGCGGAGAATACTAAACACAGACGGGTCTTAAACACAAAGCCCTGCACGCACGTGCACACACACACACACACACACACACACACACACACACACACACACACACACACACACACGCATGCATGCACAATTATACAGGGAGAGTATGTGTGTGTCAGTGTGTGTGTGTGTGTAAGCACACTTTACACAGTGGCACATAGGCGCGCACGCACACACACACACACACACACACACACACACACACACACACACACACACACACACACACACACACACACACACACACACACACACACACACACACACACACACTGCAGGGTATTAGTGGACCCCTGGCGGGGCCTGAATAGAATGTGTTTGTATCTCAGGCTCAAACACTGAGGATTATGGTGGATACGAGGAGAATGCTAACTCCAGGAGGGAGGCCAATGACCTTGGCGAGAGAGAGAGAGAGAGAGAGAGAGAGAGAGAGAGAGAGAGAGAGAGAGAGAGAGAGAGAGAGAGAGAGAGAGAGAGAGAGAGAGAGAGAGAGAGAGAGAGAGAGAGAGAGAGAGAAATAAGGGTGCCGGACAATGGGGGAGGAGGAAGGGAAGGGGAGGAAGAGGAGGAGGAGGAGAAAGAAGAGGATGGGGAGGAGGGGAGGGGAGGCGGAGGAGGAAGGGCGGGTGGTAAGAAGAGGAGGAGGAGGAAGAGGAAGAGGAAGAGGAGGAGGTGGCGGAGGAAGGTGATGACACACCTGACAGTATTAAGTGCAGAAAATTGCGGGACAATGACGGGTCTGGATGTGGTTACATGTTCGATGTGACAGAAAACACCAGCTGGAGCGTAAATATTGTGATGTAAAGACCTGTCAGCCCAATGGCGAGCATAAAGATGCTATTATTTCATGATAGCCTGCGCAGTATTGGGGTTTGTATGCATTTGAGGCTCGTAAGACTGGTGGTCACTGGTATATGGCTGCTGTCTCCAACCCTCTGCTCACTGGCACCGAAATGACCACAGAGGTTTAATAATATATATATATATAATATGTGTGTACTGTATGTGTAAGAGGGTATATTCTTTACAAGGACAGATACAACTACAGTGATATATTGCAACCAACTGCTCGCTGTGTTGTATCAAAGTATTCTAGCTAATGTTAGCTACTTTTTAATACCAGATCCTATTTAGCTATGAAAGCAGGGGCATTTAACTTTTACACACTTCTTCAATCAGTATTGATAATAATAATGATAATAATAATAATAACAATAAAATAAAATAAAATACTAACCATCATACTGTCTGTTACTATTATGCACTTTGCTACTAAGTAATATACTGCCTATACTACTACCTACTATGCTAACATGTCTACTATGCAGTCAAGACTGTAGCACTCAAGTTTGACACTGTTTGACGATCAATCTCACTCACCCTTAGCTGCTGACTTGTTATACAGAACTTGTAAGTCACTTTGGATAAAAGTGTCAGATAAATGACTGAATGTAAATGTAAATGTAAGAGGCAGTTTACACGAAGGGGCTACTGCCATGTGGTTTCAAGTTTCAAGTTTTTTTATTAGTTGTCATACAAAAATACAGAATACTTGTATATGAAATGCTTCTTTCAGTTTTGCTCCTGAGAGTGTGCTAGATAAAAATAGATACCTATAAAATAAGTATAAAATACAAAGTCAAAAGTACGTAAGTGTATATACAATATACAATGCAGAGTAGAAAAGTAACTGAGTTACAATACAATATACAGTACAATGCAGAAATGGGATGAGGTACAATTTAGGGTAAGGTGCAATGAGGTATGAGTTGTAGTGCAAATCTCTTTACCAATAACAAATCTCTTTACTCAACCTTGTTATACTAGCATCGACAATACTTGAATGCTTTTGTACTATTTTTCCCCCCATGGCCGCCGCGGGCTGCGCTTGGCAAATTGTGGTCACTCACCCACTCACGCGCCCACTCACTCACGCACTCAGTCAGGGACATTCCGTGTGAGGAAGAATTAAACTTGTGCTTCTTGCGGTCAGCGCGGTCTAAGCGATTTCCGTGAAAGTTGGATCATTTGATAGGTATTGTGGTCAGTGCGGCTCGAAGAATGGAGTGCATGTTCTGTCACCGTAGCGACACCAATCACGGTGGTCTCCGTCCGCGCTGTTACACAATCCTGCTGGTGTGCACAGGGGTTAAAGTGGGATTCGGCAGGTGGGGGAACTCTACAGTAAATTCCGGTGTAGCGGTGCAGGGTGGGAAAATCACTCACCTCAAACTAACTCCCAAATTACATTAGATTAGATTCAAATGGATTGTCATTATACAGTACAGTACAACGGAAATAAGTTTGACATCCAACCAGAGTGCAAATGTAACAGTAAAGTGCAATAGTAATATACAATGTACAGGTGATTAAACTGGGTATAAAATATATAAATGAATACTACTGAGTAATAGTGCTAATCAGATGTATGTACTGTACCGAGTTGTAGTATTCAATATTCATATGTACAATGATACAGGTATAAAGACACTATATGGTAGTAAGTCACTGGCCAGCAGCGTAACTAGTAAGAGTAGATAAGATATGTACAGATATAGATGTAGTATCTACAGATATGTAAAAAGGATTATATGCAGGTATGTACAGACAGCATATGTGAATTGCCACACTACATTGTGGGGAGCTCTTTGAGTGTCTAGAAAAGCGCTATATAAATGAAATGATCATTCATTCATATATATATATATGAGAGAGAGAGATATGCAGTACATATAAATATATAAATGTATACGGTATATACAGCACTATTGTACAGGCTATCATACAGAGTTGTATGGGTAGACTATAGTATGAGGTAGTTAGTTGTGATTATTGACTTGGAAATAAATGAACTTGTCCTGTGAGCTCTGATGGAGCTTCATGGACAGGCTATGAGACCATGGATACCACAGCCTGCTCTGCACCACGAGGCCAAGTTAGTCCATTACTGTAAACATTTACATTTACATTTAGTCATTTAGCTGACGCTTTTATCCAAAGCGACTTACAAGTTCTATACGACAAGTCATCAGGAAGGGCACAACTCTATCAGCTGAGTAACAATGTTCATCAAAGTGTTGAGTGCTACAGTGTAGGTAGTTTATTAGGACAAGTGCATGACAGTAAGGTTAGTTAGGGTTAGATTTGGATTTTTTATTTTATTATTTCAGATAATGGTTGAAGAAGTGCGTCTTTAGTCGACGGCAAAAGATTGGACGGGTTTCGGCTGTCCTAACTGGGGTGGGTAGTTCATTCTACCATTGTGGGGCAAGGACTGAGAATAGGCGACTTCTCTTTGATGACCCTCCCGGAGCTTGGATAGGAGTGGGTCTGAGGCGGCCAGAAGATGCAGAGCGTAGGGGTCTTGAGGGTGTGTAGTTAGAGACCATTGACCGGAGGTAGGCGGGAGCGGTTCCCTTTGCCGCACGGCATGCCAGGTCGAGGGCCTTCAAGCGGATTCGTGCAGCAATGGGGAGCCAGTGCAGGTCCCTGAGAAGTGGGGTGACATGGGCTGACTTCGGTAGGTTTGAGATCAGGCGGGTAAACATTACCACCACAACACTGCAATCTACCCAGTCCCATAGCCTGCACATAAACTGCCCCTGACTCCTTCCCCTTGAAAATCATGTTATCTCCCTCTTCTGTCCTCTCTTCACTCCGTCTTTGAGAGTGAAGTTATTAACCTTGATAATGTACTTTCTAGGGGTGGAACGGTTCACAAAAATCCCATCTGTCATTTCTCTTTCCGGTGTAATCAAAGAGTTGTGTGCAGTCGAGTATAGCTTTGCTCTGGAGTCTATCCCTCTGTGTAGACCTAAAGTCGGGGGAGTAGCTGGGGGGGGGGGGGGGGTTAATTCCAAAGGCCCAGCACTGGGGGGGGGGGCAGAGAACACTATTATTATCTTGTTATTAATATGGTTTTATTATTATTATGACTCAATAGTCTAATTGCCTTCACAAAAGAAACAAACAGGTGCTTGTTACTCTGTTTGACAGAATGAGCGATTGTATACTACAGAGCACGTCAAAATGTAAGTGTCTGTCAACCTAACAGTGTGCTTGAGTAGACTATTTGTGTTGGAGATGGGATTGCAGAGAGACAGGACAAGTAACAGCTTTTGTATGTTGAGTATCAGAAAACATTGTCACAAGAATAGGGGAAAATATGCCTAGCCTAGTGCGACTCAAGGTTCTTTGGTAGACTATTGCATTGGTTCATTCATTGAAGATGAACGCAATGCGACATCCTTTAATTACTAGGCTCACCCACCAACAGTTCAGGTGCTGAACTGCTGATCCAAATGTATAGGTAAAAACCATATTATGCGTTTTCATCAATAAATAAATGCCCCACATTGTTTAAGCTTGTGCGCGTACGCGCGCTCGCATGGATTGCGGGCCCACAAATAGATTATTTCATGGGGCCCAGAATCTTCAGCTACATCCCTGCCTATAGTGGACGTGTTGGATAACTTATAGGACTCTGTAACTGGTGGGCTCAAATGCACAACATGGGAGACAGGATAATGTTCAACCCCGTAGGGCATTTATTACTACATGGGGGGGGGGGGGGGGGGGGCACAAGTGTGGTGGGTGTGCGTCTTTAGCCTGGCGGACGGATGATCGTGGCCGGTGGGGAGCATTGTGGAGGTAGTGGGCTGTAGAGGACACGGAGACTAAATCTAAATAAATCTCCACGGAAAAACACTTTGTGAAAAAACACAAAGATGAAAAAACACGGGAGGATTGTATATGGAAATACAATGTTATAGAAAAAACACAATAGAATGAAAATGTCAAAAATCACGGGAGGGTTGTATACAGGGAAATACAACGGCAAGAGATCTCAACACATAATTGGTAAACAGCGTAATGAAAGGTAAGATAGAGGCTACTTGCCAGGCCATTCTTAGGGAACATCTGACCCTGAATAAACGGAGAACCAGGCTTAATTTTTTTGTATCTACTTTTTCTCCTCCTATTTTTCTGTATTTTTCTCCCATCCCAATTTTTGCCGCCCACTTGCCGGTCTAGGGAGCCCTGAAGTCCATCAGATGCTTCCTCCGATACATGTGGAGACAGCCAGCAGCCTCTTTTCACCTGGCAGCGAGGACTCTCACTGGCGAAGTGTAACGCATGGGAGGATCACACTACCTTCCCCAGTTCCCTCCCTCGCTGAGCAGGCGCCCTGACCGACCTGTAGGAGTTGCTGTTTACGACCAGGACCCACCCCACCGGCTTTCCACCCGCTTACACTGTCAATTGTGTCAGTATGGATGACGGACCAAGCCGGAGGTACCGCGGCAGCCGGATTCGATCCCACTGTCTCTGCGGTGGTAGACAGACGCTTAGTCTGCTGCGCTACCCGGCCGCACCCAGAACCAGGCTTCTTGTAGTGCAGAGTGAGTGGATGAGTTGGAGCAAGCGTGGAATCGCCATCCATCAGCGTAATAATTCCTATCACCTGTGCCGATTGAGCGCCCGTAGAGCGCATGGTGAAGTGCAGGGGGTGTGTGAGACAGGTATGGAGGATTGTGGAGGTAAAACCGTAAGACAATTATGCCTGATCGTGTCTGTTCCTAGTTTGGAAATTACCTGTTGCTGAAGTGACTACCTGCAACTGCATTGGGCTGCATATAGTTGACTATAAATAACAACATTTAAAGATCTGATTATGGATTTTGACCTTCCCCGGACGTTGTGCGGGTAACAGACTGAGGACGATGAGAACCGGCCCGTAACGTTAAATGTATTGACTCTCTCATATGTGACGGATAATATTGGTCTGCGTTGTGTTTGATGTTAAATGTTAATGTCCCGAGGGGGAGTCGAACAGGGGGCTCCCGCGTCCGCGGGCGACGTCACAGGCCGCTGCACTAAGAAGTGAATTCACTCCTAACTACCGTACCTATGCGTCTGTTAACCCTGTTATGGGGAAGTGAGTTTAATTTACCAGCCCGCACTGCCACAGTCACTCGTCAACACACCTGTTTCCGTGACTGTGGATGTTACGACCCTGGCTCAAAGGCACGCAACCTATGTGCAAAACGACACCAAAACCCGTGTTTAACCCAAAAAGACTACTCTAACAATGACCTACTGATACAAACTAAAGAACAAAGGATAGAAGAACGTGACAACTCTCCCTCTAGCCACAGACAGCCTGCATGTGTGACTGAAGGGCTGGTTTTAACCTGCCAGCAGGTAACCAATCAGCAGCAATTAGCTAATTAGCAGCCCTCACCTGTATGCCCAGTGACACAGGAGTGATCAAGCTCACGGTACATAACACCTCCCCCACCAAACTGGTTGCCCAAGAGGCAACCACCACACATCAAACCCATAAACAAAACAAAAAGAACTGTGACCCATTAGTTGTCAGGGCCACTACCACAACAGCGATAACGGGCACCACAATCACCGGTACTATGACCGTGAGAGGGCGTCTGCCAGCACGTTGTCCCTCCCACGAATGTGGCGAATATCCAAGTTATACGCTTGGAGGAACAAACTCCATCGCATCACCATGCTGCGAAGAGAAACCAAAGGGTTATGGTCTGTATACACAACAAGGGGTAAACTGGACGATCCAACGTAAACATCAAAATGGTTCAAGGCAAGAACCAAAGCGAGCGCCTCCTTCTCTATAGTAGAGTAGTGCAGTTGATGCCTGTTAAACTTTTTAGAAAAGTAGCACACTGGGTGCTCCACCTCTAATGCATCCTCTTGCAGGAGGACGGCTCCAGCACAGAGGTCACTAGCATCCACTGCCAACTTGAATGGCAGTTGAAAATCAGGAGCTGACAGAATGGGAGCACTAATCAGAATACCCTTGATGCTCTCAAAAGACTGTTGACAGGTCTCAGTCCACACGAAAGGTACCTTAGGACTGAGCAGATTAGTCAGAGGGGCAGCAACAGAAGCAAAGTTCCTACAGAAACTCCTATAGTACCCTGCCATACCTAGGAAGCGCTTCAACTCCCGCCTGGTGATGGGAGCAGGGAAGCCCACTATAGCCTCCACCTTAGCTGCAATGGGGCACACATGCCCACGTCCAACCACCTTACCCAGTTAGGTAACCATGGCCTGTCCAAATTCACATTTTGCAAGGTTAACTGTCAAGTTAGCATCACCCAACCGCTTGAACACTTCCGCCAGATGCTCCACATGTTGTGACCAAGAGGAACTGTGGATAACCAGGGCATCCAGATATGCCTCACAGAACGCTACCCCGGCCAGGACCTTGTTCACTAGCCGCTGAAACGTCGCTGGGGCATTTCGCATGCCAAAGGCCATCACTGTATACTGGCAGAAACTCTCTGGTGTGACAAAAGCGGATATCTCACGTGCTCGCGGAGTAAGCGGAACCTGCCAGTATCCCTTTAGCAAATCCAATTTACCTACAAAGGCTGCTGAACCCACCCGATCGATACAGTCATCCATCCGAGGAAGAGGGTACGAGTCCGGCTTGGTTACTGCATTAACTTTACGGAAGTCAGTACAGAACCGATGAGTGCAGTCTGGCTTATCAACAAGCAGGCAGGGGGAGCTCCATGCACTAGAACTGGGCTCCGCAATGCCATGTCTCACCATCCGTCTACTTCCTTACTCAAGATCCGTCGTTTTTCCGGATTCACCCTGTAGGCATGTTGCTTAATTGGCCCTGCACTACCAACATCAATGTCATGCTCGAGTACATTAGTACGACTAGGGACATCAGAAAACAAACGTATATGCTGTCTAAGTAGGCGCACAACATCTGTACGCTCAGGAAGTGGCAAGTACGACAGGTGTGAGTCCAAGTCACCTAGTATCTGAGTGTTTGGCAACCTGCCCTGAGAAATCTCCTTCGACACAGAACAGTCGGCTACAATAGGAGATGCAGAAATCGTTAGAACAGCCACAGGCTTGACCTCTGACTGGTCAATCTGAGCCCTATCGTTGTACGCCTTCAACATATTGACGTGACATAATCTACTCTTGCGCCTGCGGTCGGGAGTCTTAATCAAGTAGTCGACCTCACCAACTTTGCGCTCAATGGAGTATGGCCCACTGTATTTAGCCTGTAATGCAGAACCAAGAATAGGCGAGAGAACCAACACCTTGTCTCCCGGTGAGAACACCCTATGTTGGGCCCGCTTATCATACCACACCTTCATTTTTCCTTGGGCTACCTTTAGGTTCTCTTTCGCTAGTTCACATGCTCTACTAAGCTTAAGCCTGAAGTTACACACATAGTCCAGCAAATTAGTAGAGGAAGGAGTCTGGTCAGCCAACCACTTTTCCTTCAGCAGTTTCAAAGGACCCCTCACTGTGTGGCCGAACACCAGCTCAGCCGGGCTGAATCCAAGAGACTCCTGGGTTACCTCCCTAGCAGCAAATAGAAGCAAAGGGATTCCATCATCCCAGTCTTTTTCAAACTCCGTACAATATGCCCGCAGCATTGTTTTGATAGTCTGGTGGAACCTCTCCAGCGCTCCCTGGGACTCTGGATGGTAGGCAGAGGAAGGGCAATGCTGGATAGACAGCTGTTGGAGGACCTGAGCAAAGAGACGGGACATGAAATTAGACCCTTGATCTGATTGAATAACCTTTGGTAGGCCAAAAGTAAAAAAAAAACCTAACCAGAGCCTTGGATATAGCTGGGGCTGTGATCTTGCGTAGAGGAATGGCTTCAGGAAAGTGGGTCGCTGCACACATAATAGTCAAAAGGTACTGGTTCCCTGTCTTAGTTCGAGGGAGGGGACCAACACAGTCAATGAGGATCCGCTCAAAAGGTTCCCCAACAGCAGGGATAGGCTGCAGAGGAGCCTGAGGAATCTTCTGGCTTCAAACCAGGCCAACAAAAATGTCTTAGCACACGATCATACGTTTTCCTGACTCCCATGTGACCAGCAAGATCATGATCATGTGCTAGATCCAGTATATCAGGACGATACACGGCTGGAACAACAATCTGAAACATACTGCCCCAGTCATCCAGACTGGACAGGTTAGGTGGTGTACACTTTCTCATGAGCACGTCATTGCTAACAAAATATCCTTGAGACGTATCTATCATTGCATCCTCTAAAACCGCCTCTTCAAAGAGGGACGACAAGGAGACATCCTTGTTTTGCTCCAGTACTAGCTGCTCATGAGACGGTATCACCTTACCAAAACCCTCATCAGGGCCACTTTTCAACTCAACAAAGAACGTGTCACTAAGTGTCATATCACAATCTGAGTTACCAACATCATGGGTGTCACATTTGACCTTTGACATTGCACGTGTTACAGCACACACAGGGAACACTCCTGGATGTTTCTGTGCCAGCTCATCAGGAACCTCAGAAACTACAGGGATGGGAATTACAACTGGAGTAGCCAGCACTTTGCCACCGGCCAAATCGTTCCCTAGAATGAAGGACACACCTTTTATGGGGATGTGAGAGCAGACTCCTACAACAACATTGCCTGATACTAGGGGAGAGTTTAGCGAGACCTCATGCAAAGAGGTATTCACAAAGCCTTCTCCAAAGCCCTGAACAATGGCACCGGAATGCAAGGAAGAATCTTCTGAAAATGGCAAAATCCCATCCAGAATGAGAGACTGAAAAGCTCCTGTATCTCTCCATATTGTAATAGCCTGCTTCGACCCTAGCGCACCGGCCAGGGAAACAAATCCATTCATCATAAATGTTGAGGAGCCCTCTAGCTCCCTGTCCGCACCTTTGATACTTCGCACACCACCCTCTAATGCCGGCATAGGTGTCCTGCCTATGGTTTCTACGAGAGCCACCGTTTTTACATTTTTCTGCTTAAGCACAGGGCACCCAGCAACGATATGACCAGGCTCCTTACAGTAAAAACATATAACCCCCTCTGGGAATGCACTAGCAGAACCACCTTGCCTAGGAGTCGAAGTAAACCGACCAGCAGACACGGGTGCCGGGAAACGGCTCCCCTGAAAAAGACGCCTACCCCTGGACTCAACACGGCCCTCCTCTACAAAGACAGATTTGTGTGTCAACACAAACTCGTCAGCCAAGACAGCAGCGTCGCCTATCTTCAATACCTTACGCTCATTTAAGCTGCTCCCTTGACTCTGCTTTCTGAGAGGTGCACCACCTGTCAAACAGGTTCTCCTTCTCTTTTCCAAATACGACTGTCCCTCCGACCTGCGATAGCCTCTAAAACGCTGACGATAGGCCTCGGGGACCAACTCATAAGCCCTCAATATGGAAGCCTTAACCAGCTCATAGTCAGCACTTTGGTCAAGGGACAGAGCAGTATACGCTTCTTGCGCCCTACCCACAAGAACACACTGCAGCAGCAGCGTCCAGGCCGTATCAAGCCACTTCAATGTGGTTGCCACCCGTTCAAAAAGGGGAAAATACTTTTCCACATCCTTCTCAACAAAAGGAGGCACCATCCTAATATTTTTGCCGACATCAAAACCAGAACGCGACTCTGAAGGCAGAGCACCCGCCTGCAAGGCAGCATGCTAATATTCAAGCTCCTTCTGCGCACGCTCGTGCTCCAGCAACATTTGTTTCTCCCTAAGCTCACGCTCCTCTTTCCTCTCTTTAAGCTCACGCTCCTCTCTCCTCTCTCTCTCCTTAAGCTCACGCTCATGCTCACGCTCCTCTCTCCTCTCCTTAAGCTCACGCTCCTTAAGGTCACGCTCACGCTCATGCTCACGCTCCTCTCTCCTCTCCTCACGCTCTTGTAGTAGCTGTCTTTCCTTAAACTCCAACTCTCTAAGCCTCCACTCACCCTCCGCACCAGATAGTAGCGGAGACGCGTCAGACAAAGTAGGCTCCTCCACCCTCGCCGCAAGCACCTGCTCCCTAACGAGCAAAGCCCTCAAAGCACCCAAGGCAGTCGGTTTCAAACACTTCTCACTGGCAGTAAGCTCCACCTTGTAGTGCAAAGCAAGCTCCAGAAGCTGTTCCTTGGAAAACCTTTCCAACAACTCATCAGAAGGGTGATCAACAAAATCCTTTATGGAAGCCATCCCTACTGCACCAGCGCCACAACCTGCTCACTTTAGAGCCACCAAAAACACCCTAGCATACACACAATCTACCTGAGAACCACTGAAGAACCACGAAGAACCACTGAAGAACCACTAAAGAGCCACTAAAGAACCACTGAAGAAACACTACAGAACCACTGAAGAACCATAAAGAATGCTAATGCCAATACTAATAACCATAAGGAGACGCGGTGGAAATGTGTGCCCTACTGAGCGCACCTTTCTAGTTTGCAAAAAATTTAAATAAAAAAAACAACCACCCTGAAATAAATAGATGTATCATACTCGCAGGAAGTCAGGTTCTAACAGGTAGGCTATCCAAACACTCAAAACAAACAAAATAAATACAACAAACAAATTCAAACAGGTGCCCCTTATAACCTGATATGACTACTTACGCTTCTACATCTAAACTGCAGTGAACATGGCCCACCACATGTCTACGCTAAAAAAACACTATATCAGGCCCTACCACACTACCTGTGTTTTCTGGCCCCCTATTCTACCTACCCTTAAGCTAATGCCCTGTAGACCTAACCCTCTTCAACCACACCTGCTACCAGTCAAAGATCATATTGACCATCCACTCGTCAAGTATATGGTATGGTACAAGACAAGTAGATGGTGCTAATCATTTCTCTGACTGCCCCAGGAGTATGTGGTGCACAGGAAGCTAACAAACAACCAGAAAATAACGTCCCTACCTACATGTGGTGTGCACTAAACTATATATTTTAACAGCATTAAGTAGTCACATCAAATTACAAAAAAAATACGGCATACTCACCTGTTTGATGATCGGCTCAAGCCCCCACGTTACACAACATGTAACAAACACCACACACACTATAGCACCACGACACACCATGCAAAAAAAAAAAAAACACCAAACAATTTATAGGGGTAAATATCCCGGACGAGCGCCCAACTGTTATGACCCTGGCTCAAAGGCACGCAACCTATGTGCAAAACGACACCAAAACCCATGTTTAACCCAAAAAGACTACTCTAACAATGAACTACTGATACAAACTAAAGAACAAATGATAGAAGAACGTGACAACTCTCCCTCTAGCCACAGACAGCCTGCATGTGTGACTGAAGGGCTGGTTTTAACCTGCCAGCAGGTAACCAATCAGCAGCAATTAGCTAATTAGCAGCCCTCACCTGTATGCCCAGTGACACAGGAGTGATCAAGCTCACGGTACATAACAGTGGACATACCCACGGGCTTCCCCGTTACACATACACCTTGTGGAGCGCAATTCTGACACTCAGCCGCTGTTTAATCCATCTCGATCATAGACAAAACTAAAAATGTAATGCAGCAAAATAGCAGACTTAAGCAATGCTGTAGAATATGTAAGGGATAATGTATAGCTACGAGGTCATTGTCGCAAAATAATTGACCGACACAGAGTTTAGAACACAGAGGCGCCGCGCCATGTAATAATATGTGATATAGTTCATCTTAGCCCCTTACCAGTAGCCTATTGGCCATTTCCCAGGGAAACGGACACAGCTGCACTGCACTCACCACCTCGCCTGAACGAAGCTAGTTATAACTTTTTTTTCCCCCCCAATAAAAGGTTGGGGAACTGTGTTCCGGACCGTTCCTGCCCACTGTAACCCATGGGTGTTGTGGCAGAAGCACCCTCCATGCAATAAGCAGGAGAGGGCTTTTGAGTCTAACTCACACTCTGATCATGTGCGCCCTTCTAGCACTGGCACAGCGCTAACATAGTGTGTGGAGAGAGAGATCTGCCTCTGCCAGAATCTCAGCATCTCCCTGAATCATCCTCGAACGGCATTATATCGCTTTCAATCGCAAGACATCAACAACACAAACGCTGCCCCCAGCTGCTAAGAAGCACTCCGGTGCGCACGTCGGGAGGTGCACAGATCCGCACGTCGCCTGAGGCAGCTCCACTTCAGCTCAGCACAATTAACCCTCTTCAACGTTTCCTGTGTTATTTGTGTGTCAGTGATCAAGGTTAGAATCTACTCATGTTTCTTTAACTGTAGAGCTTTTCAACTGTAAAGTTTATTTCCTGGTATTTTTTTTTTATATTCTATACATTCTTCTTACAGCCATCATTGATATAGTGTTTGATATAGAGTATGCAGTAAACACAAAATAAATGTTCTGGTATCCCTTCCGTACCAGGAGAGAGAACCTTAGATATTTGTACTTATTTCAAGAAATCTCGCCAAGCCGAATTTGCTTACTGCACTGGTAGATTATTTTACTTGTTTCAAGCACATATCAGCTTAAAACTAAGTTGTATTTCTTATGTTTGTCAGACCCAGTGATGCCAGTAACTAGTTACTAAGTAACTAGTAGTTACTCTAATCTGATAACTTTTTTCAGTAAATAGTAATCTAACTTGTTACTTTTTACAAGCCAGTAATCTGATTACAGTTACTTTTCCAAGTGGCTGTGCGTTACTATTTAGTTACTATCTTATAATGCTGATGATAAGAGAGCCAGGGGTACAGTCAGCTAGACCGGAGATGGGACGTGCGCTCGCGCACGCACGCACACAGCCACACATGAGAATAACAAACTATAATACCATGTTTTATTACACAACGTTTTTACAAAAAAATTACAAATAATTTGGATCTTTTCCCCCCTCTTTTTTCCTCCGTTTTTTTCCCATCCCAATGTTAGTCGTTATGCCAATTCCCAATCCCCTTCCTGGTCGCTGCGCACTTACCCCCTACAGTCGGTCTGGGAGAGTGGAGGCTATCACGTGCTTCCTCCGACACACGTCCAGCCAATCAATCGCTTCTTTTCACCTGGCAGCGCGGACTCTCACTGAGAGGGTGTAACGTGTGGAAGGATCACACTACCCCTCTTAGATCCTTTCATCGCTGAGCAGGCACCCCGACCGAACTGTAGGAGTCGCTGTTTACAACGACCAGGACCCACCCACCGGCTTTCCCACCCTCTAACACTGCCAATTGTGTTAGTACGACGGCCGGCCAAGCCGGAAGCAATACTGAGAGCTGGGCTCGATACCAGTATCTCCTGCGTTGGTGGCGAGCGCCTTGCCCACTGCGCCACCCAGCCGCCCGTACGATTACATTTTTTATTAAAATTATATTATATACATTTTCTATTTTATTTCGTTTGGGAACCACTGTCCTAGAGTGCCTGAGCAGTGGACAGCTGTGACCTTATATGGCCTGATGGCTGATGACATCTCATGATGACCTGTCTGAGCAGCCAATCATGATTTATGACATTTTATGCACTTTCAATAAAGCATTATTTAAAATAAAAAACTGTTGTCATTCTTATGTTGTGGCAGCAGCAGGGACGACGACTTCGTAACCTAGTTACTTTCGATGTAACTAAGTTACTTTGATAATCAAGTAATCAGTAAAGTAACTAGATTACTTTTTAAAGGAGTAATCAGTAATCAGATTATTTTTACAAGTAATCTGTGGCATCACTGGTCAGACCAATACTGCAGTGTGAAGTTCTCTCTCCTGATTGGATGAAGTGGGAACGGGATACCAGAAAATGTACTTGGCCTGTCGTGAACTATTGCTTAAGTATCCCCTCCCTACACACCCTTCCTACCTGGAATGCACCTGATAGGATAAACGCACTGCTAGTGGGCCAGTCCGTTCCCGCTTAAAATATGTAAATAAAGTACATATTTATAATCGACCACAGGAAAAAGGGTACATAATGTACGTTATCTTATAGCAACGAGTAATATTCACGCATTGTTTTGACTCTGCCTGGTTGGATTGACTACGGTTTATGGACTTTGGACTGAGCTGTTTCACAAACTAGAATCCTCCAGTAAAGTTGTTGCCTCCTGTCTTTGATTCTGCATCTGAGTTCTTCCTGATCTACGATGGGTAAGTATTACAAAGTAATAATCTATTTTACATTCATTTAAAAGATTGTGATACATATAAATATGGATAAAAAAAACTATTAATGGTTCACGTTGACTCTGAAAATCGTTTGAAATGAATCCCAACTTTAGATTGCATTTGGTGTTTGGCTAAAAAAGTGTGCAGAGCATTTCATGAATCATGAATGAATGACATGTAGTGACTCAGAGGTCTGCTCCAAGCGAGCTGATCTCTAGTTTCTCTCCTCCACCAGGCACTGCAGAAAGTAAAGATACCTCTCTCCCTCCATCTTCTCCTGACTTCCTGCTCCTAATTATATATATATAGTATACACTGATGAAAGTGACTCATGAACTCATCCACCCTCTACTGCTACTGGTGAACAACAACTTTAGTTTCTCACCCTGACACATAAGATTATATTATAGATTCAAATGTATTGTCAGCATACAGCACAAGTACAGTGCTTAGAGGCTTGGCATCCAAATGTAACAGTAAAGTGCAATAGTAATATACAATGTGCAGGTGATTAAACTATATTTAATAAAATATACAAATATATAGTATACAATATATAAATGAGTTCTACTGAGTAATAATGCTAATCAGATGTATGTACAGAGTTGTAGTATTAATAAGTACAGTGATACAGTTATAAATGCATTATGGTAGTAGTAGTCATACTGGCCATCAGCGTAACTAGTAAGAGTGGGTATGGATATGTACAGATAGTATCTACAGATATATAAAAAGGATTATATGCAGGTATATACAGACAGATGTGGATAGATATATGCGGTGAGAATAAATATATGGTATATACAGCATTATTGTACCTGCTATCATACAAAGGTATATGTGTTAAATGCAGGTGTATAAATAGGTATATATAAGGTATATTATATGCAGGTATATTCAGACAGTATTATATATATATATATGTAGACACCATTATGTTTAACAATAATTCAATGTGTCTAACGTTAATTCCTTGCATTCCCTGTGTTCGCGAGGACGTTGTGTAACTGGCTGACCACTCTTGATCCTCCCTATCCTAACATTGACACTTAATAGTGGGACATGATACAGGTACCGCCAGGGGGAGCTGGTGGCGACGTTGGGCAGGGAGACACAGGTGAAGAAGGATGGGCTCAGGGCGCTGCGCCGACGGAGGAACTTCCTCTTCATCGTTTTCCAGAGAAGGAAGAGGTCGCACAGAGCTGGAGCTCCGGACATCAAGCATGCGAGATATAAACCCAGTTACGAAGTGGGTTAGTAATGAGTATGCGATAGCTTAGCTTTTAGTTAATGCGGAAGAGACATTGTGAACGAAGAAGCAGACGAGCTACTGCCAAAGAGTGTGGTAGATATTGCCCACATTGCGTTTTAGCTGAAGTATATGAGTCATTCCACCAATCCAGTCCGATTTGGACTTTGGGATTTTTTTTTACCAAGAGGTATTACTTTTCTGAACACCCCTCAAGATGAATGACATATTTAACTTCCAGAAAAATATATTTTCCCATCTCAGGCATGAAATCTCTATTATTTTTGGTCATTATTGTATGATATGGACACCATTATTCTTCAACCCCGTTATGGACACTCTGGAAGCTCTCTGAATAAGATTAAAACATGTATTTGTGCTAAAGTCAACATTTCTATAATAATTAGATGTCCTTCACACCATTTCTATAATTGCTTGTCTAAAAATTATGTAAAATCCTACACTTTTGCTATTCTGAACCCTGAAATTTGCCTTTTTTTGACAGCGGCCGCAAGCTTTTTCATCAGAAATGTGATTTGACCTCAGATTTTGAACTAAAATCGATATTCTTATGTTTGCTCTAAACGTTTCAGACAAAATTATTCAAAAGTTTAATTTGTTTTTCATAAACTTAAAGAAATAATTAAGTTCAAGTTCAAGTTCAAGTTCTTTAATAGTTGTCATACAGAAGTACAGAATACTTTCATACAAAATGCTTCTTACTGTTACGCTCCAGAGACTGTGCTAGACAAGATAGTATCAAATAACATAATAACATAATATAGCATGAATTTAGAAGAAGAATGAGGTCACAGTTGTTCGGTATAGACATATGTACAATGTTCTGAGTTACCATATAATATACAATACACAATACTATGCAGTGTACTAATGTACAGTACTATCTAGTGCAAAGCAGAAATGGGATGAGGTACAATTTTAGGTACAATTTACAGTAAGGTGTACGAGTTGTAGTGCAATCCTTCATCCATAAATATAAAGTGTGGGGAGTGGGTGCTACAGTGTGTTTGTTTAAAGTGGGTGTGTGCTATAAAGTGTGTGTAGTGGGTGCTACAGTGTGTTTGTTTAAAGTGAGTGTGTGCGTGTGGATGTGTGTGCTATGTGTGTTTGGTGGTTGTTGTTGTGTAGTGTTCATTCATTGTTCGTTTAGCAGCCTGATGGCCTGGGGATAGAAGCTACTTCTGAGTCTTTCTGTGCTCGCCTTGAGACTCCTGTGTCGCTTGCCTGACGGCAGCAGTTCAAAGAGGCAGTTGTTCGGGTGGCTCGAGTCCTTAATAATTCTCTTAGCCTTCCCCTTGCAACGCTTGTTGTAAATGTTCTGGAGGGTGGGGAGCCCCCCTCCAATTGTGCGTTCGGCTGAACGTGTCACTCTTTGTAGTCTGCTTTGGTCTTTTGCAGTGCTATTCCCAAACCAGGAGGTGATGTTGCCGGTCAAGATGCTCTCTATTGTACATGAGTAGAAGTTCTTAAGGATCTTCTGGCTGACTTGGAACTTCCTTAGGCGCCTGAGGAAGTAGAGGCGTTGTCGTGCCTTCTTCACCACACTGTTAATGTGTATGGTCCATTTCAAGTCCTCGGATATGTGGGCTCCGAGGTACTTGAAGCTGTTGACTCTCTCAACCGGTGCCCCGTCGATGCTGAGGGGGCTGTAGTCCTTGACCCCCGACCTCCTGAAGTCCACAATCATCTCCTTTGTTTTGCTGACGTTCAGGGAGAGGCTGTTTTCCTGGCACCATCCCGCCAGGACCTTGACCTCTTCCAGGTAGGCCCTCTCGTCGTTGGCAGAGATCAGGCCCACCACCACTGTGTCGTCAGCAAATTTGACGATTGTATTGCTACTCCGCTGAGCCACACAGTCGTGTGTGTACAGGGAGTAGAGGAGGGGACTCAGAACACAGCCCTGGGGGGCCCCTATGTTGAGGGTGATGGATGAGGAGGTGCAGTTGCCTGCTCTCACCACCTGGGGTCTGCCAGTCAGGAAGTCCAAGACCCACTGGCAGAGGTCATAGCCCAAGCCCAGGTCCCTGAGCTTGGCTATGAGTATGGAGGGGACTATGGTATTGAATGCCGAGCTGTAGTCGATGAATAGCATTCTCACATAGTTCCCCTGCCTCTTGTCCAGGTGTGATGCTGCTGTGTGCAGCACATGGGATATGGCGTCCTCCGTGGACCTGTTGGGGCGGTATGCAAATTGCAGGGGGTCCATGTTGATGGGGAGGGAGGAGCAGATGTAGCCCTTTACTAGCTTCTCAAAGCACTTCATGGCTATGGAGGTGAGAGCTACAGGGCGGTAGTCGTTGAGGCAAGCAGGCTTGGATTTTTTGGGTACAGGGATAATAGTGGACTTCTTCAGGCAGGTGGGGATGACAGCCTGTTCTAAGGACAGGTTAAATATGTCAGTGAATACTGGGGCCAGTTGGTCGGCACAGACTTTTAGGACGCGGCCGGGGATGCCGTCCGGACCTGCTGCCTTCCTGATATTCACTTTTTTAAAGGTCCGCCTCACCTCATGCTCTGTTACCCTGAACACTGCGCCTCCATCAGCAGCCGACCCCCCCCCCCCCATTGCCGAGGCTTGTGAGCTGGTGTTGTTATTACCAGCATCAAACCTCGCATAGAAGGTATTGAGGTCGTTTGCTAAGGAGATGTCACTGTTCAGTTTGAGGGAGGCGCCTTTGTAGTCTGTCATCGTTTTGAGCCCCTGCCACATAGCTCTAGAGTCAGCTTGTTCAAACTGGAGTTCAATTTTATCCCTGTAGCGCCGTTTGGCCTCTGACACTGTCCTCCTTACGTTGTGTTGCGCCACCTTGTGGTCATTCATGTTGCCTGCCACTAGGCCGTCATTGTATGCTTTGGTGCGCTCTCTCAGAGCTTCACGGACGGATTTGTCTACCCAGGGTTTTTGATTTGGGTAAACTTTCATTTTGGTAGTGGGGATTGTTTCTTTCACCCTAGTACAGACATAGTCCAGCACTGTCTCCGTGTAGGCATTAATGTTATCTGTGTCGCGGAATACAATCCAGTCTGTGTTGTGGAACACTGACCGGATCGTATCCTCTGACGTCACATCCCATTTCTGCACCTCTCGCGAGACTACGGGAGTACTTTTAATTCTTTGTCTGTACTTTGGTGTAAGGAAAATGGATGCGTGATCTGACTTGCCAAAGCCACTATCAGAATGAGCCTTGTAGCCACCTTTAAATTGCGTGTAACAGTGATCTAGGATGTTACCGCCTCTGGTGTTGCAAGTCACATGCTGGTAGAAATCAGGCAATACCTTTCTCAGATTGGCGCTATTGAAATCTCCCAGTACTAAAATGGCGGCGTTAACGTTCGTCGCTTGTATATTATTTACCTCGTCGTGTAGTCTGGAGAGCGCGGCGTCGTTGTTGGCTTGCGGTGGAATATACACTCCGACCAGGACGATCGCCGTTAACTCCCTCGGGAGGAAGAAAGGACGACACTTGATGGTTATATATTCCAGTTCTGGGGAGCAGTGGTTGGATAATTCCTTCACATTCGTTGGATCACTCCAATTTTTGTTAAACATGAAGGCAATACCTCCACCACGTTGTTTACCGGACTCTGATTGTGTCCGATCCTTCCTATGGATAAAGAAGTGATCCGCTGGTTGAATCGCGTGATCTGGAACCTCCGGTGTTAGCCATGTTTCGGTGAAGCAAAGGACATTGCAGTCCCTAACGTCTCTTTGATATTGAATCCTTGCTCGGATGTCATCCAGTTTATTGTCTATTGATTGTACATTGGCTAGCAATATACTGGGAAGTGGTGTACGGTGTCGTCTGGATCTCAGCCTGTTTCGGATCCCAGCCCTTTTTCCTCGACGTCTTTTCCTGGGGTCTAGGAACAAAGGATCTGGTCCTAGTCTCCGGAGGATTTCTTCCGGCCATTGATGTGGTTCGGAAAGTTGATCCAGCGAGTAATCCAGTTGGTAAGTTTCCCGTAATCCAATGTCTATGAGTGACTGACGGTCATATACATTAAATGCACCAACAGTTGGTACGCACAAAACTCTAAAAACTATAAATATTAACAAAAGTAAACACAGTCTCGACGGAGCTAACAGAGAGGCAGCCGAACGGGGCGGCGCCATCCAAAGACATGTAGCTGTAACAGGGTTGAGTCTAGGGTAACGTGTGAGCACACACACACACAGCAACATGCACATTACAATTAATATGTATGTGCCATAAGCATGTTGAAAAAGCTCAATAATTAATTGAACTATCATTGTATAACTTCAAAATCAGTGTTAAAATCACAACCCTGTTACAATCTCACAACCCTGTTACATTCAAACGTTACATTCAAACGTAACGAGGTTGAGTGTAACGGGGTTGTGATTCTTTGCACAAAATGGTTGCTACTCCACATGTGGTGAATACGGGGAGAGCACATGATGCATGCATGATATTAAGAAAGCATCTACATTTTTTTAATAACAAAGATCATATTCACAAGTAATAGTTTGCTATATTTTTTTCAAGTAACGGTGTTGAGTAATTATGCTTGACTACCATAATATTACATGATAAATGACTGAAAACATAGTACAATGAGGTAGCTACTTGCCTGTTCCTGGTGTTGTGTTTTCCAAAATACTTCAAAGTTGTCACTACCTGTTTCACATGCTTCTATGGATTGAACCATTATTTTTGTGGGGGGGAGAATTCTCCACTTGCACAACCTAAAAGTAGTAACTTCCGGCTGACTTCCGGTTGCCAATGGTACTTCCTGTCCCATCCAAATACATTGGTTTTAGCTACTTTTCACCCCTTATTTAAACAACTTTGTCGTCACAGAGAGGCAATGAAACGTTTGTATTATTATAGTATAGAATGTATTTAATAAGCAAACGTTTGTCAGCAGGGTTTTTGGGCTGTATTTCATGTAAAAACGTTCACTGTTAGTTTACTTGCTCACGCTAATTAAGGCTAATACTGGCTAACAGAAGCTAGCGCAAGAAACGACGCCGCAAAGTATTGTTTATAGTGCATTTCTTGCCACCTTATAGCATTTGTACATTTGTATGACAGTCTATAATGCTCCCGTGAGGTTTTTCCGGACGTTTTGGTAATGATTTTCACTATAAAATCATATTTCTAAATGACAGGAAGTTGATGAAAACTGGCCGGAATAGCTTTGAGCTAACGCATGTTGCCTGTTGCCTGTGAGCCTGTTGCCTGTTGCCTGTTGCCTGTTGCCTGTGAGCATGTTGCCTGAGAGCATGTTGCCTGTGAGCTTGTTGCCTGAGAGCATGTTGCCTGTGAGCCTGTTGCCTGAGAGCATGTTGCCTGTGAGCATGTTGCATGTTGCCTGTGAGCCTGTTGCCTGTGAGCATGTTGCCTGTGAGCATGTTGCCTGTGAGCATGTTGCCTGTGAGCATGTTGCCTGTGAGCCTGTTGCCTGAGAGCATGTTGCCTGAGAGCCTGTTGCCCGTTGCCTGTGAGCATGTTGCCTGTTGCCTGAGAGCCTGTTGCCTGAGAGCCTGTTGCCTGTGAGCATGTTGCCTGTGAGCATGTTGCCTGAGAGCATGTTGCCTGAGAGCATGTTGCCTGTGAGCATGTTGCCTGAGAGCATGTTGCCTGTTGCCTGTTGTCTGTGAGCATGTTGCCTGTTGCCTGTTGTCTGTGAGCATGTTGCCTGTGAGCATGTTGCCTGTGAGCCTGTTGCCTGAGAGCATGTTGCCTGTGAGCATGTTGCCTGTTGCCTGTGAGCATGTTGCCTGTGAGCCTGTTGCCTGTGAGCCTGTTGCCTGTGAGCCTGTTGCCTGAGAGCATGTTGCCTGTGAGCATGTTGCCTGTTGCCTGTGAGCATGTTGCCTGTGAGCCTGTTGCCTGTGAGCCTGTTGCCTGAGAGCATGTTGCCTGAGAGCATGTTGCCTGAGAGCATGTTGCCTGAGAGCATGTTGCCTGAGAGCATGTTGCCTGTGAGCATGTTGCCTGAGAGCCTGTTGCCTGAGAGCATGTTGCCTGAGAGCATGTTGCCTGAGAGCATGTTGCCTGTGAGCATGTTGCCTGAGAGCCTGTTGCCTGAGAGCATGTTGTCTGAGAGCATGTTGCCTGAGAGCCTGTTGCCTGAGAGCATGTTGCCTGAGAGCCTGTTGCCTGTTGCCTGTGAGCCTGTTGCCTGTTGCCTGTTGCCTGTGAGCATGTTGCCTGTGAGCCTGTTGCCTGAGAGCATGTTGCCTGAGAGCATGTTGCCTGTGAGCCTGTTGCCTGTGAGCATGTTGCCTGTGAGCATGTTGCCTGTGAGCATGTTGCCTGTGAGCATGTTGCCTGTGAGCATGTTGCCTGTGAGCATGTTGCCTGTGAGCCTGTTGCCTGTGAGCCTGTTGCCTGTGAGCATGTTGCCTGTGAGCCTGTTGCCTGAGAGCATGTTGCCTGTGAGCATGTTGCCTGTGAGCATGTTGCCTGTGAGCATGTTGCCTGTGAGCCTGTTGCCTGTGAGCCTGTTGCCTGTTGCCTGTGAGCATGTTGCCTGTGAGCCTGTTGCCTGTGAGCATGTTGCCTGTGAGCATGTTGCCTGTGAGCCTGTTGCCTGTGAGCATGTTGCCTGTGAGCCTGTTGCCTGAGAGCATGTTGCCTGAGAGCATGTTGCCTGTGAGCCTGTTGCCTGAGAGCATGTTGCCTGTGAGCATGTTGCCTGTGAGCATGTTGCCTGTGAGCATGTTGCCTGAGAGCATGTTGCCTGTGAGCATGTTGCCTGAGAGCCTGGTGCCTGTTGCCTGAGAGCATGTTGCCTGTGAGCATGTTGCCTGTTGCCTGCAGAGCCTGGTGCCCAATTGGCTGTAAACAGGGGGATGTATCATATACTTGAACGAGTGACAGGAGAGAATGCATAATTCATTTTCATTTGGGTTCTGTAATAGGGTGTATGTGGTGCGGCTGGTGGGAATGTGTGC
>NC_140170.1:60727595-60835095 GCF_963971535.1 Notolepis coatsorum
GCCTGTCTAGCCACTCACAATTGCAAGTGTGTGCCTTGCCTCAGGTACTGAGTTAATTGGGCTTTAGGATCTGGATTGGCTGTGTGTGTGTGTGTGTGTGTGTGTGTGTGTGTGTGTGTGTGTGTGTGTGTGTGTGTGTGTGTGTGTGTGTGTGTGTGTGTGTGTGTGTGTGTGTGTGTGTGTGTGTGTGTGTGTGTGTGTGTGTGTGTGTGTGTGTGTGTGTGTGTGTGTGTGTGTGAGCGTGCACGTGCACGTGCACGTGCACGTGCAAGTGTACGTATGTGTGCCTTTGTTTTTTATGGGTGTGCTTGCATTCGTTTGTATAGGTGTTTCTGTATGTGCATGTGTTTGTGCATGTGTTTGTGTGTGTGTGTATGTGTACGTGTTGTGTTTGTGTATGTGTTGTGTTTATGTGTTGTGTACGTGTTGTGTATGTGTTGTGTTTGTGTATGTGTTGTGTACGTGTATGTGTTGTGTATGTGTTGTGTTGTGTTTGTGTATGTGTCATGTATGTGTTGTGTTGTGTATTTGTCGTGTACGTGTTGTGTGTGTATGTGTTGTGTATGTGTTGTGTATGTGTTTGTGTACGTGTCATGTATGTGTTGTGTTGTGTATTTGTCGTGTACGTGTTGTGTGTGTATGTGTTGTGTTTGTGTATGTGATGTGCATGTGTTTGTGTATGTGTTTGTGTACGTGATGTGCATGTGTTTGTGTATGTGTTTGTGTACGTGATGTGCATGTGTTTGTGTATGTGTTTGTGTACGTGTGGGCCGTGCAGGCGTGTGTTTGTGTGTCTCTGCCTGTTGACATGTAGTGACAGCCTCGCCCATCCTCCTCTAATGCTAACATGCTGCTGGTTAGCCTCTAATTAAGATGTATGAGTCACCCTCTCTGTCTCTCTCGCTCTCTCTTTCTCTCTCTTTGTGTCTCTCTCTCTCTGTCTGTCGGTCTGTCTCTCTCCCTCTCTCTGTCTCTGTAATTGGCAGAGCTGAATGGGTTTCTCAGGAACACTGTCTAATTATGGGATGTGACACCCGCTCGTCCACTCGTGCGTACATTATAGTCACACACACGTAGTTACACACACACAGAAATACACATACACCCCCCCCCCCCCCCCCCACCCACCCATACAGCACACCCACCCACCCACATACACACCCCACCCACACGCATACACCCCCCCACCCCACGGGCGACAGTGGCTCAGGAGGTAGAGCACAATCCGGAGGTTACCGGTTCGATTCCCGCTCCTCCCGGGCAGCGTGTCGATGTGTCCTTGAGCAAGACACTTAACCCCTAATTGCTCCCGATGAGCAGGTTGGCACCTTGCATGGTTGCCTCCGCCGTCGGTGTGTGAATGTGTGAATGAATGGGTAAAATGTGAGGAACTAATTGTAAAGTGCTTAGGATAAAAGCGCTATATAAAAATCCAGCCATTTACCATTTACCATTTACCCTCACAAACACACACAAACAAAAACAAACACACAGGAAATGCATGCATAGGTATGGTGCTCACACATGCACACACGCACACACACACACACACACACACACACACACACACACACACACTGAAGGATAGTTGAGTGAGGAGGTGTTGATGCGTGCATAGGTATGGTGCACACACACACACACACACACACACACACACACACACAGGATAGACAGTTGAGTGAGAAAGTGTTGATGGGATATACACACACTACATGTCATCTTGTAAACACTGCACACACACTCCAAAATACCATAATATTCAAAACGTCAAACAGCTTCACTGCCTCCAACCATTACAACCATCATCATCATCATCATCATCATCATCATCATCATCATCATCATCATCATCATCATCATCATCATCATCATCATCATCATCATCATCGTTATCGTCCCACATACATGCCCGCTTGCTCACATGAGATGTTCTCACCCCCTCCCAAACACTCATCTAGACCGAGACTCCCACTGAGACTCGGTCGTAACCGCCTCAGACAGTCACATGGGCACCACCCCCCCCCACTCTGTTCATCCTCTAATCTCTTTCTACATGAAGGTACACCATCTCCACTCCTGTAACCGTGTAAAGCATGTGGTGGTGACCTACCACCAGATCAGAGCTACACAATATTATGTTCATAATGTCACCATATCAGATTAGGTGATCATAGTCTACCCATATATAACTCTGTATCATAGCATAAGGAATAGTGTTATATTTACTACATAATCCTTTTTATATATCTGTAGATACTGTATCTATATCTGTACATCACTTGCCTACTCTTACTAGTTACACTGCTAGCCAAAATGACCTACTACCATAGTGTTTTTATACCTGTATCACTGTACATATTCTCTGTACATACATCTGATTAGCACTATACTCAGTAGTCACGCAACAAGGGCTAGAGACGCTGGAAACGTGTCGGCTGCAACAGGGGCGTTTTTAGGGTTAGAAAACATTGGGGGCTTCAGCCCGGGGGGGTGGAGGGGGGCTAATTAGAGATGAATACTGAAGAACTCGAATCATTAGAGGTTCTCAAAGTGAGGTCCATGTCCATGAGAGGGATCTGGGCAGTTCCCATAGAAAATTCAAAGTTAACAGGACCAAATCATCAGTTTCTTATTTATTTATTTAACCTTTATTTTGCCAGATAAAACATTGATCTGGTCCAAGAGGCCCCAACAGGAGTACAAATATACATATATACACATATATATACATATATATATAATATATATACATATACTGTACATACATACACACATATACACCAATAACAAAATAAAAACAGTTAAGAATCATACACATAAGCAAATAAACAAACAAACAAACATTATGCACAGCCTATGTACAAAAGAAATAAACAGTTCATCTCTAGTCTTTACAGTTTTCTTCAATTGCATAAACACTCAAATCAAAAGTATTACACAATTATCAAAACCTTACACTCAAGGAGCAAAACGTAGGCCCAGATTTGCACCCCTATACGCACAATGTCAGCCTCACACTTTTTGCAAAACAATACACACAGTGATTTGCAAAACACTAAACACACTTCCATTACATTAGACACAGAATGTCAAATTACCACACATATGAGCCAATTGGTTAAACACAGCCATCAGATGCACAAACACACCATTGCTTAATTGTAGATACACCAATCAGGTTTAAGCACTATAAAAATGCAGCAGGTGAGTTCACCTGTCTTCAACCAAAATGGAAAGAGAGTGAAGTACTGTACACAGAGAACGTGAAAATATACAATAAATTCACCAAACACTACACAAGACAACCAATGATGCAGACTGATGAAAATATACATTTTCTCCCATTTTCCCAAATCAGTCAACATGTCAACATGGAGAATCACAACAAAAAATGATCTTGCCAGATCCATAGGCAAAGAGATAATGTCTAGTATTTTCTGTACTCTGTTTAAATTTTTTCAAAATTGTTTTTGTTTTACTGTAATTTTAACCTGTACTGGATACAGTATTTTATGTTTGTCTGATATTTGCTCAGCTTACAGTGTTATGCACATAGTAGCATGAAAACTGGGACATGTTTTGTTGTGATTCTCCATGTTGAAATGTTGACTGATTTGGTTATATGGAGAGAAAAATTGTATTTCATCAGTCTGCATCATTGATTTGGGTATATGGAGAGAAAATGTTTTTTTTAGCAGTCTGCATCATTGATTTGGGTATATGTAGATAAATAAATTATATTTTCATCAGTCTACTCTACAGCATTGGTCTTGTGTAGTGTTTGGTGAATTTATTGTATATTTGCACATTCTCTGCGTACTTCACTTACAGTACTCTAATCACTGAGAAGTAGAATTGCTAAATGTGTTTTAGGTTAAGCACAGCAGTGTGTGTAACTGGTTCAAACAGAATTGAGTCATATGAAACGTGTGTTTCATATGGTAACAAAATGTAGTTTTTATAAATTAGTGTATGGTTTTGACAAGTGTTTAATTTAGCAAAGGATCTGAGGTGTTCTGATAATTGTGTGTGTGGTTGTGCTAATTGTGTGTTTTGAAACACCGGGCCCCGTTTTCAAAATCATGCTTAAGCAATCGAAAAAAAACTATTGTGTGTTTCATTATAATTATGTTTCAGTCTTCTCATAAAAAAAATATTCGATTTTTGAGTCTTTTCCTGCCTTTGGTCCGCTTTGCATTCACATCTCAAATGAACCGTAGCAGGGTTCACTTGCAAGAGTGAATGAGCTTTCACACCACCCCAAACCAACCGGACTATCCGAGGAAATGAACCAGGGTTCGATTAAAGCTTATTATAGTTTATCACAGTATCATGAGCATGTCTTTGTCAGTGGACACTGGACATGGGTATGGATGGCTCCAGGTGCTGCTGTGTTAAAGTGCACATCTTCAAGTCCACAAATCGGTGAATGAAAGAATGATAGGATCAAATGAAAACTACTTACTAAAAATTGATTAAAAGTACTAAAAACCAACAAAAATACCAAACACTAACAAACATTCAGCACAGACAATGGGGATGCTGACATAAAAAAAAAAAAAAAAAAAAATGTAAACATTTTTTATTTATTTTTTATTTTTTTATGTCCGGGGCTAGGAGAAAAACATCCGGAGCTAAAGCCCCGGAAGCCCAGGGCTAACGACGCCACTGGGCTGCAACACAATCATGCCAAAATCTGGTTGAATTTGTGTATCCCACAAAGACATGGAGGCGCATGTGAACTTAAAAAGCTCTCTTCCTGCAATGTTATTTTCTAAGGGTGACACGATTAATAAGCTGGCTCTCACTGAGAATACTGAGTCAAATCAAAAGGGTTTTCAAAGTACCTTCAACCTCAGTATATGCTCCAATATGTGATAATCATAATTTCCCCCCTGGTCAATCTGATATTGTTTTTCATTATGGAAGGGAAAGGGACTGGCCACTATCAAGAATCTATATGTTGATTGTCACTTTGCCTCATTTAACGAATTTAAGTCTACGTTTAATCTTACAAGCTCACAATTATTTCGTTACCTGCAGGTTAGAAATTATGTCCGCAGTAATATCCCAGACTTTGAGACATGTCCTGCTGATTACCAGTTTTATAATATCGTAAGCCGATCACCAGATTCAAAACACCTGATGTCTGATTTTGTTTCATATTTTTCTGTCCAATCTATGGCTTCTTCCGACCACATTAAAGACGCATGGTCCACAGAGCTTAGCATGGACATCTCTGATACAGGATACAAGAATGTTCTATTAATACCAGAGTCCAACTCATACAGTTTAAGGTTATTCACAGACTGCATTACTCTAAAACTAAACTTCATAGAATATCCCTCTGTGTCGCCTCTCTGTGATCGTTGTATGTCCGCAGAGGATAATCTTTCACACATGTTTTGGTTCTGTCCCAAGCTATTTAAAGTACTGGGCAGACATTTTTGACTGGTACACCAAGGTGTATGAGAGAAAGATTGCCCCAGACTGCCTTCTGGCTCTACTCAGCTCCTCAGCTAACACTGCTGAATTACCTTATAAGGAGCAGTTTTAAGTCAGTGATAAAAGTGTCTTTCAAGGATAAGTGAGCTCCTGCACTGATTATTATAGTTCAATATTCAATATTTGATCACCAAAATCCCCTAAAAAGCATAAAAAGGCCCCTCCCCGCCCAAAAAGGGCCCCCAAAAGTAGCACAGGCCCAGTGCCCTTTTCAGCCTTTGAGCACCTGCCCCTCTAAAGTCCTGTGCACGGCCCTGATCTAGACTATATGTAGACTGACACAGAGAAGTTTTATATTCCTGGACAAAATGCTTTTCTTATTGTATCTTATATCAAGTATTAATCAGATTCTTTCTAAACTGAGGTCCTGACTGAATTATTTCTTCTCTGAGGTTTGTGAGATAAATGAGTGTATAATATATATGTATATAAATCTAAGATATTATTATAATTATTAATGAAAACATGGTGGACGTGTTTCATGTGATGTTCTGAAGTTCATGAATCTCTGAAACATTTTTTATTTGTGTTTTGCTGGTGAATAGAATAGAAATACTTCATTCATCCCGAGGGAAATTTGGCACTACAGATCGCTCACAGTAATAATAATAATAATAATAATAATAATAATAATAATAATAATAATAATAATAATAATAATAATAATAATAATAATAATAATAATAATAATAATAATAATAATAATAATAATAATAATAATAATAATAATAATAATAATAATAATAATAATAATAATAATAATAATAATAATAATAATAATAATAATAATAATAATAATAATAATAATAATAATAATAATAATAATAATAATAATACACTTTATTTGTATAGCACCTTTCATACAGAAACTGCAGCTCAAAGTGCTTAAACAAGTGAGTGTTTGTTTAAAGTGAGTGTGTGCATGTGGATGTGTGTGCAATGAGTGTAGATGGACCCACACATCAGACCAAAAGATGTAAGTACAATACAAAGTACAATAACAAGAGGGGGCACTTTTTCCTAGAGGTCACTGTTTATGTTTATTAGGATCCCCATTAGTCTTCATCAACGTGTTGACTATTCCTCCTGGGGTCGTCACAGATATACTGTGGCAACCCCAAGCCACCACTGGGCTTGGTGATTGAAGGACGCTACGTAGCGACCCAATGGATGGGTGCTGCCCATATTTGGGCGTCCGCTTCCGGACGCACCTGTCGCTAGAAGGTCATCAACAGCGATTTTCGAATCACAACGCGGGGCGCCTGTTGAGGAGGGGGAACTTAATGGAGCCGAAGAGCACCCTCTCATTCTCCCGGCCGAAAGATGAATTGCTATAAAGCCAGTGAGACGTGTGAAACGTTTATTGTTTATTAGAAAATAAAGAAGAGTATGATTTTGGGAACTGCAACCTGTCTGTGTGTTGTTTATTCTGCCACCCCTACACCTGGAATTGCCACAATACACATACAAATATGAAACATTCAGTGTAAATCAGTCATATATCACATATAATAATTGTTAGACTAGAAGTCTTTATTTGTCATGCAGTTTAACACACACACGCGAGATGGGCGACCCACAGGAACACACACACACATGCACTGAGTCGCAGATGAAATGTCGCTCTGCACTTTTCCCATCCCGTTGTCCTTCCCCCCATTCTCGAAGACACTCTGATGTCACGAGACCGCCGCCATCTTGGTATAGGGGGACCATACGGATTTCTACCATCAAATGCAAGCGTTGAGGTCCGTTTTTATTACATGTTTCATCACATTCTTGTTCATTTCATAACATTTTCATACGATTTGTTTTGAAAATATTGAGGCCAACATGGCATTTCCCTATTTCGAAAGCCTTTCTGGTGATTCTAAGGCGAGATATGAGTCAAAGAAGCTCCCCCTGATTGACTTGACATAATGTCCATACAAAACACCTGCAGACATGGCCATCTCTCGAATACCCAAATTGAAGCTGCTGTGTTACGTTTTGTACTAATAACAAACACAGAAATCCAAATCGCAAGTGTTATATAATACCAGCTGAAGCATCACGGAGGAAAAAGTGGCTGGTGGCTAACGTTCGGTTAACTCGCTCTGGTGTTGTGGTCGTGGTAGCTACATGCTAAGCTAATGTTAATCACATCATATCGAACCGATAGGAGCTTATCTTATCTAATCTTACGTGGTGGTACCACGTGTGCCACTACCCGATCAAACATCCACGTAAGATTAGATAAGATAAGCTCCTATCGGTTCGATATGATGTGATTAACGTTAGCTTAGCATGTAGCTACCACGACCACAACACCAGAGCGAGTTTGCCGAACATTAGCCACCAGCCACTTTTTCTTCCGTGATGGTATAAAACTTGCGATTTGGATTTCTGTTTTTGTCATTAGTACAATGCGTAACACAGCAGCTCTTTGGCATTGTGAAGGACTGAAGAAAGATTGTCTTTAATTTGCCGCTTTAACGATCCGTTTCTCCACTAAATGAAGGGTACACAATGTACAAAGCGGGGCAGTTTCCCCCCACGCTGCAGTTGCGTAGCAACAACAGACAGGAAGTTGACTTCGAGAATGGGCAGCCGGGAGCAGATAGGGCGTCAACGTGAGCCGCCCCCCGGGGACCAATCCAAGTGCTCCTGTCCGTCTTTGTCAAGGACGCCACAGCGTTAGCCATCTGTTGTGCATGTTTTTCCATTGGGTTTATCTTATCGGGGGGGGGGGATCCTTGCGAGCACAGAAAGGCCTGGGAGATACCCCACCTGAGTACTTGGCATCATGGAAACCTGGTCCCCAAGCGGGAATCGAACCCTGGACCTTCTTGCTGTGAGGCGACAGTGTTAACCACTACACCACTGTGCCGCTACATATATAATCAATAGAAAATAAAACAAAAGGTTATAGGTGAATCCATTTCACTGTTTAATGGCATTACAGAAGCTAACTTTAATGACACCATGGAATCATCTACTTTAAACCAGGATACTTCACAACACAGCGATTTCTGTCAGGTTAGAACCTGACATGTTGATTCATTCTGAATGAGATTTAATGTCCTGTGATAAACAGAAAAAGTGGTAAATGGGTTTAAAACATATCGAATAGGTCTAAGAGAGTCAGAGACGGGAGACATCTCAATCAACGTTGAGTTACTTGCTCAAGAAATGATATGGAATTATAAGGATTTATTATTGTCCTTTACTGTTCAACAGAGTAATACTACTAGTGAGTACAATATTTAGGCCATAACAGCATGGAGAAAATCTGTATTAACATTGTATTTCCAATATTAACCTCAAATTGATCTCATCCAATGGACTACATTTTAGTAAAGTGAAAATAGAGATGTGATCTAAACATTTTCAGCTTTTTTTTTGCATTTTCTTGTCCTGAAATAGAATCAAGATGTCTTTGAATCTTAAAAATTACAATTTTACTGAATTCCTTGGGTCAAACTTGTTTGGGGAAATGTTTTAATTTATCTCTATATGTTGTGTTAACTTCAAAAGTTATGCTGTTTTCTTTTTCAGGTTTTGGTTCAGGATAGGTGTATAATAAAGGGTTAAAAATAAACCCCATGGGACATTATTTCAACCTGTTACCTGGCAAAATCTTAAAATAGACACTTCAAGGATTAACCCTTTCAACTGTGACAATACAGAAGGTTAACCCTTTACTATCACACAACCGACGGCGATGCTTCATCATTAGCATCATTCGCGGAGCTAATGATGCTAATGATGGAGCATCGCCATCGGTTGTGTGATAGTAAAGGGCTAACCTTCTGTATTGTCACAGTTGAAAGGGTTAACCGGCTGTCGTGTGGCAGTGAAAGGGTTAAGAAAAAACAGGTGGTGATAATAAAAAATCCACCCTATGCAGGTGTGACGGATCATATTGGTCTGCGTTGTGTTGATGTTAAATGTTAATGTCCAGAGGGGGAGTCGAACAGGGGGCTCCCGCGTCCGCGGGCGACGACACAGGCCGCTGCACTAAGAAGTGAATTCACTCCTAACTACCTTACCTATGCGTCTGTTAACCCTGTTATGGGGAAGTGAGTTTCATTTACCAGCCCGCACTGCCACAGTCACTCGTCAACACACCTGTTTCCGTGACTGTGGACATACCCACGGACTTCCCCGTTACACTCACCTCCCTAAACTCACTCCCCTCAGGACATCCGGGTCACTGGGCACCACTGTGACGGATCATCTTGGTCTGCGTTGTGTTTGATGTTAAATGTTAATGTCCCGAGGGGGAGTCGAACAGGGGGCTCACGCGTCCACGGGCGACGACACAGGCCGCTGCACTAAGAAGTGAATTCACTCCTAACTACCGTACCTATGCGTCTGTTAACCCTGGGGAAGTGAGTTTAATTTACCAGCCCGCACTGCCACAGTCACTCGTCAACACCCCTGTTTCCGTGACTGTGGACATACCCACGGGCTTCCCCGTTACACAGGTGGACCTATGTTTCCGTCTAGACTATATGTAATTATAGTCATATGCAGACACGGGTAGTTAGTGAGGAGCAGAGCCTTCTAAAATATTATTATATGGCTCTGGTGAGGAGTTATTAAAATACCTCAGAACATGAAAACATGTTTCTGTCCTGCACTCCTCCTCCTCCTCTTCCTCTTCCTCCTCCTCTTCCTCCTCCTGCTCCTCCTCCTCCTCTCCTCCTCCTGCTCCTCCTCTTCCTCCTCCTCCTGCTCCTCCTCCTCCTCCTCCTCCTCCTCCTCCTCCTCCTCCTCCTCCACCAGGGGTCACTGCAGGGCGCCACGGGGAGCAGCGTACTGGCTCATGTTAGGCAGGCCATGCATTATGCAGCAGCTTAAGCCACTGCGGTGGATCTTCATGTCCTCAGCTACAGTCCACCTGTCGCTACTCTGGTCGTAGCGCTCCACCTTGTTGGAGATGGAGCCATTGTAGCCTCCGACCACGAAGAGCAGGTCATCCAGCACCCCGATGCCAAAGTTGCTGCGGCGGGTGAGCATGGCGGGCAGGGCGCTCCAGGAGTCAGTCAAGGGGCTGTAGGCCTCCGCACTACGCAGGTAGTTTCCACCGCCAAACCCTCCCACCTGAGGACAGGACACATGAGAGGAATGTTTTGGTGTGTGGCTCAGGCTGGCAGGCAGGCAGGCAGACACTGTATTAATCCACTTAGGGAAATGAGGGCATCACAGCAGCATTGCAAGTCAAATGATACATATCTATAGAAATATCTAGTATAAAGCATTTGTCTCTGTGTGCACCTACCGCATAGACTTGTCCTCCGTACGCAGCGACTCCCACACCGATACGCCTGCTGCTCATGGGGGAGATCAGAGTCCACTGGTCGGTGTCTGGGCTGTAGCACTCAGCTGTGAGCAGACCCTCCTCCCTGTTGCAGCCACCACAGATGTAAACCTGTAATAAGAAAGAATATTCTAATTTAGTTTATATATTCCATTTGATTTCATTATACTTTAATTACCTGTTCCACCCCACGGGGACGGTACCGAGTCCGACCCCTTTTGACATTATTATCATATATTAATATTTTTATAAAGATGCAAAATAATTTGTGATTTTAAAATCAACCGTTTTCAAGTATTATTATCACTACTATGTCACAAATACATGTAGAATGTAAAACGTTAGGTTGGCAATAGTTTAGCAATAGGTTAAAAGTGTATTTATATCATTTTAAGTTTTTATTTTCCAATCGTTTTTTGACCCGGAAACGGAAATGGAAATGTTGAACCATGGGAATTGGAATCTTTTTGCGGCCATTTTGAAGAGGACATCGCTAGCTATCGTTCAGTGTTGGAATTTCTCCGTTCTACACTTCCTGTGGTCCACTATGGTGGTTCAAAGTTCAGCGTTCTGAATTAATCATATCAATAATTGTTATGATTCGCGATAATAAGCTACAAAAGGTAACGTTTTTGACAAATATTAAAACGCAGTCAGTTTCTCCACACTATTGTAATCATGTAGGAAGAATTAGATCTGAAATTAGTTACAAAATGGTTATACTGTGGGGGAAATAAAATAGTACAGTCGTTTACAGTAAATATCAGTATCTGTTATTATGCAAGCCTGGTGATACTATATCCAAATTGAACTCTGCCATTTGAAAGATACTATATGTATATATATATAAATGTGCGAATTGGCTATAATAAGGTAATGTATAAGCATATATTCTATATTCTATAATAATATTTCAAATTGCATTGGTCCGGATGGGAGAATTCAGTACTGTATATACAAAACCTTCAATTTGATCATCTTCCCTTTATTAATTTCCTTAGATCTTTTGTACACATGATCTCAAGAGGGTACTGAATGAGCTCAGTGGCAGTTTTTTAAGTTTGGTCATTATTATCATGGTTTTATTCACTGTCAAAGATGAAAAGAAAAATCATAATTCATATTTTCCTTTGTTTCATCACAATTTAAGCAAGCCTAGTAATAGACACAATATTTCTGACACTGAGAATACATTCATTGAGGTCCATAGATGTTCCTAGATACCAAGAATATGCAAATAGCCCTTGTAGAAGTGGAGCAATATTCCATTTACCTAGGTATACATTTTATGCAGATTTTCACCTGGGGTGGAACAGGTTAATGCTGATGCACCAAAGGACCCAGACACATCTTTTATATGTGCAAGCTTACTTGGCAATAAAGACATTTATGATTTCTGATCTAACGTTCCTTGTGTTCATCTAGCACCCTGTGTCCCTCAGTTCCACCCACCTTGCCCTGGAGGGCTGCTGCCCCGGCGATGCTCCTGTGCTCCAGCATGGGTGGGATCAGTGTCCACTGGTTGCTTTCAGGCTCGTAGCGCTCTGCGGTGTTCAGGTCCACGTGTCCGTTGAACCCTCCCATGGCGTAGATACAGCCGTCCAACACGACCACGCTGAGGTGACTGCGGCGTGAGTGCATGGGAGCCGCCTGTAGCCAGCTGCGAGTGACGGGGTTGAACCTGCGCACACTGCTGAGACGCTCATAGCCGACCCAGCCGCCGACGCAGTAGACCAGACCGTGAAGATAAGCGGTGACATGGGCGGCCCGGGGACTCTCCCCCTCAACGCTCACGTCCATCCATCCATCGGCTCGGATATCGTAAGCCTCCATGCCATTGGTCGGGATGCCGCCACTCCAGCCTCCGATGGCCAATAGGACCTCCTGGGGCAGGCGTGGGCGGGTCAGGGGGTTTGGGAGCCTGTCGGAGCCAGCGGGGTTCAGGACGCTGAGGATGAGGGGCCTGCAGTCGTGGCTGTCCCTCACCACAGGGTTGTTCTGGACGTTGCTCCTGAAGTAGTCAGGCCTCATCAAGCCCATGCGAACCTGGGAAGAGACAAGCAGACATCGGGTACAACTTAGACAGCGGTTGTAGACGGTTTCTGTTGCTACGGAACAGTTTGGACCCAAATGTTTGAGAACCACTGTACTAGGGAACCTAGTGTTGTTTTAATGTAATGCACAGTAATACAATTAGTTACCTTGGGCAGCAGCAAAGGGATGTGTGTTTTACGCTCCTCACGGGAGTGGTCGATCCAACGGAGGACGGCCTCGAACACCGTCTCCTCGCTCTTCACGTTCAGATCATCCCTCTCGATGATGTCCACCAGTTGCTGCAGGGACAGCTCCACAAACTCCTGTGAGACGTGCAACATCTCCTCAAAGTGGCACACAGTGAAGAGATGGGCCTTGCGCCTCAGGTCAGGGCAGCAGTAGATGTCCGCGAACCTCCAGATGCCGACACAGTTTTCCAGAGACAGCTGGCCTTCTAGGAAGTCAGAGCACGCTCGTACTATGCCAGTGACGAGAAGCTGGTCTGCAGCCACCAGAAGCTCTTCCACGTTCTCTGCTGTCACCAGCACAAAGTGTGTGTAGGCGTACTCTATGATGAGCTGCATCATACCCGGGGACACCCCAGGGATAGTGTAGACTGCTTTCTCTGAGTCGCTCCAGCGAGTGAAGAGGGCTCTGTGGGACGCAGAGTATAGAGATATCTGATGAGTAAACAGTAAGCAACATTCTGTCCTGTGTAGTAATATATTTTCACTGTAGAAGTATAGGGTCTTAGCACAGTAGAAGTATAGTATCTGTTTACAGTAGAAGAACAGTATAGTATCTATTTACAGTAGAAGTACAGTATAGTATATGTTTACAGTAGAAGTACAGTATAGTATATGTTTACAGTAGACGTACATTATCTGTTTACAGTAGAAGTACAGTATAGTATATGTTTTACATTAAAAGTACAGTATAGTATATGTTTACAGTAGAAGTACATTATAGTATATTTTTACAGTAGAAGTACAGTATAGTATATGGTTACAGTAGAAGTACAGTATAGTATCTGTTTACAGTAGAAGTGCAGTATAGTATCTGTTTACAGTAGAAGTGCAGTATAGTATATTTTTACAGTAGAAGTACAGTATAGTATCTGTTTACGGTAGAAGTGCAGTATAGTATCTGTTTACAGTAGAAGTACAGTATAGTATATGTTTACAGTATAAGTACAGTATAATATCTGTTTCCAGTAAAAGTACAGTATAGTATCTGTTTACAGTAGAAGTACAGTATAGTATCTGTTTACAGTAGAAGTACAGTATAGTATCTGTTTACAGTAGAAGTGCAGTATAGTATCTGTTTACAGTAGAAGTACAGTATAGTATCTGTTTACAGTAGAAGTACAGTATATTATCTGTTTACAGTAGAAGTATAGTATAGTATCTGTTTACAGTAGAAGTACAGTATATTATCTTTTTTTTTTTTTTTTTTTTATTATTGCAAAACAAAAATTATTAAAAGTCAGTACTCACCACATAATGCATAATGAAACTAACAGTCAATGTGGTTAAAATTACATGCAAGTACAGACACAAGATAAAAAAAAAAGTCTATAATAACTTTTTAACCGTATACAGTGTATATCCAGCGAAATTACAGTTATATAAATGTTTATATAGAACATACCCCTAATACCTATTTTCTAAAACCCTACACACATATGCTCCAGCTCGAACCCCCCCCTCCCGGACCCCTCCTTGGATAGTACCTCCATTATCCCCCACTCCTAACAGACACTACCATTATAAGCTAGCTTTTATTCTCTCCACCACTTCTACCCACATTGACATTTTGGATTCGTTGAGACCCAGAATTCTTGCTGTAGATATTTCTTGATATATCACATCGAGATATGTAAGAGACCAAACTTTCCGGCACATTTTTTCCGGTTGAAACCAGCGTGATGCGATCAGTTTTTTAGCTACTGTGATACCCGATAAGACCAATCTCTTTAGCTGTGGATTTACTGCAAACTCAAAAACATCATTTAAAAGCAATACAGAGGGGTGTACTGGTATATTCCAAGATACGAGTTTTGATAATTGATGGGTCACATCTTTCCAGAATGCCTTAACTGGTGGGCAGTCCCAATACATGTGCATAAATGTCCCTTCGTCTCCATTTGTACATTGGGTGCATTTTGAGTCTTGTTTCAGGCCCATTCTGTTCAGTCTTATAGGAGTCAAGTATGTCCTGTGAATATAGTTAAGATTGATTTGTTGATGGTCCGGGTTCCTTGATGTAAGACGGACATTTGCCCATGCTTCTTGCCAATCAAAGTCACATTCCAGGTCTGGAATATCCCTCCTCCAGACAGTGTCTAGTTGAAGGGTTTCATACGAGGACGTTAGTAATTGATAATAAAAACCTGATACAAAACCTCCCAATGTTTCTCTTTCATAGAAAAATTTGTGGTATCTGTGGTGTTCAACTGGTATGTGTAATGGAACACCGTGAGACCTCAAACATAGGCGTAACTGTATGTAAAAAAGCCATGTGGACTCGGTGAGGTTAAACTTTGTGCATATTTCTCCATAACTACAGAAGCCCTGGTTATTAAAAATATCCCCTAATGAGTGTATGCCTTGCTTTTCCCATATAGGGAATCTTATAGGACGTTTTCCCATTAAGAGTGCATTGTTATTGAATATGGGAGTGTGATTATGCCATTTTTGAGGGTTAGGATATTTTTTTTGTGTTTCTCGCCATGTTCTGATTGCATGGGTAATTATGGGGCCAAATTCCCGCTCACAGTGCTTGATTGAAAGTTTAGTGTGTGCTATGTCCTTCAGTCTCTGTGGGGCTACTATGTTTTCTTCCAATTCTCTCCAGGATACCAAAGCCTTGGGATCAAACCATATTGTCAATGGTCTTAATGTGAAAGCCTTAAAATATTGTAAAAAATCTGGAACTGCCATGCCACCGTCTGCTTTATTTCTCTGTGCGGTGGATCTTTTTATGCGAGGTGGTTTGTTATTCCAAATAAATTTGTATGTGGAGGATTGTAATCTTTTCCAGTAGCCCTCTGGAGGAGGTAACGGTAGCATTGAGCTGATGAAGTTGATTCTTGGTAATACATCCATCTTAACTATTGATACCCTTGCCTGTACTGAGTTTTTAAGTTTTGCCCATCTGTCCAGGTCGTCTTTGATTTTGTTCTGTATTTTTGTGTAATTGTGCTTCACCGTTTGCCTTATGGTGGGAAATATTTCCACACCCAAGCATCTAAAATGTTTAACCATGGGTATCGCACCTGGGAGGGTTGTGTCTTTTTTTGCTCGGATGTTAAGAGGAAGGAAAGCCGACTTCGGCCAATTTATTTTAAATCCCGATAAATCACCAAAGTTCTCTATCAACTTGAGTAGATGCGGCAATGTGGTGTTGGGGTTTTGCATGAACAATATTACGTCGTCCGCATATAAACTAATTTTATGTTGTGTGCCCTTGATTACGATTGGTTCTATGTATTGGGATTGTCTTATATATTGTGCTAAAGGCTCTAATGATAGATCGAATAGTCCGGGACTAAGAGGGCAACCCTGTCTGGCTGAGCGTGATACCGGAAAGATTTCGGAGATGAATGTGCCTGTTGTAATCATGGCCGATGGGTCCTTGTATAGTACTTTAATCATATCAATGAATCCTTTTCCTAACCCCATCCTTTCTAATAATTGCCCATAGAAACGACCATTCCAGCCTGTCAAATGCTTTCATAGCATCCAGGGATAGCATCGCCTTAGGTGTGGTGTCCTCTTTGTCTGCATCTAGTACGTGCAGTATTCGCCTTATGTTATCATTGATCAGGCGACCTCTTATGAAGCCAGTTTGGTCCGGATGAACTAAAGACGTCATATGCTTTTGCAATCTGATGGCTAATATCTTAGAGTACAGTTTGACATCGGTTCCGAGGAGGCTTAAAGGTCTGTAACTACCGCACTCAGTGGGGTCCTTGTCTTTTTTGAGAAGGACTGAAATGAGTGCGATATTGTGGTGTTTATGGAAGCTCCCCTCCTTGACTGAGTATAAGATCATATTTAGTAATAAGGGTCCCAATATGTCCCAACAAGAAAGGTACATTTCTGATGGGATACCGTCTTTTCCCGGAGCTTTACCGTTTTTCATTCTGCATATGGCCTTCTTGAGTTCTTCTAATGTGATCGGTGCTTCTAACTGTTTAGCGTCGTCCTCCGAAAGTTTAGGGAGAATAATTTGGTTAAGATATGTGTCTAATTTGTTTTGATCAAAGGTCGTTTCTGAATTATACAAGTCGGAGTAGAATTCTTTGAATGTATCGTTTATTATTTTGGGGTCTGTTACAAGTACTTGTTGTTTTCTAATGGCAGTTATATCTGCAAATTTTGCATTAATTCTTAATCGCATGGCTAATAGGTGACTAGGTTTAGAACCTTGGAAATACTGCTGTTGTCTTGTGCTGCGTATTTGCATTTCCGATTTTTGTCTGTATATTGCATTGATCTCTGTCTTTAGAATGTTAACTTGATTTTCTAGTCCAGTAGAGTTGTTGTATTTTAAAGAATTAAATAACGTTGAGTAAAGCGTTTCCATTTCAGACAGTTTTGTGCATTGATTTTTGCGCAATATGGAGGAAAATCTATCCGTGAAATCCTTGATCATACCCTTTACCGACATCCATAATATTCTGGGGTCTTGCACCGTGTTTGCATTATCCCGTAAGAATACTGTGAGAGCTTCTTTGAGTTGTGTAATGAATTCCTTGTTGTTAAGCAGCATAGTATTAAAACGCCATCTTGGGGCCCGGGAAGATAGTGTACCAAATGTTGCTTTCAGGATTAAATAACAGTGATCTGAAAGCGCATTGGGTATCATTTCCACTTCATATTTATCAAATATTCTCGGGGATGCAAAGACGTAATCAATTCTGGATAATGTGTTGTGTCTCGCCGAACGACAGGAGTACTTTCGGGTCATGGGATTAAGTGAACGCCATAAATCAATTACCCCTGTAGTCTTTGACCAATCTTTTAATGCTTTAGATGAATTTTTTTGTTCGCTGGAAAAGGCAAGGTAAGATTTGTCCATCCTTGGATTCCAAATGGCATTAAAATCCGCACCTATTATATATGAGTACTCGGGATGGTTTAACATTTCCCCGGTTAGTGAAGTGAAGAAACCCACTTCGTACAAATTTGGGGCATATACCGCTGCCAACGCTATTTTCCTGTTATTATGTACAATCCTAGCTATAGTTATACGCCCCTCAGCATCCGACCATACCCCTTTTAATTCGATATTTAATTTACGTCTGACGACTATGGCTACACCTCGAGTTCTCGTACCAAAAGAAGAGTGACTAATATTATGGTATATGTTATCCGCTAACGTATCTATGTCTTCCTCTAAAATATGCGTTTCGCTTAATAGAGCCACGTCCACATGTTCTTTTTTCATCAGTGTGAGCACGCTTTTGCGTTTGTGTTGTTTGTTTATCCCACCAGTGTTCCATATCATTATATTCAAACTAGCCATAATCTATGCATGTTCTTGTGTAGTTTTTGGTAATGCTTCTGGAGTGCGAAGCTACAATAGATGTACATCCAATTAATGAGGTCCCGTTGAGAGCCGAGCTTAAAAACATATATATATACAAATAAAAATCCCCTATTTTCCCCTCGCCCAGAGAGTCGTACAGGCCTGTGTTCCAAAAACACATCCTCCACGAATGACTCTCTCCCTTAGTCCACCGGATTGCCCAAACTGAGCATTGTAATCCTAATCTTCCTATGCTAATTGCCATAGGATCTAACATTTTCATTCTAATGCAATAGAATGTCGCTTTTGGTCTTGCACCTTCCCTTACTGTAATGAAATATTGTGTAAAATGAAAAAAAAAAAGAGAATAAACTTTCATCGACATATTCATTTGAACCCTCTACTAACATGTAGGAAAGTCAGGAAAAAGGAAAAGATTGTAGAGAAATATTAACACCTTAATGTGAAGAACAATGGAAAAGAACAATGTAAGTTAAAAGATAGAGATAAAAAATAGAATAATAAAAAAAAAAATATAGATAAGGAATGAGAGATAGAATAATATTCAACGTGGAGAAGCCACTAGAACCGAATTAAGTGATTAGATACACTAGAAAAGCAGAGCCTTTTAGAGCTTCAATGTGCCAGTCACTTCATCAGTGGAGTGATTACTTAAATTGTTAGAATAACCTTGTTGTGTTCATACGTTTAGGTGTGGTTGATTTTTAAAGTATTATTAAGGACTGATTGAACTTCAGTCAATTGATTATCTGCTATGTATATACACACCGGATGTTTAATGTTAGAGTTGTAGGCCTTCGTTGTCATGGTGCATTATATTCTAGAAGGTTGTAGAATATACTAGTACCAATAGACTGTTGTTATGTTCCAGAATGATCTAAGAAACCAAGGGCAGTCGAGCGATAAACCCAGAATATTCCAGATTGGTATGCAGATTGGTATTGCCAATGATATGTACTTGTCTCCCCGGAGACCAGAGTCTGAAATTATAATGTATTACGGATCGTATTATACACAGTACGCATTGGTATAGACGGCCTGCATATCATATGCTACTTTGATGAACACAATAAAAGTCATTCTAATACTGATATACACTGAGAAAGAGGGAGATGAATCGGCTTATCTGTTTTCAGACAATGTCGATCTGACTTGGGGTATCTCCTCCATATTTAATCCAATAATCCTCAGCCTCTTTAGGTGTGCGTAATCCAATCCTGCGGCCGTCCCTTTTCACGATCGTTAACAGCGCCGGGTATGTTAGCCGTGGCTTGTGGCCAGCCTTGAACAATTTTTGCATCACCTCCTTGTATGGTAGACGTCGAGCGATGGCTTCTTTGCTTAGATCTTCGTAGATAAATATTGAATGATCACCATGTTTCAGCATCCCACGTTGGATGCGAGCAATTTTGATGATGTCATCTCTTATTGATGTCTTCCGCAGAGTAACAATGATGACTCTTCTTTGCTCCCGAGAACCGATTCTGTAAACTTGGTCCACTTTCGGCACTTTGTTTGGAAAGTTGTTACGCAAAATCAATGATAGCACTGTTGGAAAGTTGTCGTCTTCGCAATTGACTGCTTCATCAAGCCCTACAATGCGGATGTTATTTCGCCTGTGGTAGCGATGGGATTCGAGTAGCTTCTCCATCGCTTCATCTTTAACCTCTTGTATTTCCCTCCGGCATGCTTCTTTCACACTTTCTATCTCATTTGCCATCTCTGTCATGCCATTGCAGATGGTGTTTTCGTTCACTTTGACTGCCAGTGTAATATCTGTCACCGAATTCTCCAGTCGTGATTCGCTCGGACTGTGCAGCGACCGCTTTCTTGACTTCTTCCAATTTAGCATCGATGCGATCGAATTTATCTTCGACGTGTGCTTTGAGCTCATCGACGTGTGCTTTGAGCTCCTCGATGTGTGTAATCTGTTCTTTCATCAGGTTAGTCAGTGAGTTGAAATCGGGTGGTATGGTTGTACTGCTTGTGCCAGCTGGTGGTATAGGTGCAGTGACGATGGCGATGGATTTGTCTGCTATTATCTTATCCAGATCAGCTGCTCTATCTCTCACGGAGCTTGTTCCTGTCGCTCCTGTTTTGTTGCCAACTATTGTCTCTCTGTCGGGGACCATAGTCGATGGTCCCGGTGTATTTTCCTCTTTATTCTCCTCGTCGGGGCTTGTCGCCAACGGTTCTGTACCCGCGTCGCGTAGACCGTGTCTTCTTGATCGTGTTTCGCTCTGCGCCGCTGAAGTTGCCGTTTCTTGTTTCTTTGCCGTCTTTCCCTTATCCTTACCCATGTTGTCTTTTGATATAGTTAGTAGAAGGTCTTATAAATACATACGATGTGGTCTTATCTCTTTTGGTATTGTCCAAATAATGTTTTTAAACGAAATTAACGTTGATGGGTGCGGAGCTGTTGCCAAATGCGTGCGCTACATACATATTGCGCTATTATCTGTTTACAGTGAAAGTACAGTATGGTATCTGTTTACTAACCTGAACCAAGCTAACCTGAACCAAGCTAAACTTACCTGAAATAGTCACTGCAGTCACACAGGAGGGCCTTGTGGGCATTCAACTCGGTGCTGTTGACTTTAATAACCACATCACAGAGCCTTCCCTCCAGACGCAGCTCATTAAGGATTGTACAGGACATTGTTTCCTTTTCCATGTGGGGATTTTTAAATTGTATCTACAGAATATATTCAAGCTTACAGACAAGTAGCCGGAAACAACAAGTGATATCTTCACTTGGTCTTCTGAGATCTGGGATCTTCTGAGAGAATTGTTGTACACAAATGTTCTAGAATGTCTATTATGACATCATACTGTGACATCACAGATGTTCTAGAATGTTTGATTATGACATCATACTGTGACATCACAAATGTTCTAGAATGTTTGATTATGACATCATACTGTGACATCACAAATGTTCTAGAATGTTTGATTATGACTGTGACATCACAACGAAACATACGTTGACATTAAAAAAGAACAAATAAAATGATAAAAAAAACTACATAAAACAATGATACAAATTATAATCAAATATGTAAGTAAAATGTATAGAAATAAAGAAAAATAAGACAATGAAATAAAGATAATAATTCATTTAAAAGCTATTTTAAAAGGGTACGTTTTGAGCAGTGCCAACCGAGTCTGCTGTCCTAACAGACTTGGGGTCTGTAGGGTAAGCACTTATTCCCTCCGCCCTGAACATTTATGGAGATGTATGGGCCTTTTAAGGAGGCCCTGATGTTTGGTATGGCTGTGGCCAAAAGAGTTATCCTAAAAGAATGGAAAGATACATCGTCTCCATGCTTTAAAAGATGGCTCACTGAGATGGTCTCCGCTCTGCAGCTGGAAAGCATCCGTCACAGTAAGTCCGAGACCTTGAACAAATTTAATATGATATGGGGTCCCTTTTTGGAATGCTTAGCTAGAACATAAGTGCTTCTCAATGTCCTCCCTTGTATTTTTAGTTAAAAAAAAATATATATGTCAGTAAATCAGCCCCTTGCGTCATTAGTGTACATATGACATGGTGTATGTTTGTTCATGACAGTGCCTGGCAGCTTATTGCTTATTGCCAGCGGAGGAGTGCTGCCGAGTGCTTCCGCGTTTTCCCTGATTGGCTGCGACACGCCCCGCGGCAGGCACGGCAGCCGCTGAGCGGAGCGGCAGAGCTTGCGGCAGAGCTTGCGGCATTATGTAGCCGTAATCCGCAATGATTTTCATTCGAAGCTTAGCTCACCTGGCAGCGCTGCGGTCCTGCGGTCTGTTTGTGACAAGTTCGAATCCATTCAATTTTTTTTTTTAACGTGTATTCTTTCACCGGTTAAGGTTAGGCATGGTTAAGGTTAAGGTTAAGGTTAGGCATTGTTTCGGAGTTGGTTAAGGTTAGAAGGGTTAAGTTTAGGCGCTGTTAAGGAGCTGGTTAAGGTTAGAGTTTGTCTTAGAGAATGGCAATATTCTTTCTATGGTTAAGGTTAAGGTTAGGCATGGTTAAGGTTAAGGTTAAGGTTAGGCATTGTTTCGGAGTTGGTTAAGGTTAGAAGGGTTAAGTTTAGGCGCTGTTAAGGAGCTGGTTAAGGTTAGAGTTTGTCTTAGAGAATGGCAATAGACAGCCTATTTCCGCACTGCCGCTCTCTCGCGCTGCCGCGGTCACATGGGTGTCGGTGACGAATGCGGAAGCATTCTTGCACTCTTCCGCTGGCAACATATTGTTTGTGTTTAATTAATTAATTTTTTATTTATTTTTGTGTTTGTGATTTGTCTTGATGTGTATTCGTGAAACTATAAAAACTGAAAATAAAATATATTAAAATAATTTGTGTATCCCAGAATTAGTCTGCCAAGACGTTGTTAGTATATTTTTGCATGCTTCTTCCATGCTGAATGAGTTCAGGAAAACAGGAAGCTAGGGAGGTGTTACGATTCTGGTTCTTGACTACGGTCGGGAACCACCCACCTTCTCTGTCATCTGTCACCTGATCTGTCACTTGTTTTTCTCTGTCATTTAGTGCTGTCACTTAGGGGTTGGCTTCTGATTGGCTGTCACAGGGGTGTGTGTGGAATGTTGGTATTTGGTGGCTATGTAACATTCCTTTCCTCTGCTTGTCATTCGTCAGGTCTTCACTTTAGGCGTTCGGAGATAACGCGGCCGGTTCCAGTTCTGGACCACCACTAAGCTCCATTATCTATTCTCTCGTTCCCTTGCCTTGGCATAGTATCCTAGTATTACTCTTTGTGTTCTTTACTATTAAAGTCGAACCTGTTCAAGAGTATATCTTCTCCGTCTCTGTGATTGCCTACAACAATTGGAACTCACCTACCTCCATCCTGACAGAAGACCTGACCATCAGAGTTCCATGGAGGCAATCATGGAGATGCTCCGGGCACAGAAGAGTGCACAGGAGTGCATGGAGGAACACCAACATCTGGTCAGCGCCGAGTTGGTTAGTCTGGGCGGGATCGTCAGCTCGTCGCAGGAGACGGCGCAGTCGGCGCTCCTCACAGCCCAGCAGGCACAAGTCGAGGTGGCTGGGGTAAGGACGACGGTGGGAGAGACGGCGGCAGGAGAGGCGGCGTTCAACACCACGTTCAACACCGAGGAGAGTCGGGGAGCTCTTGTGCACCAGGATCGGAACCAGGAGCCACGGCTACCCGCACCAGGCCACTACGCGGGAGCACCGGAGGGATGCAGGGAGTTCATCACCCAGTGCTCACTCGTGTTCCAGCTGCAGCCACGCTCATTTCCCTCTTCCAGAGCACAAGTCGCATATATTATTACCCTCCTCACCGGTCAAGCACTCTCCTGGGCTACGGCCAAATTAGAGAGTGGTTCGTCTATCTGCGACTGTGTGGACAACTTCACCGGGGAGTTGAGAAGGGTATTCGACACTTCCCGAGTACTCTCGATCTTCGTGGCCGGTGGGCGGCTTCTCGCCTGCCGGCAGGGCCTCCGCACGGTCTCAGAATACACCATCGAATTTCGGATCGTGGCTCGGGAGGCAGCTTGGCCGGAGATTCCTTGTGTGGTCCTGTTCCTCAAGGGACTCTCCGCACGGATGAGGGACGAGTTCTCCGTGCGTGAGATCCCTGAGCAGATGGAAACGCTCATCAACACCGCCATACATTTACATTTACATTTACATTTAGTCATTTAGCTGACGCTTTTATCCAAAGCGACTTACAAGTTCTGTGCGACAAGACAGCAAGAAGGGTATAACTCTATCAGCTGAGTAACAATGTTCATCAAAGTGTTGCGTGTTACAGTGTAGGTTAGTTTATTAGGACAAGTGCATGACATTAAGGTTAGTCGGGGTTAGATTTTTTTTTTTTTCTTTTTTTCTTTTTTTTTTTTTATCATTTCAGATAATGGTTGAAGAAGTGAGTCTTTAGTCGACGGCGAAAGATTGGACGGGATTCGGCTGTCCTAACTGGGATGGGTAGTTCATTCCACCATTGTGGGGCAAGGACTGAGAATAGGCGGCTTCTCTTTGATGACCCTCCGGGAGCTTGGATAGGAGTAGATCTGAGGCGGCCAGAAGATGCAGAGCGTAGGGGTCTTGAGGGTGTGTAGTTAGAGACCATTGACCGGAGGTAGGCGGGAGCGGTTCCCTTTGCCGCACGGTATGCTAGGTCGAGGGCCTTGAAGCGGATACGTGCAGCAATGGGGAGCCAGTGCAGGTCCCTAAGAAGTGGGGTGACATGGGCGGACTTCGGTAGGTTTGAGATCAGGCGGGCCGCTGCATTTTGAATGAGTTGAAGAGGCTTGGTGGCAGTGGCCGGGAGGCCAGCTAGCAGTGCGTTGCAGTAGTCGAGGCGGGAGATGACTGTTGATTGGACGAGGAGTTGGGTGGCTTCTTTTGTCAGGAAGGGGCGTATCCTTCTGACGTTGCATACGGATGGACAACCGACATCGGGAGAGAGAGAGGGAGCGTGAAGATACTACCTAGGTACGCATGGATTCGGCCAAGGTGAGTGCAGTCTTGGACTGGCCACGGCCTTCGTCGCTCAAGGGGTTACAACGGTTTTTGGGCTTTGCAAATTTTTACAGGCGCTTTATTCGCAACTTAGCCAATCCGTTAACAGCTCTCACTAAAGCCTCTCTCCCTGGCTTTGAATGGTCGCCTAGGGCAGAGTCGGCCTTCTGCGATCTCAAACGTCGGTTTACATCCGCTCCTGTATTGATCCGCCACGATGCGGAGGTTCCGTTCATTGTGGAGGTGGATGCCTCTGACATTGCGGTGGGGGGGGTGGTCTCTCAGAGGTGCTTAAAGGATGGGAAAGTGCACCCGTGTGCTTTTTTTTCTCGCCGTCTGTCACCAGCCAAGCGCAACTATGACGTGGGTAATCGGGAGTTGTTGGCTATCAAATTGGCACTGGAGGAATGGAGACATTGGTTGGAGGGGGCGGCACATCCTTTCATTGTTTGGACCGATCATAAGAACTTGGCTTTCATCCAAGGGGCTAAACGCCTTAACGCTCGCCAGGCCAGGTGGGCGTTATTCTTCACACGATTTCGATTTACCATCTCCTATAGGCCCGGGTCCAAGAATATCAAACCCGACACATTATCGCACCAGTTTGATCTTCCTGGCCGGGAGGAGCAGCCCCATCCCATTATTCCACCGGCCTTGATTTTGGCACCCGTGTCTTGGGGCATAGATAAGGTGGTAAGGTCGGCACTGACGCGGGGGCCCGACCCTGGCGGGGGCCCTCCGGGGCGGTCGTATGTGCCCAAGGCGGCACGCTCACGTTTGCTGCAGTGGGCACATGCCTCATCCCTCACCAGCCACCCTGGGGCCACCAGGACCCTGGAATTTATCCGTAGGAGGTTCTGGTGGCCGACAGTGGAGGGGGATACGCGTTCCTTTGTGGCAGCCTGCCCGATGTGCGCGCGCAGTAAGACCTCTCGCCGTGCACCGGCAGGTCTCCTCCGGCCACTTCCTATTCCTAAACGGCCCTGGTCGCACATATCCCTGGACTTTATTTCTGGCCTCCCCCTTTCGGACGGGTTCACCGCCATTTTGGTGGTGGTGGACCGGTTCTCGAAGGCGGCTCACTTTGTTCCTCTCCACAAGCTTCCATCGGCCCGAGAGACTGCTGATCTGGTGATACAGCATGTCTTTCGGGTCATCGGGCTTCCGGTGGATATCGTGTCGGACCGGGGTCCTCAGTTCGCTTCCAGGTTCTGGAAGGCGTTTGCCGCCGGTCTCGGCGCCTCCGTCAGCCTTTCGTCTGGGTTTCATCCGCAGTCGAACGGGCAGACGGAGCGCGTCAACCAGGACCTGGAGGGGGTCTTGAAATGTTATGTGGAGTAGGAGGTTGGCATGGGCTGAGTATGCGCATAATACCCTTCTCTCCTCCTCTACCGGTATGTCTCCCTGTAAAGTGTCACAGCCAACTAGTGACACTGGTTAGTATGACATCCTGCTCTTATATATGATTATGGGGAATGTCTGTAGATTCTTCCTGGACAATGGAATCAATGGAATCAATACAATAGGTTTATTGTATATATTTGTTTTAAATCTAGGCATATGTTACTATAGGTGTCTAGATGTGATATGCATTCTGGCTGGTAAACGCCCAGTCAGAAAGGAATTGAGTAGAAACACGTTATGTGTAAACACATGTTAAGTGCCACAAGTCAACGAGTGACACTTTGTATAGTGTTCTTGTGTTTGTTGTGTATGATTGGAGCTATGTATGTGACCTGTATATTCTTTATACACTTTAAAACTATGTTACAGTTAATGTGCAGTCGGAATGGAGGCAGAAGTGCAGTCTCTGTTAGAGGGGGGGGGAATGTGCTTCCCTCTATCTGTGGCCTTGAGTTAAGAGCAGGCCCGAGCTGAGAGCAAGTCGGCACAGTTTAACCCTGTCCTGTCTGCATAGAGTAAAACCAATGATTGGTACAGGTGTATTGTATATTTATATATATATACAATATATACAATGCAATATACAATATATATTGTATGTTGTATATAGTACAGGTATATTGTGTATTGTAGGAACACAGGCCAGTTATTCCCTCTCAATAATGACTGGAGCCCAGAGGAATGTACGGGGCCTCTCTGCTCCAGAAGGGACTTTCCACAGCAGAGACAAAGGGAGGATTGCACCATATCGTACTCTGTTCCAGCAAAAACGTTACAATTACTTTTCAAGTTACGGCCCAGTAGAGTAGGAGGGGAGGAGAGCTAGTCTTTACGTATTGTGCGTTGACTGGCTAGTAAAATTGCATCACTGTATCTGAACCAATGACAGAGAGATCTTGAATTCCTTTATAAAGGCTAACTCACTTCATCTCGGGAGATTTTGAAGATTTTACCATTGTGTTACTTTGGAAGACAAGATGCAGGTTTTGGCTTTGGCAGGCACAAGCCGATCTTAAGAGATGACATGTTTTGTTTTATATAATCTTTTAAACTGTAATGGATATTTCCAATACAGTCTTTTTTTGTAACTTCATTGAAATAAAAATGACTTTTTATAATCCATTGAGTTCTTGGACTGATTCCTGCCAGCAATGCCAGCAAATACCAGCCGCGCCCTGATTTCCTCTGAAGGTGACTATTTGTACTGGCAGCATGTACTACAGATTGAATCAATTGACTGGTTAATGCTTTTCAGCTAAAAAGATATATTATATATATATATATATATATATATATATATATATATATATATATATATATATATATATATATATATATATATATATATATATATATATATATATATATATATATATATGCTATGTACTGTATAAATAATATACATGACAATGTTGGTTGCTTGCGGGTTCCGGTATCTCTGTGTCCGACGAACTCTGTCGAGTTATGGGGGAAATCGATCCGTCTAAATCACTGCAGGGTTTGGATGGTCGATCCCGCTGGCGGAGGAGGAGGACAGGAGGTGCTGGGGCGTGCAAACAATGATTACGTGTTAGTACAGTAGTAATACTTATTAACAAAGTAGTATTACAACCAAGCTTTCAAATGAGCAGTATAACAAGCCCTTTCGTAAAATGATGATAATAATGATGATGATGATAATAACAAAATAATTGTTTTTTTAGGCTATAAGAGTTCTCCTAAGACATACATTCGGTTTATTTCAAACAAGAAGAGATTAACAACTCTTCATGATTACATTTCATATCAACTGGATATAACTAGACCAGTGACTTGAAGTAATCTAGACAGAAATAGTAATTGACTTGAGAACTTGGCGAGTTTAGCACCTCGCCGGGGGATATCGAGCGGCCGCGGGTTTATATCTCGAGTAGGTGATTGAGATATATAGAGACTACCTGTAGCTCTTAACATGGCGTCCCTTGGGTTAGGGCTGAGATCGGTAAGATAACAGCCAAAATAAAATAAACTAGAAATATTGAAAAACGGAGAACCGAGCTTTAGAATACACCAGACAAAGGATATTGATCTGTATGGCCCTCGGTGGAAAGCAGTGGCAAATTAAAGGCATCTGCATAGTGGGGGCATTGCTGGTGGAGCGGTTGAGGCCGCAAAATTGGATTAAAGAAAAAGAAAGTAAAGAAAACCCTCTCTCTAAAATGTCTGGCAGTTTAGAGAGACATCAGTGCAGCCATACAGGCTGGCAGCGCCGGCTAATAAGCTGGTGCTAACTGGAGGCTACAGGAGGCTACATAGCCCTAGCCCACTGGAACACGGGCTGACAAGCCAGGAGCGAGCTAAATGCTAACTGGATGGCTACCTAGCCCGAGGCTACGTGAAGCTGCCAAAACGGCGCTTTCACAGGAATGCAGGCTAACTAGCCACAAGCGAGCTAAATGCTAACTGGATGGCTACCTAGCCCGAGGCTACGTGAAGCTGCCAAAACAGCGCTTTCACAGGAATGCAGGCTAACTAGCCACAAGCGAGCTAAATGCTAACTGGATGGCTACCTAACCCGAGGCTACGTGAAGCTGCCAAAACGGCGCTTTCACAGGAATGCAGGCTAACTAGCCACAAGCGAGCTAAATGCTAACTGGATGGCTACCTAGCCCGAGGCTACGTGAAGCTGCCAAAACGGCGCTTTCACAGGAATGCAGGCTAACTAGCCACAAGCGAGCTAAATGCTAACTGGATGGCTACCTAGCCCGAGGCTACGTGAAGCTGCCAAAACGGCGCTTTCACAGGAATGCAGGCTAACTAGCCACAAGCGAGCTAAATGCTAACTGGATGGCTACCTAGCCCGAGGCTACGTGAAGCTGCTAAAACGGCGCTTTCACAGGAATGATGGCTAACTAGCCAAGAGCTAACTAGCTCCCCACAGGCTAACAAGCCAAGAGTGAATTGATGGCTAACTAGCCAAGAGCTAACTAGCTCCCCACAGGCTAACAAGCCAAGAGTGAATTGACGGCTAACAAGCCAGAGCTAACTGGAGATGAGCTGGAACTAGCCAGACGAAAGCTAACTAGCTCACCACAGGCTAACAAAGCCAGGAGCTAACAGCAGGCTAAATAGCCGGAGCTAGCAACCAACACTAGCTCAAGAGAAGCTAGCACAAGAGAAGCTAGCACAGCAGACGCTAGCTCAAGAGAAGCTAGCACAGCAGACGCTAGCTCAGAAGAAGATGGCGCAGAAGGAGTTAGTTCAAGAGAAGCTAGCACAACAGATGCTAGCACATCAGACGCTAGCTCAAGAGAAGCTAGCACAACAGATGCTAGCACATCTGATGCTAGCTCAAGAGAAGCTAGCACAACAGATGCTAGCACAGAAGACGCTAGCACAGCAGATGCTAGTGCAAGAGACGCTAGCTCAGGAGGAGCTGGCGCAGCTGATGCTAGCTCAAGAGAAGCTAGCACAAGAGATGCTAGCACGGAAGACGCTAGCACAACAGATGCTAGAGATGCTAGCTCAGGAGGAGCTGGCGTACAGAAACCGGACAGTCTGTCCCTCGGGAACACCAAGGGAAGCAGTGAGTCACTCAGACCAGAGGGCTCAAATTACGTGGCCCCGGTCAGGACAAGGAAGGATATATGAGGAAACAGGCCGAACACTGCCTGCTCCCACTTCCATGTATATGGATAAGAGGGCTCCGCCCTCAATGAGAGCCCCCTCTGGACACGAAATGGGAGAATATACACTCAGGGGACACCTCCCGACACTGGGGGGATCAACCACACCAGGGCGAGATCACTCCCTGCAGTGCATAAGCCCAGGACCACGTGTTCACGAGGAAGTGAGGCAAGCGAGAGCAACCTATATATCTCCCCGTGGTGAACACTCAGGGGTGAGAGTGACATCTACAAGGTCTCACAGACAATCACCAGACATAACAGTCACTAACTACCCAGTCTGGACCGATAACTCTGATACACCATGGTCAATCCTCACCTTCACTGGACCGTCATTGACAAACTATGGTAGATGGGAAACAAGCATGGTAACGGCAGGAGGCTCTTACTACCGGAACCTGAGGAAACAGGTAATGGAAAAAAGGACCAAAGAGCCCCTGAAACCAGGCAAGGCAGTAATCACAGAGTGTGATTATGAGGTGTTTCACGCGGAGAAAATTGTCCATATGACACTAAGCCAAGACCAATACAAGGAGATAAAGTCCTCACACATAAACTGGGACAGACTGGTGTCCCGTATAAAGGAACTACTGCAGAAAAGGGAAATCTATGCTGGCCATGGTACTAAGGACATGCCCTACCGACTAGCCATAAACCTGATGTGGGGCAGGTCTCGAGGATATGGCCAAAGAGGCATATGGTTGGGGAAAGCCGTAATCAGCGCAATCTCAAGCCTAAGGAGTGCAGAGCACACGGAGATCCGTCTCATGGTGGAACCTAGGGACCATGAGGCAATAACCCTGGCCGTGGATAGAGCCGGGGAGGGTGAGGAAGACGAGGACGATGAGCCTGCATTGGTACCTCTCACTCCCCCTCCGAACCCTAAGGGGTCGGGACCCATACCCAGGAAAGAAAGGTCCAACTCCCAGAACTCCTCCTGAGCAGCGGAGAGAGGGAGATCATCCACACCCAGGAGACCGACAGTACAGTTCGAACCTGAAAAGGCGGAACCTGCGCGATCTCAGGTCAGGAGTATCCATAGACTTCTAGGCCGTCCCCCGGAGTCAGGGGACGACCCAGCAAGTAGCGAACAGGAGTATACTGATCTAGATCAGGACTCAGGAATGGAGGGAGACCGGGATAGGTCAAGCTCCAGAGCATCCTCCAGGTCTTCATCTCGATCAAGATCTAGGGAGAGAGTTCGGTACCCGAGGGGCGAACCTCCTAGACCTCGAAACAAGAGAGCGAAACCGGTCAAACTGAGACCTATAGGCAAGGGGCCTACTCTGAAAGGCACCACCTTTCAGTCACCCTCGGGCTTGACCTGGAGCTCAGGATTGGAGGACGTCTCCGAAGAGAGTGAAGGAGACTTGGAAGGAAAGGAAACAGGGGATATTATGCCAGCATATCCTGTGAGATGGGGAACGGCTCAGGCCTTAGCCCGGTCACCCGTGGCAGAAAAAGTGTTGTCTCACCCTGGGGTAACAGAACCATACGAGCATGCACACTTACATGCAGGCTATGACATACTACGTGAACAGGTTAGCTAGACAGGGCCATGGCTGAAATAGCCAGGAGAGAAAGAAACTGGTTGAACGAGGCCCCGTCCATAAGCCCAATCCGAGCCCTGAGACACAGCACAGAGGAACACCGACCGGAAGTGAGCCCTCACTCCATACTAGCCCAATCTCCCGGAGACATTTACCGACCAAGAGGAAAGAGTTTACATACAGGCAGGAGTCTGCATGACAGCACCCAATATGGAGAAAGCAACAAAGCACAAGAATTGTTAAGCAAAACCCAAGTGCTCAAAAAACTAGCCCCAGAAATGCTTCGAGGGGAGACCCAGGCTGCTTATATCCATAAGTGTGCTCAGATTTTCCATGGGTCACCTCTCTATGATGACCCGGATGCCGCTCGCATTTTGAGACACCTCAAACTATGGGAGAGATCCAAGAAGTCAGAGGGGGTGGCCCAAGATGACCAAGATGACCAAGATGACCAAGATGACCAAGACGACAACAACCTGGGTGCATCGGCCGGGAACAACAGATGCAAGTCTTCCCGCCGGATACCAAGCCACGACGTGGCCCCTATCCTATCGAGCCGTCCAGCCAGGGAACAACAGATGCAAGTCTTCCCGCCGGCTACCAGGGTACCGAGGTACCGAGATGACAGAGGGGGTGTGGAGAGTCACGGCCACGTGACCCCGCAATCGCCATCTCGTCCCCCAGTACAGACACTATTAAGACAATGGAAAATGACCGACCAGGATGACAGAGGGGGTGTAAAGTGTCACAGCCAATTAGTGACACTGGTTAGTATGACATCCTGCTCTTATATATGATTATGGGGAATGTCTGTAGATTCTTCCTGGACAATGGAATCAATGGAATCAATACAATAGGTTTATTGTATATATTTGTTTTAAATCTAGGCATATGTTACTATAGGTGTCTAGATGTGATATGCATTCTGGCTGGTAAACGCCCAGTCAGAAAGGAATTGAGTAGAAACACGTTATGTGTAAACACATGTTAAGTGCCACAAGTCAACAAGTGACACTTTGTATAGTGTTCTTGTGTTTGTTGTGTATGATTGGAGCTATGTATGTGACCTGTATATTCTTTATACACTTTAAAACTATGTTACAGTTAATGTGCAGTCGGAATGGAGGCAGAAGTGCAGTCTCTGTTAGAGGGGGGGGGAATGTGCTTCCCTCTATCTGTGGCCTTGAGTTAAGAGCAGGCCCGAGCTGAGAGCAAGTCGGCACAGTTTAACCCTGTCCTGTCTGCATAGAGTAAAACCAATGATTGGTACAGGTGTATTGTATATTTATATATATATACAATATATACAATGCAATATACAATATATATTGTATGTTGTATATAGTACAGGTATATTGTGTATTGTAGGAACACAGGCCAGTTATTCCCTCTCAATAATGACTGGAGCCCAGAGGAATGTACGGGGCCTCTCTGCTCCAGAAGGGACTTTCCACAGCAGAGACAAAGGGAGGATTGCACCATATCGTACTCTGTTCCAGCAAAAATGTTACAATTACTTTTCAAGTTACGGCCCAGTAGAGTAGGAGGGGAGGAGAGCTAGTCTTTACGTATTGTGCGTTGACTGGCTAGTAAAATTGCATCACTGTATCTGAACCAATGACAGAGAGATCTTGAATTCCTTTATAAAGGCTAACTCACTTCATCTCGGGAGATTTTGAAGATTTTACCATTGTGTTACTTTGGAAGACAAGATGCAGGTTTTGGCTTTGGCAGGCACAAGCCGATCTTAAGAGATGACATGTTTTGTTTTATATAATCTTTTAAACTGTAATGGATATTTCCAATACAGTCTTTTTTTGTAACTTCATTGAAATAAAAATGACTTTTTATAATCCATTGAGTTCTTGGACTGATTCCTGCCAGCAATGCCAGCAAATACCAGCCGCGCCCTGATTTCCTCTGAAGGTGACTATTTGTACTGGCAGCATGTACTAAAGATTGAATCAATTGACTGGTTAATGTTTTTCAGCTAAAAAGATATATTATATATATATATATATGCTATGTACTGTATAAATAATATACATGACAATGTTGGTTGCTTGCGGGTTCCGGTATCTCTGTGTCCGACGAACTCTGTCGAGTTATGGGGGAAATCGATCCGTCTAAATCACTGCAGGGTTTGGATGGTCGATCCCGCTGGCGGAGGAGGAGGACAGGAGGTGCTGGGGCGTGCAAACAATGATTACGTGTTAGTACAGTAGTAATACTTATTAACAAAGTAGTATTACAACCAAGCTTTCAAATGAGCAGTATAACAAGCCTTTTCGTAAAATAATGATAATAATGATGATGATGATAATAACAAAATAATTGTTTTTTTAGGCTATAAGAGTTCTCCTAAGACATACATTCGGTTTATTTCAAACAAGAAATTAACAACTCTTCATGATTACATTTCATATCAACTGGATATAACTAGACCAGTGACTTGAAGTAATCTAGACAGAAATAGTAATTGACTCGAGAACTTGGCGAGTTTAGCACCTCGCCGGGGGATATCGAGCGGCCGCGGGTTTATATCTCGAGTAGGTGATTGAGATATATAGAGACTACCTGTAGCTCTTAACACTCCCTTTCAGTGTCAGTATGGTTTTCAACCTCCTCTGTTTCCCGAGCAGGAGCAACAGGCGGAGGTGCCCTCGGCCCAGGCACATGTGGCTCGCTGCCGCAGGACGTGGAAGCGGGTCCGGGCGGCGCTGCAGAAGGTTTCGGTTAGTAGCCAGCGGCAGGCTAACCGCAAGCGTCGTCCGGCTCCGGTTTACACAAGATTAAGTAGTAGATGCCTATAGAATATGTACTGTACTTTTGAAACTTAATACAGTACTGTAGTGATTGTAATGGTACATAATTCACCCACGGACCTATTGTTAGGAACATTCTAGAAAATTAGTGCCGCCCGAACATTCTGGAACGTGTGTGATGTCATGGCAGTACATTCTAGAACCTTAGTTCTGCCCGATCATTCTGGAACGTTGGTGATGATGTCATGTCATGATAGACCTTCTAGAACCTCTAACATTCCTATTTAAGCATTCTTTAGCTTTCTAGTAATGTCCACCTTCCGGGGAGCCTGCTCCACAGGCCGGCACTCCTCATCTGGAGTAAGAGGGGAGGAGAGAGGGGTGATGGATAAGGAGAGAGGGGTGATGGATAATGGGAGAGGGATGAGGGGGAGAGGTGAATGAGGAGAGAGGGATATTATTCATTTCATCAATGACATGATTGTAAAGCTGCACACATTCCATGATGCTCACTTTAGTCCAAAAACATAAATCGGACCTCTTTCATTGTCACTCATTTCCTGTCTTGGGTTGACCTGTGTCGTCTCTGTGAGGGCAGTAACATCTCCAGCACACCTCATTCTGTGAAAAAAACACAAAAAACGGAGTATTAGCTAAGCATAGACAGATAATAATAATAGATCATTTATGGAGCATCTTTCATACATAAAATGCAGCTCAAAGTGGATTTTATTGATTCCTACAAACCGGTTGATACACTCACACTCATCTGTGGCCTTTTGGAATAAACCTAGTGGCTACAGTCAGCTTTAGAGTATGGTCAGGGTTAGCTTATGGTTATGGTTGGGGCTAGGTTATGGTTCTGTATATAACCTTTATTTACCAGGGTAGGTTCTGTGTATAACCTTTATTTACCAGGGTAGGTTCTGTTTATAACCTTTATTTACCAGGGTAGGTTCTGTATATAACCTTTATTTACCAGGGTAGGTTCTGTGTATAACCTTTATTTACCAGGGTAGGTTCTGTTTATAACCTTTATTTACCAGCGTAGGTTCTATTTATAACCTTTATTTACAAGGGTAGGTTCTGTTCATAACCTTTATTTACCAGGGTAGGTTCTGTTCATAACCTTTATTTACCAGGGTAGGTTGTGTATAACCTTTATTTACCAGGGTAGGTTCTGTTCATAACCTTTATTTACCAGGGTAGGTTCTGTGTATAACCTTTATTTACCAGGGTAGGTTATGTTTATAACCTTTATTTACCAGGGTAGGTTCTGTTCATAACCTTTATTTACCAGGGTAGGTTCTGTGTATAACCTTTATTTACCAGGGTAGGTTCTGTGTATAACCTTTATTTACCAGGGTAGATTCTGTGTATAACCTTTATTTACCAGGGTAGGTTCTGTGTATAACCTTTATTTACCAGGGTAGGTTCTGTGTATAACCTTTATTTACCAGGGTAGGTTCTGTATATAACCTTTATTTACCAGGGTAGGTTCTGTGTATAACCTTTATTTACCAGGGTAGGTTCTGTTTATAACCTTTATTTACCACTAGCTGGCTCTACTAGTACTAGCCCTGCTATCAATCCAGTCCAGAGTATAAGCTAACGTTATGATCCAGAAAGCGAACCTTATGATACAGAAGGCTAACGTTATGATGCAGAAAGCTAACCTTATGATACAGAAGGCTCACGTTATGATGCAGAAAGCTAACCTTATGATGCAGGAATATCTGCGGTATCGTTACATGTTGGCAGCTAACGTTAGCTAGCTGCTAACGTTAGCTAACTGGGCTGGATATACGATAGCTAGTTCGCAGTCAAAGTCAAACGTTAGCAAACTAATAGTTTGGTCTACGTTTCTAATACATGCCGTCAAATATTATGTCTTTATGAATTGACCTTACCTTTGAGCAAACATAAGTGTCCTTGGTAATGGTCTTCACATTCAGTTGTGTATGTGGTCGACGACACAACATAATCCACCGCTTGCACTTCTCTAGTTTTCGTTTGGGCTTCGGAAAAATGTATGAAATATACTCCTCCATCCAGTCTTTCAGGGTACCTGGTGTCCGAATTACAGGTACCCCACGCACAGCGTTTCACCATCGGATATTAGGTAGATAATAACATAAAACTGAACTCTTGACAGTGGTTTAGATCAAAGCCGTCTGGTTTGATACAGCCTACAAACCTAGTTGACCGAGGTTTCTGCAGCGAAGATTTTTGCTGTGATATGATTGGACAAATTCTATTTTGGGGCGTGGTTTAGCGACAATTCTATTGGCAGTGTTTGGGGTGGGAAAGCCGGTAGGTGGGTCCTGGTCGTTGTAAACAGCGACTCCTACAGTTCGGTCGGGGCGCCTGCTCAGCGAGGAAAGGATCTAAGGGCGGCAGTGTGATCCTTCCACACGTTACACACTCTCAGTGAGAGTCCGCGCTGCCAGGTGAAAAGAAGCGGTTAATTGGCTACACATGTGTCGGAGGAAGCATGTGATAGCCTCCACTCTCCCAGACCGACCGTAGGGGGTAGGTGCGCAGCGACCAGGAAGGGGATTGGGAATTGGCATAACGACCAACATTGGGATGGGAGAAAAACTGAGGAAAAAGGAGGGGAAAAAAGATTAAAAAATAAATAAAAATGTACAAAACATTCACAAAAAAGTTTCTGAGATTCTGAGACTACTATTTGTAATTTCTTCTGAGTCTGTTTAAAATGTATCTCTACTTCAATGAGTTTCAGAGCTACTGGAAGTTTATTCCATTCAGTTGCACCCGTGTATAAAAAGGTTTTGAATCTAAAGTAAAAAAACTATCAAATCTGTTGAGCTGCCTCTTGTTTGCATAGATAGCTGTGATTGTCTCCCGAAGAGAGTAAAGTAGTTGGACAGATATATTTGGGGACCTCATTAAGTCCCAACATCATTTGTATGACTTTTCAACTTGAAGCCAATTTAGTTGTTGAAAATATGCTGAATCAAGTTGAGTACGAAAACCATGATTAACTTGTTTTGGGCAGTCTGGAGTTTATTTTATATGCGCTGTAGTGTACTATCAAACTAGGAGGTGGCAGCATAGTCAGAATTATATTAAGTAATGCTCCAGCTAACGACTTTAAAGTTGATCTGTCCAACAACTTGGATTTGCTTGCCAAGAATGTAGTCTTTTGGCTGATTTCTGATCTGATGTACAGTACATCCTAAATAGTTCACTATCCTTTGCTACAATAACAGTCTCTCCTACCTTTACCGTCATCTCTGGGGTCTCAGAGTTTAATTAGTACTTTATTTACATATTTTAAGCAACATCGAGCTGGCCAGAGAGGTAAGAATTGACCCATTGAAGGGCCGGCTTGTTGAACCCCCATGGCCTTTAGCCTAACCATCAGGATACAAGGATCTACAGCGTTGAAAGGACCTTTGGAAGGTCTAACATGACCAATCCACATAATCTGCCTGCATCAACCTCCTTTCTGATGCGTCCTGTTGAATATAAAAGGTAGGTTTCTGTGGAATGGGGTTTTATGAATCCTGACGGTAGTTCAAATAATGTGTTGTGACTCTATTATGTATTTATTTATTGATCTGTTCACGTATGGGCTTTTCAGTGACTTTGGAAAGGACACACAAATTGAAACTGGTCTGTAATCTTTCTCAAACATATTGCCTTCTTGTAGAGAGGAATGACTCTTGCACTCTTGAGACCTGTGGGTACAGTACCTTCCCTTGCTCTATAGAGAGATTGATTAAACAGGCTACAGCATGTGTACTGCACTCTGATGCGTCCCTTAGGAACCTATAGCAGGTATATTAAATACGATTTTTCTCAAAAACCTTTCTCTCAATTGTTGATAAACATGCACCTTATGAGAGGCTCAGAATAAAAGAGAGATTAATCCCTTGGTTCACAACTGAATTATCCTTCTTTCTTATGGATATAAATTGAGTCTGGTCACTTGCCAGATGCTCTGGTGATCAATCACACTGGGCAACATTTTGACAGCTCAGAAATAAGTGTATAGAGCCTCTGTGAGAACGGCTAACGTTGATTATTACTTCAACTTTACTTTTAAAACGTATTATTTCAAGTTGATTACTTGGCACTGGTAACCATGCAGCTCCTACGTACTGTATTCTTCTTTTATTCTGTCTATTTTCATACTCATTCTATGTCTGCACTTCATGCATTGCAATAGTATTTTATATATTGTCAGAAATCTATCATAATCAATAGGCAATCTATTTCAATCTTTTTTGTAGATTTGAATGAAGTCTATTACAATATATATATATACAGTATACTATTTGTTTCCCCCATAGACTCTAATGACAGAAATATATTACACATAGGCGGCCGGGTAGTGCAGCGGACTAAGCGTCTGTCTACCACCGCAGAGACACTGGTATCGAATCCAGCTGTCAGTGGTGCCTCCAGCTTGGTCGGTCGTCATACTGACACTATTGGCAGAGTCAGCGGGAGGGAAGCCGGTGGGTGTAATCTGGTCGTTGTAAACAGCGACTCCTACAGGTTGGTCAGGGCACCTGCACAGCGAGGAAGGGATCTGGGTGAGGTAGTGTGAGCCTTCCACGAGTTACACTTCACCAATGAGAGTCCTCGCTGCCAGGTGAAAAGAGGCTGCTGGCTGTCTCCTATGTATCGGAGGAAGCATGTGTTAGACTTCAGGGCTCCCTAGACCGGCAAGTAGGGGGCAAATGCGCGCAACGACCAGGAAGGGGAGGGGGGAATTGGCATAACGACTAGAATTGGGATGGGAGAAAATACAAGAAAAATAGGAGGAGAAAAAGTGGACAAAAAAAAGAAATATATTACACATCATCCGCAAGGTTTGATGACCACATCTTGCGTGCCTCCTCTTTTTGCATTCTTTATATGGAATGGAAATAGAATAACGTTGGTTCACTACGTCGATCAAAGGTCCGTAAGTGTAAAGCAGGAAGCCCTAGGCTCCACAATGAGGATGTGAGTCTCCTACTCCTCGTAGTCGTACTTGACAACCTGGATCCTCTTTTTCTCCTGTAATTGCAGAGCAGTTGACTGATATATTTATTATTTCGCTGTCATCGGGTATGGTTCCTAGTGTATGGAAAAAAGCTTGTGTAGCCCATTTACATACAGGCGGATATAAAAGTGATCTAAACAATTATCGTCTAATCTCAAAACTATCCTGCCTCATACAAATCAGAGAGTCACTGTTTATAACCAAATCAAACCTGTTTTCTGTGTTTAGCCCATACCAATCTGGGTTTAGAGAAAAACATAGCAGCTACTATTCTGGCTGCATATGATACAGTATATTACCTGCTCTTGACAAAAGAAAACACTGTGCTGCCAAATGTATAGCATTTGATATGGTCGACCATTCACTTCTTTTACAAAGGTTATACAGTATTGGTTTTGATACAAAGGCTTACAGTTGGTTTCAAATGTGTGAAAACAGGTAATGTGCAGAATTTCCATCCACCACAAAAGGTAGAAATATAAATACTTTATAGGTGTCCTACAGGGACCTATTTTGGGCCCCGTTTTATTTTTCCATGTATATTCATGCGGATGACACAATTATGTATTGTACTACTGATTCTGTACAACAGGCCACTGAGAGCCTGCAACCTTTTTTCTAATATCATGCAAGATACACCTATTGATCTTAAATTGGTAGCCTACTCAATGCAAATAAATCTAAATATATATAGTACTGTTCTCTAGAGACAAAATCATTGATTATGATGGTCTTCAAATATCCACTGTAAACGGGTCTGATATTGAGATACACAGTACAAATATATTGGTATTTGGCTCGATGAGAAGTACTTACATTTAAGTACCATGTAGATAGTCCTGGGGAGTGACATGGCATGGCTACAGTAGGTGGTAACCTCCAGGTGTTAGTCCTGGAGAGTGACAGGGCTTGGTGGTAACATCCAGGTGTTAGTCCTGGAGAGTGACAGGGCTTGGTGGTAACCTCCAAGTGTTAGTCTTGGAGAGTGACAGGGCTTGGTGGTAACATCCAGGTGTTAGTCCTGGAGAGTGACAGGGCTTGGTGGTAACCTCCAAGTGTTAGTCCTGGAGAGTGACAGGGCATGGTGGTAACATCCAGGTGTTAGTCCTGGAGAGTGACAGGGCTTGGTGGTAACCTCCAAGTGTTAGTCCTGGAGAGTGACCGGGCTTGGTGGTAACATCCAGGTCTTAGTCCTGGAGAGTGACAGGGCTTGGTGGTAACATCCAGGTGTTAGTCCTGGAGAGTGACAGGGCTTGGTGGTAACCTCCAAGTGTTAGTCCTGGAGAGTGACAGGGCTTGGTGGTAACATCCAGGTGTTAGTCCTGGAGAGTGACAGGGCTTGGTGGTAACCTCCAAGTGTTAGTCCTGGAGAGTGACAGGGCTTGGTGGTAACATCCAGGTGTTAGTCCTGGAGAGTGACAGGGCATGGTGGTAACATCCAAGTGTTAGTCCTGGAGAGTGACAGGGCTTGGTGGTAACATCCAGGTGTTAGTCCTGGAGAGTGACAGGGCATGGTGGTAACATCCAGGTGTTAGTCCTGGAGAGTGACAGGGCATGGTGGTAACATCCAGGTGTTAGTCCTGGAGAGTGACAGGGCATGGTGGTAACCTCCAGGTGTTAGTCCTGGAGAGTGACAGGGCTTGGTGGTAACCTCCAAGTGTTAGTCCTGGAGAGTGACAGGGCATGGTGGTAACATCCAGGTGTTAGTCCTGGAGAGTGACAGGGCATGGTGGTAACATCCAGGTGTTAGTCCTGGAGAGTGACAGGGCATGGTGGTAACATCCGGGTGTTAGTCCTGGAGAGTGACAGGGCTTGGTGGTAACATCCAGGTGTTAGTCCTGGAGAGTGACAGGGCATGGTGGTAACATCCAGGTGTTAGTCCTGGAGAGTGACAGGGCATGGCTAGGTGCTAACCTCCGGGTGTTTGGACCTGGGAGATGAGCTGAGGGTAGCAGTGCTTTCAGGTCTGCTGGGCAGTTGGGGGTGTGCAAAGAACAGTTGCAGCACATCCGGAAAGACAAATGTAAATTGCCTTGTGTAAATTGACAATACGCTTTCCTCTTATTTTTCTCCTTCATACACCCGGGGCACAAGGTTGTAACATTTGCATAAATCTCAACGCCCTGAAAACTGACGTTGAGTGATTAAACATTCTGACTGTGTCTGAGGTTAATTCTTTACAGATATGTATATTTGTGTACAAATGCATTCATGATCACAATCTACCAAATGGTTTTAATAGTTTTTTTTCTTTTAATTCAGATGTCCATTCATATGCTACACGTCAGTCCAGGGACCTGCATATACCTTATTGTGGTACTTCACTTAGGCAGTTCTCAGTGAGGTATAGAGGGTCCAATCTTTGGAATGCAGCTGATCCTATGCTGAGGAAATCTCCATCTCTGCTTATTTTTAAAGCAAACTACAAAGAAATTCTCATCCAAAAGTAGTAGATAGAAAACAGGTCATACATGTAGGTATGCATTTGGTTATGTGGGTGGGTAGGTTTATAGGCAGGTGGGTGGGTTGTTATATATTATTATGTACACAGTATATCCATGTATGTACTGTGTGTATGTATGTTTGTATTAACACAAATCTTTTAATGTATTCTGGTATTTTATAATATGCATATTCTTGTATTTTTGTATGTTTGATTTTATAAAACGGGGGACGTTCTTGATAAGCCTCTAGGCTTCTAACTTCTCCTTCACAATCGTTATAACTTATTATGTATTGTTTTTACTTCTGTTTAACTGTGTTAATAAACAAACAAACAAACAAACAAACTTTAAAACATGCTCAAATACAGTCCTGTTGCATATGAACCCACTTTCAGACTATGCTACTGTATATATAATTTTGATGTACAGCTTCACAATGTCAACCACCACCTCCACATCAGGCCTAAAAAGTACCTAGAAATAACAATGTGTGCGAAATCAGACTTTTGACCTGGTCGTTGTTTTTATACTAACCATTTCTATATTTTCTATAGAATTTATATTTACCACATATATATATACTTATATACCTGCATATAACCCATATAACTCTGTATGATAGCATGTGGAATAATGTTGTATATCTGTATATATATTTGTTCTTACCATATATACATATCTGTCTGTAGGCTACATACCTGCAAATAATCCCTTTTACATACAGTATCTGTAGCTACTATATCTATATCTGCACATATCCTGTACCTGTTGGCCACTATACTACCATAGTGTCTTCATACCTGCATCACTGTACATATTAATACTACAACTCTGTACATACATCTGATTAGCATTATTACTCAGTAGGCTAGTACTAAGTTATATATTTTATACCCAGTCACCTTTACATTGTATATTGCACTTTACTGTTACATTTGCACTCTGGTTGGATGCCAAACGTATTTTAGTTTGTGCTGTATAATGACAATACATTTGAATCTAATCTAATCTAATCTACAGTAAAGGCTTTTATCCTTGTCCAACTCCTCGTCCAATCAACAGTCATCTCCCGCCTCGACTACTGCAACGCACTGCTCGCTGGCCTCCCGGCCACTGCCACCAAGCCTCTTCAACTCATTCAGAACGCAGCGGCCCGCCTGATCTCAAACCTACCGAAGTCGGCCCATGTCACCCTCAACCTAGCATACTGTGCGGCAAAGGGAACCGCTCCCGCCTACCTCCGGTCGATGGTCTCTAACTACACACCCTCAAGACCCCTACGCTCTGCATCTTCTGGCCGCCTCAGACCTACTCCTATCCAAGCTCTGGGAGGGTCATCAAAGAGAAGTCGCCTATTCTCAGTCCTTGCCCCACAATGGTGGAATGAACTACCCACCCCAGTTAGGACAGCCGAAACCCGTCCAATCTTTGGCCGTCGACTAAAAACGCACTTCTTCAACCATTATCTGAAATAATATTATTATTATTATTTTTTTTTAGATCTAACCCTAACTAACCTTACTGTCATGCACTTGTCCTAATATACTAACATACACTGTAACACGCAACACCTTGATGAACATTGTTACTCAGCTGATAGAGTTGTGCCCTTCCTGATGACTTGTCGTACAGAACTTGTAAGTCGCTTTGGATAAAAGTGTCAGCTAAATGACTAAATGTAAATGTAAATGTAAATATGTGTGTACCTGCAGACTTCTTTAGTGTTGTATACCCACCCTCCTGCATGCCTCTGGTTCAAACCAGAGCAGCACTTGAATTGTTGTTTATCTGTTGTTCCTGTTGTTGCTAAGGAATGGTTTGCTTGAAGCTTGTGGCGTAGGCAGGCATATTATTCAAACCAGAATGCATTGTGGGAAATAAAGAAGTAGTCAAATAGAGCAGAATTTACTTGATTAAAACCAAGTAGTCTAATCCCTCTAGTCTAGATGATATCCCCTCCAGCAACAAAATATTCAGCAACTGTAAATTGTCGTTAAATTAATTCAATGTTGTCATACCTTTTAGTTTTTACTAGTTTCAATAACATTTAAAAAACGGCTGACATATAATTCTTACCAATTTGCACTGCATAATTCAGTGTTTAGTGTATGCAAATGATCTTCAGAGTCCCACTGAAGTGATTTCTAAACTTTCTTAGGCAAAACCGTGTCTCCCACGCCCAACGCTGTCAAGGCCTAAATTCCACAACTGAATTGAATTGTGGGTACAGACTAATCATGTTAAAAGGGCCCCTATAGACCGCCGCAACACTTCCGGTACTTTGACCTCATGGGAGAGAGCAGGGGGAACAAATGAATGAATGTTGATTAGAGCCTTGAGGTAAGTGGTTGTAGCTACGGCTGTGGGGGTGCTGGAGACATGATCCAATAGACTTTTATACGCCTGAGTCTCCTGAACACAACCCCAAGTCGATCGCCACTTTCTTCGCCGAGCTATAGTCACTTTTCCGCACCTACTCCCCAATCGGCGCAGATTGCCCAAGAAGTCTGAAGGCTGAACTTGTTTGGTTGTCCTCGAAGGAACTTTTGAGTGTCAAACTCCTCATTTCATGCGTTCTGGTGTACCTTTATGCACCAATTTGTGCCTTTTCTGCATCAATCTATGGTGGAAATGTCTTTATTTATGTAAAGACAACATTCAGGTACTCGCTGACACAAATAGAATGGAATATACTGTAGTGCAGTAAGGCTCTCAGGCAATCTGTATTGCTTTCAAATATTTATTCTCCTGTATTATTATTGTTATTGTATGTAGCCTTTCATATTAGCTATATTTTTTGAGGGGGACACATGTACCTCTTCTCAACATTGAGGGGGACATGTTCCCTGCAACCCCCCCCCCCCCTAAATCAAGGCCATTTACATTAATTTAACATTGACCTTTTCAACAACAGAGCGCTGCAGACACTATACAGCATGTCACTGCCATCTCTACTGCCACCAGTAAATATTGTACATTTTGCAGAACATAATTTTACAGCGTAAAGTTACTCGTTTCTCTACATCTGTTCATATTAGGACAAAGACGCTGCCAGTCAAGATAGGAGCCTGCAGCAGATAAGGGCAGCTGCTCTATAACAACCCAATCTGCCCGTCTCTATCTGTCTCTATCTCACTCTCACACATGTCCTCCCTCCCTGCACTGAGTTATCGCTATCTGTCTCTGTCTCTCCTCGCCAACTTCCCCCGAACAACAGATTAGGCAGATGTACAGAATCAATTGGGTTTATATCGGGTCCGGTTCAATGTGGACGGAAAGTATTGGAGCGATTTCGCACAGCCCATGCAAATCAAAACAACTGCAGTAGGCTATTATATCTGTCCGTATCCATATGAAAATCACTCGAGGTGATTTATTATTAAAGGGGGGAACAAACGGGTTTCATCATTGATAGTGATATGCTTCATTCTTGGCAAACAGAAATGAGGCAGTTCCGTTTAGAGCGTGAACATTGTGATTCCTATCCCCGGTTTCACCAACCCAACCACACCTGACTGCACAGGACATATCGTTTTAGCCCATTAATATACTTTCAATGTGGTAGCCTACACTGCAGAGGGGGGTAAACATACTGTATTGTAACAACCATAGATGCCTAGACTTGCTAGAGAGCCGATCAATCTTTCGCTGTCGACTAAAAAAAACACACTTGTTCAATCAATATCTGAAATGGAAAGAAAATCTTATTATACTATCATGCACTCTTCCTACTATACTACTATGTTTTACTACTATGCACTCATCACTGCAGCACCCACGTTTCAGCACTGTTTGATGAACATTGTTACTCAGTTGTAAGAGTTGTACCCTTCCTGCTGACTTGTCATACAGAACTTGTAAGTCGCTTTGGATAAAAGCGTCAGCTAAATGACTAAATGTAAATGTAGCCCTTGGCTAATGGGTCGGACCCTTTAGCTGATGAAGCGAAGTCGCCTGTGGTCCGGGCGATCCCGGGTTCAAGTCTCGGCTGCTCCCTGAATTCACTACAACATTATACCCATAGACACAGTTGTGACACTGAATCTAGAAAGGAAGATATTATAAAGACATGCATGGTAGACATGCAGGGACTACAGATGAAAACTAGCTCATTAGCTAATTCTGGCACATTTAGATTGATGTGGAAACTGTAGATGTTGATTAATGTGCACTGTGGGTCAAATAAATGATAAAAAAAAAAAAAAAAAAAATATTAGCATTCAAAGTTTGACAGTGTTGAATGGAAAACACCAATTCCCTTGTTCTCTTACATATATTTTTGTTATAAGGATAATGAGCTATAGCTAAACTGTTTTGTACTAGTAGATTAATGATTTATTCTGTCGGGAATATCCACGCTAGCTAACATCTTTATCAGGAAGTTCAGCTATGGAAAATAAAGAGACAATGGCAGGATTGGACAGGGCATATAAAATAGATAGGAGATCCCAATAGTAAATGGCTTCAATTTAAAACAAAAGAATGCTAACAGGTGCACACTCCTATCAGAGCTCCTGGGGGGTCATCAAAGAGAAGCAGGCTATTCTCGGTCCTCACTCCACTCCACACAAGCTTCCCACAACAGTCAGGACAGTCAAACCTGCCCAATTTTCCGCCGTTGACTTAAAACACACTTCTTCAATCAATATCTGAAATAAAGAAATATTATGCACTTTGCTACTAAGTAATCTACCTTGCCTATATTACTACCTACTATGCTAATATGTCTTTACTACTATGCACTCAAGTTTGACACTGTTTGAAAAAACAATCTTACTTACCCTTAGATGCCATAGTTGTACCCTTCCTGCTGACTTGTTGTACAGAATTTGTAAGTCGCTTTGGATAAAACGACAGTCCTTCATACCAGCGGCCATCAGGCTCCACAACAGTGGGCAGCGACTAGCAGCCTCCAGGCCCCACAACAGGGGGCAGCGACAGCGACTGCTACCAGACATTGACCTGGGACTTATAGGAACCCAAGGGGGACAACGTAGACTACCCTGGTACTTTGATTAATGTATACTCAGTAGATAGTAAATTATAACACTACCTCATGCATACTGCACCTTATGTGACACTGTGAATAATGTGAATATTCCTCAGCTAGTCAGATAGTACATTATATTGACCATATTGATCAATTTGTTTACACTGCCTGTGTTGTCTTTTACTACCTGTATACTGTGTTGTTTTACTACCTGTACCCCCCCCCCTCCCCCCCATGCTGCTATGATGCCTGAATTTCCCCAAGGGGATCAATAAAGGAATATCTTATGCGCCAGCTAAATGTAAATGGGTGAAAGAAAAGAAGGAAGTTGGACTCAGTAGTATTTACTAGCAGTTGCTAGTTTATGTTCTTAATGGATGCCTTTCTTTCTTGTATTTCACTTAATGCTACTTAACCCTCCTGTTATCCTTGGGGTAAAAATGGACCCCATTCAATGTTTAACGTATCTAAATAAATGGTTGACATCATTTGTTTTGCTTATTATTTGATGACTTTTCCTAATTTAATGAGGACAAAAGGGTAAACATAAAATGATTATGATGATATGTTTTCAATGTCACGTACACACATTGTACGCATCAGTGTTCCTTGGGGTCAATTTGACCCCAGGCTGTTTTGACTGTATGAAACATGTAAAAATGATGTAAACATTTGACACATATTTGGGGTTTGTGCATATATATATATATGGTTCCTGCAACATGGAGAAGGGGTGTGTGCATATAACCCACATTGCGAGAACTCTGATATTTCCCGCAACATGGGGACATATGGTTACCGTGAGGGCATTGGTAGTTTACGCAACATAGGGGAGGAGCAAACATATAAAAGCTTGCATAGCAGCCTTCTAAACAATTTCTCTTGGTGCTCTGAGTGGTTTCTCTTCATGTTCTCTCTCAATTGAAAATGACCTTGAAGAAAAGGTGACGTTTTGTCACAGCTATTTGACGGTGAAAGTGACATAGAAGAGAATGTGTCTGAGACAGAGGATGATGTTGAGGAGGACCCCGGTTAAGAGGCATCCTCCTCTGATGAGAATGAGACCCTTAGTGCAGACACTCCTGCTGATGCAGATGCTTCCACAAAAATGGAAGGTTATCGTATAGTCTCACTCCCCACTTGAACAACAGGGTAGGTTTAGGGCTGCTAATGACGTAAAATGGTTCCAGGCCCCACCAGATATGCTGTCAGCCATGCATCATGTCTAAGACAGGAAGTCATTCAAGCTCTTCATAACACCATCAATTGAGAAGGATATTGAGATGATGCATTTAGAGGGGAGGCGCATGTATGGGGACAGTTGGAAGGAGTTGGATGGGACAAATGTTTTATTTAAATGGTTATTCAGGTAGTCAACAAAGAAACATAAAGCACCTGAAACATATATTTGGGTAACAGTTTTGATTATGATAATTTTCTGGATGTTTAATGCAGGGGTCAAAATGTGTACATTTGAGGATAACAGGATGGTTAATAAATAACACCAAGAGAAGAGAATATCTATATTTTAGTTTTGTTGCAAGAAACACTCAAAACTGGAGGATGAAAAGTTCTATGGGGAGACACAATTCATTTTGATCACGGCCTAAATAGGTCTATCGAGTTTGCTCAGAACAGGGTAAATCTGTATTTCACTATGATGCCCCTCTAGCTCGTGTAATGAACTCCAACGGTCCTTAAAGCTTGAGATTCTTACATATCTCGATGTGATATATCAAGAAATATCTACAGCAAGAATTCTGGGGCTCAATGAATCCAAAATGTCAATGTGGTTAGAAGTGGTGGAGAGAATAAAAGCTAGCCTATAATGGTAGTGTCTGGTTAGGAGTGAGGGATAATGGAGGTACTATCCAAGAGGGGGTCCGGGAGGGGGGGGTTTGAGCTGGAGCATATGTGTGTAGGGTTTTAGAAAATAGGTATTAGGGGTATATTATATACTAACATTTATATAATTGTAACTTCGCTGGATATACACTGTATACGGTTAAAATGTTATTATTGACTATTTTTGTTTTATCCTGTTTCTGTACTTGCATATATTTTAACCACCTTTACTGAAAGTTTCATTATACATTGTGTGTTGAGTACTGACTTTTAATAAGTTTTGTTTTGCAATAATAAAAAAAATTAAAAAAAAAAAAAAGCTTGAGATTCTCCCCTCTGTTGCAAAGTTTAGAACCTTGATCTCCAACCTTTGTTAATCAAGTTGTACGTGTTTTAATTGATTGTTATCCTTACTTGTCTAATTGTTATGATTGTACGTGGTGTGTGATTTTCTATGCCTTTTTTTTGTTGCTTAACTCTGTATGTACACTCGATGTGACTGTAGATTAGGGAAACCTCAGTTGCCTTTCGAGTTTAAATAAAGGTTTGAAATTACATTAAAACTTGATTACCTGGTAAATTAATGACATCTATAATTAGTAATAATGGTCATTGGCTAAGCTGCGTCCTGGACATTGATGAGCACTACAGTATTCTGGTTAATGTGTATGTATTTAATAATGTAACTCAAAACGGACAGTTAATTTCAGACGATGCCATTTAAAACCTTAAACGTATCTATCCAACTGCAAATGTAATTATGGGGGGTGATTTCAGCATGGTTAATGATGAATGACTTGATAGATATCCTCACAAATGTCAAGACAGCTCTTATAACCCTATCCTATCTGATTTCTGTAGCACTCACAACTTCCTTGGTACCTTAAACATCTGAACACAAAGCAATATTCCTGGTTCAAACCAAACAATGCTAGACTAGATTTATGGTTAATGTCTTTCTCTGTGATGAACTGATTAGATTTTTCACCCCCCTGGTATTTGTTGCAGAAACAAAGGCTACTGGACATTCAATACAACTTTATTAAAATGCCAATCATCTTATGATTCTATATTTATAAATGGGAACTCTTGAAATATAAAATGCAGGAATATTCTATTCAAATCACTCAACAGAAGTAACAAATGATCAGAGATTAACATCATTGAAGACATGGACACCTGTTGCAATAAGACCTCATCTAATGACAATGATAAACAGAAATTACAAACTCTGCAAACTAAATAAAGCTGAAGGGGCCTACATTAGATCCAGGGCAGAATGGATAGAGGGAGGAGAAAGAAGGACATCATATGTCTGTTGATTAGAAAAGAAGAAGGCAGGAGAGAAACTCAATCAAAGCCTTATTGATCCAAAGCCTTATTGATTCCTGGCCAAGTAAATACAGATCCAGACTTGATTGGTTTCTTTAGCCTCTTCTACTGATAATGATAATATAGACGATGAGTTTGCAGAGTTGTGTGATGCTGATATTACTTCTGATGAGCTGGATAAAGCAGTCGGTAGTGATGGTCTTACAGTTCCACTATGAAACAACTCAAGGTATGATAACTTTCACTCTCAAGCCTGGTAAGGACCCCGAAATATTAGATCATCTTCTACTATTAGATAAACGACTAAAATATTGTAACCTTTATTTATGCTAACAGATTAAAACATAATCTACATACAATTATAAGTGATTCCCAATCTGATTGTATGATGGGTCGATCCATTCATAACAATATTTTCTTAGTATTTGATCTTTTAGATTATAAAAATGTAATAGAAGGTGATGGTTTTACTGAACTCTGAACCCCATTGCCTATACTCGATGTATACCTGCCCACTGCATTCACTGTAATCATAACAACCTACACTGTAAAAAAGTCATGTTTTTTCACGGGAAATTCACTGTAGGCCCATTATTTTACTATTTTACTATTATACAGATTACTTTTGTGTTTCTACTTTAAGTGTAAATGCCATACAAATACAGTAAATGACCTTTTATCAAAATATTAACCATTAAATAAAGGTTGTAATCTGTAAATGTATACTTGATTTTACTGTAATTTGACAGTAAGTATTTGGCAACCATTGATGCCTGACATTTACCGTTTTCTTGGAGCTTGTACAATAATGATGTATATACTATATATATATATATATATATATATAGATAACGGCCTTAGCGTTAACGGCCCGGCCTTAATATATATATATATAAGATATGATAAGATATTCCTTTATTGATCCCCTTGGGGAAATGCAGGCATCGTAGCAGCATGGGGGAGGGGAGATACATGGTAATAGTAGAAGACATAATACAGGCAATATAATTATAGTACAGGATAGGAAAGTAAAAATAGGCTGTGTAAACAATATAATTAACTCTGAATATACGCATATGAGCAAGTAGGCAGTGTAATCAAGGTGCAGATGAGGGTCTGTATGCCCCATCAGTTATATTATGCATTACAATAAATATGGTTACAATAAACACTAGAATCTAAATATAGACTATAGGAGTAAGTAAGTATACTGTTACGTCTCGGGGTATTGAACCCAATATGCAGTACAGAGCAAAGATAGACAGGTCTTGTTCAAACCCAGTCTTGGTTATATTTAATAAATATAGAATGGTCGAGTATTCAGGCATGGGGTCGATACACGGAGGGAGGACTCGTATAGTCCAGGGGCGTGTGCGGGACAGGAGAGTCAGACAGACAGGGGTTGATACGCGGGAACAGAGTAGTCAGCTGCAGGCACGGGTCAGAGCGGGTACAGGGTAGTCAGCCAGGCCAGGATCAAGACAGGTGTAGGTCCTCATACGTTCCAGGAAAGGCAAGGAGAGTTTGTCAGGCAGGCAGGGGTCAGAGCATGTCTTTGTCGGGAGCCAGAGAACAGGGTGAAGAGCCAGGTAGGATGGGAAATATGAAGTTACGATCTGGCAGTCTCTTGACATCTGGGGCGATGTTATATTACTGACGTAATTGGCTCCGCTGACGTCAATCAGCTGACAGCATCACACCTGCATTCTGCACCTGACTTGACGAGAGAATGAGAGAGAGAGAGAGAGAGAGAGAGAGAGAGAGAGAGAGAGAGAGAGAGAGAGAGAGAGAGAGAGAGAGAGAGAGAGAGAGAGAGCGAGAGAGAGAGAGAGAGAGAGAAGAGAGAGAGAGAGAGAGAGAGAGAGAGAGAGAGAGAGAGAGAGAGAGAGAGAGAGAGAGAGAGAGAGAGACAGGTTGGAACTGTGACATATACAGTATACACAGGTGCAGTATGCATGATATACGTTTAGGTGGGAGTCAGACACACTCTGATCCGACATTCCTAGTAGTTCTCGAGTATATACAGGCTTATATATAGGCTTTGCACAAACCTTCAGGTGTGGGGGTTGGGATAGTTAGGCTCCTTTCAAAATGTAATCTGCTTCAGATTTCTAATGAATCAAATAAAATGTATTTGTAAAGACCGCAATCACACGTTAATTACCTGCTTGGTGTAATATAGCCTAATTTTCTGAGTTTCTGAATTTGAATTTCAATGACAATACTTGAATTGCCTTAATAGCCCAATTTTAAACATCTGCGGTTTAGTTCATGTTTTGCAAAAGAATCATGTGCGACCTATGACATCACACAGCATGAATATAGATGGGTATAGTCTGTCCACCTGAGAGCCTCTGGTGTTCCAGAATGTCAGCTCCGCCGTGCTCTTGAAATGATTCCTATTATTATGTATTGGGCAAAAGCAAACAGCTGACACAAGTGTGTTTGCATTGGGCTGTAGTACTCAGGGCTGGAGAGAGAGAGAGAGAGCGGCTTCTTCGTCTCGGGGGTGAAGAAATTAAATTGGAAGGATTTGGAGAAAATCCTGTTAGGTGAATTGTGTCTGCTGTAGTTGGAAATGCAGTGTCCTCCAGTTTCTCTCCCTCTGGACCGCGGGATCTTTTATTAAATAAATGATGTTTTGGAAGTACCCAAGACGGATTATGTGAATGTAAATCAAATTTCAAACGGCTGCAGCTAACTATAGGCACACCAGACAGAAATAAACTGTATCAAAGGGTTATCATTTGGTGATACTACAAGCAGGGGGTGAATTCCAGTAGCTAGTGACTTTGGTTAATGTTAAAGGTGGAATCTGTAATGCTGTCAAACAGCGGCGTACAGGTTGGATGTATGGGTTGCAGTTTATTAATAACTTATTTTACTGTGAATTTCTCTAGACTTCTCCTAATAATACATGAGTGGAGCTCTGGACTCATGATCGGAAGATCACCGGTACGAGCCCCGGTCAAGGGCAGGCCGTTGTCGGAAAGTGGTGTTGTTGTCCAGCAGGGGGCACTCTCCTAACAATGCCCCTGTTACGGTGATACGGACACCATATAGCTGTGAGTGCCGTCCTTCGGATGAGACGCTAAACCGAGGTCCTGACTGAATCTCGGTCGTTAAAGAATCCAGGACGCCTATCGTAAGACTAGGGGGTTCCCCGACGTTTCTGGCCAAATTCCCAATCAGGTCTCTGGCATCAAGGCCATCTAATCATCCCTTCCCCTTAATTGGCTGATATCAACCGTGTCTCCTGAGCCGTTCAGCTATTGTGTAGTGTGATGTGTGCCTGGTGCCAGTGTATCAATGGCAGCCATTGAGCCTGTAGCACAAGGTTGGGTGCTAGTGTGCTACCAGTGGTGGTGAAGGAGGTAATTTCCACCCTACATTGCGGGGAGTGCTTTGAGTGTCTAGAAAAGCGCTATATAAATGTAATGAATTATTATTATTATTATTATTATTATTATTATTATTATTATTATTATTATTATTATTATTATTATTATTATTATTATTATTATTATTATTATTATTATTATTATTATTATTATTATTATTATTATTATTATTATTATTATTATTATTATTATTATTATTAAAAATAATAACAATAATAGCAATAATAAATGCAGGGCTTTCCCCAGTTATTTTTTTTGCATTTCTTGCTACTTAAAAATTAGATTAAAAAAATTTGCAAACACAAGAGTAAGTTCCAAATAAGTTTAACTTATTCAAGTACAATGTACAGTATAAGTGTTCTGAAGGATCAGATTAAACCGAATATATATATTTATTTATATATATATATTTAATTGTATTTGTATATCCCCTGATATCCCTTGTATATTCCTTGTACAATATGCATTGAATATCCCTTCTAGTCTACTGAACATCCCATAATAGTCTCCATTCTACCATTGGACGAGACCTTGGTGCCAGGTCGCCATACCCCTCAGACCAGGTTCAATCGTACCGCTCAACATGTATGGACAAGTCCTAGTTCCGCGTAGGAATATGTCTACCGCACCACTAATGGTACTATTTGTTCATAGTGCGTATATATACTGCGCTATTAAAGTAGAGCTTCCTTTTAGTCCAGTTCCTTACCCTCCAACAGAGTGACAGACGCAAAAGCCTCCCCGCGAACCACGTGTGGGCAGTAAGGCCAATTCGACCCAGTATCGGCATTGAGACATCGTGTATATTAATATTTGAATAGTCATATTTGGCACTATATCGTCGAGTTGGACGTATTCTATTAAGTTAATAATAGTCTATTCATATGTAGTGCCTCGTGCGGTAAGAGTTCTATAGTAATCAGCACCCCCATCGTTTCGGGCATCAGCTGGACGCTTATCCAGGGTGGTTGACCCCACGTGAAGCTGCACCCGAGGAGCTCCAGGCCAAAGAGCGAGTGGACCTGTATATTGGATTATTCTACCGACGACGGCTAGCCTTCCCCGGCTTGGATTATGCTTTGAGTACTTTGATTATTCTATGGATAAAGGCCAACACTGCGGTGTGTTGGAAATACCCCCCCCGGAGAGGACGACAGGTGAGAAGACGCTCTACACGACGAGGTCGCCTCACGTCTCTCCATCGTGGACCGGAGGACGCCGGCCACAGAGAGTCCAACTGCTTTCATCTGTGGATCGAGGATCGCTGGGCACCGGGTCGCACGACTGTGGGCTCTCCCAGGATACCCTCGGCCAGACGGGATACAGCCAGACTCTACCCCCCCCCCCTCCAGCTGTCCTACAAGCAGTCGGAACCTTCCCCTAGTGTATCCAGCTATATAATCATTCAAGTATCATTGCTATTGTTCCCTAAATATTCCAGGTTGTATATTTGCTTCCTGCGCAATCAGAGATTGGACATTCGATATTGATCTACCTACGAATACTCATTTGCCATAAAAGTGCATACTATTTCAAATCATAAATGTAATTAAGTGATCGTTGTACATACCTTTTGCTATGTATTATTATTAAACGCAGACTTTCGATTTGGTACATTTGTGTTGGATCCGTTTCATCAGGTGGGAGTGTTTATCATAATTATTTATACCTAGTACTGGGTGGCCAGAGTCTAAAGTACAAGAGGTAGTGGTAGTAAGTATCATATCTAACAATACAGTCAGGGAATTGTACCCAACAGTTACAATTGGTCCTTCGAGCCGGATGGTAATCAGTGTAATATTAATATAGTGTTATTAATATTAAAATGGCCTATGATGAACACTCCACGAAACGATCCTCCTAACCAACAACACCCGCGGCGCAAACGACAGCTCCCTCAGTACCTAGAGGCTTACGCTGTCAGTCAACAACCTAGTCTTCTACCAACAGTAAACGCGGTAAAACTAGAAAGTAAAATTATGTCTAACCCTAACGACCAGGCTACCCCGACTGTTGTGAAGGGCCAGATTAAACCGAATATATATATTTATTTATATATATATATTTAATTGTATTTGTATATTCTCTAATATTCCCTGATATCCCTTGTATATTCCTTGTACAATATGCATTGAATATCCATTCTAGCCTACTGAACATCCCATAATAGTCTCCATTCTACTATTGGTCGAGACCTTGGTGCCAGGCTGCCATACCCCCCAGACCCAGTTCAAACGTACCGCTCAACATGTACGAACAAGTCCTAGTTCCGCGTAGGAATCTGGCTACCGCACCACTAATGGGACTATTTGTTCATAGTGCGTATATATACTGCGCTACTAAAGTAGGACTTCCCTTTTCAGTCCAGTTTCTTACCCTCCAATAGAGTGACAGACGTAAAGCCTCCCCGCGACGCCACGTGTGGGAGTAAGGCCAAGTTCGGCCTACCATCGGTATTGAGACATCGTGTATATTAATATTTGAATAGTCATATTTGGCACTATATCGTCGAGTTGGACGTAGTCTATTAAGCTAATAATAGTCTGTTAATATATAGTGCTTCGTGCGGTGAGAATACTACCGTAGTCAGCACCCCATCGTTTCGGGCAGAAAACTGGCTGCTTATCCAGGATGATCGACCCCATGTGAGATTGCACCCGAGGAGCCCCAGAGCCGACGAGCGAGTGGACCTGTATACCGGATTATTCTACCGACGACAGCCCGCCTTCCCAGGCACGGATTATGCTTTGTATACGTTGATTATTCCATGGATAAAGACCCCCGACACTGCCGTGTGTTGGAACCCCCCCCCCTGGAGAGGACGCAAGGTGAGGAGACGCTCTGCAAGACGAGGTCGCTTCACGTCTCTCCTCCGTGGACCGGAGGACGCCGGCCCACAAAGAGTCCATCTGCTTTATCTGCGGTCCAAGGATCGCCGGCGCATTGAACGGCACTACAGTGGGTTCACCTGGGATACCCTTGGCCGGATGAGGCAGCCGGACTCTACCCCCCCCCCCCTTCCTACTCCTGTCGGCTTACAAGCGACCGGATTAACCCCCCCTAGTGTATCCAGTCTATAATCATTAAAGTATCATTGCTGTTATTCCTTAACTATTCCAGGTCGTATATGTACCACCTGCGCCTTCAGAGATTGGACATTCTCTATTGATATACCGACGAATACTCTTGCCATAAAAGTGCATACTAATTCCCATTCATAAATGTGATTGATTTGATTAAGTGCTTGCTCTACACACCATCGCTGTGTAGAAATAAAGACCTATTTCTAATTCGTACATTTGTGTTGGATCCGTTTCATCTACGTGACAGTGTTCATCATAATATATTTATGCCGAGTACTGGGTGGCCGAATATTAAGTACAAAGGTAGTGGTAGTAAGTATCATATCTAGTAATACAGTCAGGGAATTGTACCCCTCAGTTACAATTGGTCCTTCGAGCCGGAGGGTAATTAGTGTAATATTAATATAGTGTTATTAATATTGAAATGGCCTATGATGAACACTCCACGAAACGATCCTCCTAACCAACGCCCGCAGCGCGAACGACGGCTCCCTCAGTACTTAGAGGCTTACGCTGTCAGTCAACAACCTAGTCTTCTACTAACAGTAAACGCGGTAAAACTAGAAAGTAAAAGTATGTCTAACCCCAACGCCCAGACTACCCCGACCATAGAGGCCCCTATGGGTTCTAATGTAACTGACCAAGTTCACGGTGGGGACCAGTGGGAACCAGACATGACTTCACACCCCGCCAGTACTGAAGAAGTAGTCCCCGATGAGTCCCGGGAGGAATACAACGCTACCGAGACAGAACTCGGCACGGAAGAAGACGGGGAGAGCACCGTGGAGATAGAGCTCCAAGGCTCCGCAAGGAGTACCCCGAGGGAAGGCTCCCCTATACAACCGCCTTCTCCCAGCGAGGCAGAGAGGACCCTACAGCAGGCCTTCCTCATCAGCCTGAACGCCGCTGCTGAACGCGACCGACTGCAGATCCAGCAGCGGAGCGAAGAAGAGTATATACGTCTAGAAATAAGACGCATTCAGAGAGAAGAGAATGTGGCCCGAGACCGAGCAGACAGCCAGCGAGCAGCTGCTGGTGCTCTACGGGAAGCAGAGCGTGACAGACAGCAAGCGCAACTAATAGAACAGCTGATCAGACGGACAACACCCTCTCCCTCCGCCAGAGGCTCCAGGAACTCGTCTAGACACACCTCCAGGGCGGCATCCCCTAGCCGAGTAAACAACCCTGAACTTGACCAACAGACGAGGTCTATACCCCCCACAGACCACCTCCCCCCACCGGTCCAAGCGAGACCTAGCAACCGGGAAGGAGCAGCATATCCTGTGGAGAGGCTAAACCAGAGACTACAAGCACTGGATGACCTAACTGAAGACGAAGAGGAAGAGGAGGAGAACCACGCCCGACGACAGCACAGTACTCTACCGGACCAGGAGGTCCGGTACAGCCCAGGCTATACTCCCGCGGAACTGCGCTACAGACCCCCGACTCTATACCCGGGTGAGCACGACGCACGACCCGCACCGAGGAACAGCACCTGGACAAGCGGGCCATGGTACACTGCCGGTACCAGCCCATACCAAGGAGCGGGAGGAGACTCGCCTAGGAGGCCTCTCCCCCAACGCTCGCCGATGTATCCACAGTCAGCGTCATACATTGGCACGCCTATGGTACCCGACTTCACCCAAGAGAACCGGGCCCAGTATACAGAACTCCGCATGTGTCTGGAGACCATGTTGGTGGATGTATTGGATGAACGCCACAAATACGCCATCCTACTGAAGCACTTAAAGGTACCCCGCGCACATAATATAGCGCTCGCCTACGTGACTTCCACCACCCCATACACAGCAGCGCTGGTAGCATTGGACCAGAGGTATGGGCGCATATGGGATTACGTGATCCAGGAGATCCGACACATCGACCGCTTACCCCCAGCAATAGACAATCGAGCACTGGACGACCTGTCCATCAGAGTGCAGTCCCTGGTAGGGATGTTGGGAGCGCAGAGAGAGAAGGGGAGGCATGAACTTTACGCCAACTCAAATGTGGAAAGGATCTTGGAGAAGCTGCCGCCCGCTCGACAGGAGCGTTTTAAGCGGCAGAGAGACCACCGAGACCCGAATGGCCCCGAACCGAACCTCCTCGATCTAGCAGACTTCCTGGCGAGAGAAGTCAGCAGCATACGGCTAGATACATTCGGACGGAGCACCCCTGGCTCCAGAGAAGGAACCAGACGACTAAATGATGGAAGAAGATCGGTGACTGTGATGCACCAATCGGAGTCAGTACCGAGCAGCAGGAGCCACAGTACCCCCTCCAGAACGGAGAAGTGGAAGATAGTGTGCCCCTACTGTGAGAAAGAACACTGGCTAGCGCAATGTGACTCCTTCCCCAAGCTGAACGCGGAGGAAGCAAGTCAATGGATAAAGTCCAACAAGCGCTGTTTTCGCTGTGCGCGCTCACACATGGCAGCCGAATGCCGCTTAAAGAAAAGGTGCACCAAGTGCGATGGAGCCCATCTGGACATACTTCACGACAGTAACAGACGGCGCCCTTCACCCGCACCATCCAGCAGCAAAGCGAGCGTCATGTACATCGATCCCGCCAGCAGCAGTGGAGCCTGAGTACTCCTAAAAGTAGTGCGCGTGACACTAAGCTACCAGAATAAAGTCCTGGACACTTACGCCGTCCTCGATGACGGGTCAGAGAAGACCCTTCTGCTCGCCTCCGCTGCGGCCCAGCTAGGGCTGCGGGGAAGCGAAACCCAAATGACAATTCGGACAATAAGACGAGATTTGAAGACGATAAAGGGCGAGAATGTCTCATTCTCTATCGCAGCAAGCGGCCAGCCTGAGCGACGGTACCAGATTACAGACGCTTTCACCAGCCAAGAAATAGGACTGTCGCGGTACACATACCCCGTCGCCAAGCTGATGGAGAAATATGCACATCTGCGCAAGTTACCGATCCCGCTCATAGACAATGCTATGCCGACCCTGTTGATAGGCTCCGACCATGCAGACCTCATTGTCCCGATAGACCGGGTTCATACCGGACCCCGAGGCTGTCCTGCAGCAGTCGAGACCCGTTTGGGATGGACTCTCCAAGGCCCGCTCGCCAAATCTCTCAACCGAAGTACAGCCACTAGATGTCTCCACTCCCGAGTCACAGAGGGAGAAACCGCACTCCTGCAACACGTAGAGCGGTTATGGACCTTGGAACAAATGCCCTTTAAGAACGGAAAGAAAGACATTCGCTCTAAAGATGACATTTACGCCATTCACCTCCTCGAGACAGGGACCAAGAGAGTCCCGGTCAACGGCGTGTTGAGATACGCCACGCCACTCCTGCGGCGAGAAGGAATGCCTACTTTCCACGCCAAGACAGACGCCACAGAACGGTACCTGCTGAACACGGAGCGGCGCTTAGCCAAGAACCCCGCCCAAGAGAGTGTATACCGCGCTGAGATTGAGAAGCTCATCACAGCGGGACACGTCACAAAGATGGACATTAAAGAGGCTGACCAGACCACTGAATCGTGGTACGTGCCTCACCACAAGGTCCATCACAACGGTAAAGACCGCATAGTATTTAACTGCAGCTACCAGATCGGATCCCAAAATCTGAATAAAGAGTTACTGCCCGGTCCCACACTCGGCCCCTCCCTACTCGGCGTTCTACTCCGCTTCCGCCAGGAAAAGGTGGCCATCAGCGGGGACATTAAAGGAATGTTCCTGCAGGTGAGATTAGTAGAGGAGGACAAGCCCCTGTTACGGTTCCTATGGAGAGAGAAGCCAGGAGATGAGCACCCAGCCATCTACCAATGGGAAGTCCTCCCCTTCGGAACGACGTGCAGCCCCTGCTGTGCTACATTTGCACTACAGAAACATGTAGCAGAGGACCCAGCAGCGGACGAAGAGGTCCGACACAGCGTAAAGAACAGCTTCTACGTAGACAACTGTCTACAAAGCCTTTCAACCCAGGAAGAAGCCGAGGCTCTCCTGATTAAACTCCGCGCCTCATTGATCAAAGGCGGCTTTGATCTCAGGCAGTGGGCCAGCAGCGATCCGCAAGTACTGCGCAGCCTCTCCTCCGAGGACAAGGCAGCCAGCAGCGAGACCTGGATGGCTACAATCCCGGGAGAAGCCCAGGAGATGACCCTGGGATTGGTGTGGCGATTCAAAACAGATTCGCTTCACTACAGACACAAGCCCCTGACTACGGAGCAGGGAAGGCCGGCGGCGGCGCCGACCACCAGACGGAGTGTGTACACAACACTCGCCCGACAATATGACCCGCTAGGATGTATTCTACCGTACACCACCAGGGCAAAAATGATTGTACGAGCATTGTGGGACAAGGACCAGGGCTGGGACGACCCCATTCCCGCACACCTTGCATCCACCTGGAGAGAGTGGGAGATGGAGCTCCACTCACTCCCAGGCGTTAATATGCGCCGAAGCTACTTCCCACCCACGGTGAGGCCAGAGACATGTAAAATGGACTTACACGTCTTCAGTGACGCCTCAGAGGTCGCATACGGATCAGTAGCCTACTTGCGGGCCCAAGAAAAGGGGGGAGAGATCTACACAGCATTTGTCCTCGCCCGCTCGAGAATAGCCCCACGCAAGCAACAATCTATCCCACGTCTAGAGCTCTGCGCAGCCCTAGCCGGAGCGCACCTAGCCACGCTCATCCAACGTGAGCTCACCATACCGGTGTCTAGAACAATCCTGTGGTCAGATTCCACGACAGTACTCGCCTGGATCAAATCGGACTCATGCAAGTACAAAGTCTTCGTGGGAGTCAGAGTCACCGAGATTCAAGACTTAACCGAAGAGTTAACCGGAGAAACAGAGTGGCGCTACGTTGATACAAAACAGAACCCAGCTGACGTCATCACCCGGGGAATGCCCCTAGATGACCTCACCCGTCGCAATGTCTACAGTGACGGCCCCGCATTCCTAAGACTCCCGGAAGGACAGTGGCCCACGCCTATCCCGAGGGAAGCCAGTCAGGAGGAGGCTGAGAATAAGAAGCCTGTGTTCTGTGGATTGAGCACTGTTATCTCCGCAGACCCCAACACACTCCTGATGGGGCGGCTAGATCCCGCGTTACCCCAGACAATGTACCGGCCTGAAGAAGCGAACGGCCGACGAATGTGGAGGTACAGCCAAGTATTAGCCGACAAGTTTTGGAGCAGTTTCCTACTGCACTACCTACCGTCTCTACAGACCCGCCAGAAGTGGGTAAAGGAGAGAGACAATTTGACAGAAGGAACAGTCGTCATGATTATTGATCAATCACTGCCCAGAGCTATGTGGCCGGCCGGCCGCGTAAGCAAAGTGATCACCGGTGCCGACGGCAAGGTCCGAGCAGCTGAAGTGCTTGTCCAGGGTCGCACTTACACCCGTCCCGTGGCGAGGCTCATAGAACTGCCCCGACTCCCAGACACAATCGATGATGACCATGACCCTATAACCCTATGACTTTGTGAAGTTGACTGACCCCTACAGCAAACCCTTATGTGTAAATAGACAACGCGATTAATCTGTCTCTGCTTAACTGATTAGGTCTGGGACCAATCAGGGGGTGGCTGTTGTGAAGGGCCAGATTAAACCGAATATATATATTTATTTATATATATATATTTAATTGTATTTGTATATTCTCTAATATTCCCTGATATCCCTTGTATATTCCTTGTACAATATGCATTGAATATCCATTCTAGCCTACTGAACATCCCATAATAGTCTCCATTCTACTATTGGTCGAGACCTTGGTGCCAGGCTGCCATACCCCCCAGACCCAGTTCAAACGTACCGCTCAACATGTACGAACAAGTCCTAGTTCCGCGTAGGAATCTGGCTACCGCACCACTAATGGGACTATTTGTTCATAGTGCGTATATATACTGCGCTACTAAAGTAGGACTTCCCTTTTCAGTCCAGTTTCTTACCCTCCAATAGAGTGACAGACGTAAAGCCTCCCCGCGACGCCACGTGTGGGAGTAAGGCCAAGTTCGGCCTACCATCGGTATTGAGACATCGTGTATATTAATATTTGAATAGTCATATTTGGCACTATATCGTCGAGTTGGACGTAGTCTATTAAGCTAATAATAGTCTGTTAATATATAGTGCTTCGTGCGGTGAGAATACTACCGTAGTCAGCACCCCATCGTTTCGGGCAGAAAACTGGCTGCTTATCCAGGATGATCGACCCCATGTGAGATTGCACCCGAGGAGCCCCAGAGCCGACGAGCGAGTGGACCTGTATACCGGATTATTCTACCGACGACAGCCCGCCTTCCCAGGCACGGATTATGCTTTGTATACGTTGATTATTCCATGGATAAAGACCCCCGACACTGCCGTGTGTTGGAACCCCCCCCCCTGGAGAGGACGCAAGGTGAGGAGACGCTCTGCAAGACGAGGTCGCTTCACGTCTCTCCTCCGTGGACCGGAGGACGCCGGCCCACAAAGAGTCCATCTGCTTTATCTGCGGTCCAAGGATCGCCGGCGCATTGAACGGCACTACAGTGGGTTCACCTGGGATACCCTTGGCCGGATGAGGCAGCCGGACTCTACCCCCCCCCCCTTCCTACTCCTGTCGGCTTACAAGCGACCGGATTAACCCCCCCTAGTGTATCCAGTCTATAATCATTAAAGTATCATTGCTGTTATTCCTTAACTATTCCAGGTCGTATATGTACCACCTGCGCCTTCAGAGATTGGACATTCTCTATTGATATACCGACGAATACTCTTGCCATAAAAGTGCATACTAATTCCCATTCATAAATGTGATTGATTTGATTAAGTGCTTGCTCTACACACCATCGCTGTGTAGAAATAAAGACCTATTTCTAATTCGTACATTTGTGTTGGATCCGTTTCATCTACGTGACAGTGTTCATCATAATATATTTATGCCGAGTACTGGGTGGCAGAATATTAAGTACAAAGGTAGTGGTAGTAAGTATCATATCTAGTAATACAGTCAGGGAATTGTACCCCTCAGTTACACCGACCATAGAGGCCCCTATGGGTTCTAACGTAACTGACCCAGCTCACGGTGGGGACCAGGGGGGACCAGACATGACTTTACACCCCGCCAATACCGAAGAAGTAGTCCCCGACGAGTCCCGGGAGGAAGACAACACTACCGAGAGAGAACTCGGCACGGAAGAAGATGAGGAGAGCACCGTGGAGATAGAGCTCCAAGACTCCGCACGGAGTACCCCAAGGGACGGCTCCCCTATACAACCGTCTTCTCCCAGCGAGGCAGAGAGGACACTACAGCAGGCATTCCTCGTCAGCCTGAAAGCCTCTACTGAACGCGATAGACTCCAGGGTGAACGCGATCGATTGCAGATACAGCAACGGAGCGAAGAAGAGCACATACGCCTGGAAATAAGACGCATTCAGATGGAAGAGAATATGGCAAGAGACCGGGCCGACGCCCAGCGCGCCGCCACCGGTGCCCAGAGAGAATCGGATCTCACCGAGCGCGAAGCCGAGCGCGACAGAGCACAAGCGCAACTAATAGAACAGCTGATCAGAAGGACAACACCCCCTCCCTCCACCAGAGGCTCCAGGAACTCGTCTAGACATCACTCCAGGGCGGGATCCCCTAGCCGAGTAAGCGACCCTGAACTTGACCAACAGACGAGGTTTATACCCCCCGCAGACCCCCTTCCCCAACCGGTCCAAGCGAGACCCAGCCACCGGGAAGGAGCAGCATACACTGCGGAGAGGCTAAATCAGAGACTACAAGCCCTGGATGACCTAACGGAAGACGAAGAGGAAGAGGAGGAGAACCACGCCCGACGACAGCACAGTACTCTACCGGACCAGGAGGTCCAGTACAGCCCAGGCTATACCCCCGCGGAGCTGCGCTACAGACCCCCGACGCTATTCACGGGTGAGCACGACGCACGACCCGCACCGAGGAACAGCACCTGGACCAGCGGGCCATGGTACACAGCCGGTACCAGCCCACGCCAAGGAGCAGGAGGAGACTCGCCTAGGAGGCCTCTCCCCCAACGCTCGCCGATGTATCAACAATCCGCGTCATACATTGGCACACCTATGGTACCAGACTTCACCCAGGAGAACCGGGCCCAGTATACGGAGCTCCGCATGTGTCTGGAGACAATGTTGGTGGATGTCATTGATGAACGCCATAAATACGCGATACTACTGAAGCATTTAAAGGTACCCCGCGCGCACAACATAGCGCTCGCCTACGCCACTTCCACGACCCCATACACCGCAGCGCTGGTAGCGTTGGACCAGAGATATGGACGTATATGGGATTACGTGATCCAGGAGATCAGGCACATCGACCGCCTACCCCCAGCAATAGACATTCGAGCACTGGACGACCTGTCCATCAGAGTGCAGTCCCTGGTAGGGATGCTGGGAGCGCAGAGGGAAAAGGGTAGGCATGAACTATACGCCAACTCAAATGTAGAGAGGATCTTGGAGAAGCTACCGCCCGCCCGACAGGAGCGCTTTAGGCGGCAGAGAGACCACCGAGACCCTAATGGCCCCGAACCGAACCTCCTCGATCTAGCCGACTTCCTGGCGAGAGAAGTCAGCAGCTTACGGCTAGATACATTCGGACGGAGCACCCCTGGCTCCAGAGAAGGAACCAGGAGACTAAATGATGGAAGAAGATCGGTGACTGTCATGCACCAATCGGAGTCAGTGCCAAGCAGTAGGAGCCACAGTACCCCCTCAAGAAAGGAGAAGTGGAAGATAGTGTGCCCCTACTGTGAGAAAGAACACTGGCTGTCACAATGTGACACATTCCCCAAGATGAATGCGGAGGAAGCGAGTCAATGGATAAAGTCCAACAGACGCTGTTTTCGCTGTGCGCGATCACACATGGCAGCCGAATGCCGCTTAAAGAAAAAGTGCAGTCGGTGCGATGGAGCCCATCTGGACATACTCCACGACAGTAACAGACGGCGGCCTCCACCCGCACCATCAAGCAGCAAAGCAAGCGTCATGTACATCGACCCCGCCAGCAGCAGCGGAGCCAGAATGCTCTTAAAGGTAGTCCGTGTGACATTGAGCTACCAGAATAAAGTCATGGACACTTACGCCGTCCTTGATAACGGGTCAGAGAAGACCCTTCTGCTCGCGTCCGCAGCGGCCCAGCTAGGGCTGCGGGGGAGCGAAAACCAAATGACAATTCGAACAATAAGAAGAGATTTGAAAACGATAAAGGGCGAGAATGTCTCATTCTCTATCGCAGCAAGCGGCCAGCCCGAGCGACGGTACAGGATTACAGACGCTTTCACCAGCCAAGAAATAGGACTGTCGCGGTACACATACCCCGTAGCCAAGCTGATGGAGAAATATGTACATCTACGCAAGCTACCGATCCCACTCATAGACGGTGCTACCCCGACACTGTTGATAGGCTCCGACCATGCAGACCTCATTGTCCCGATAGACCGGGTTCATACCGGACCCAGAGGCTGTCCTGCAGCAGTCGAGACCCGCCTAGGATGGACTCTCCAAGGCCCACTCGCCAAATCTCTCAACCGAACCACAGCCACTAGCTGTCTCCACTCCCGAGTCACAGAGGGAGACACCGCACTCCTGCAGCATGTAGAGAGGCTATGGACCTTAGAACAAATGCCCTTTAAGAACGAAAAGAAAGACATTCGCTCTAAAGACGACATCTACGCCATTAACCTCCTCGAGATGGGAACAAAGAGAGTCCCAGTCAGCGGCGTGTTGAGATACGCCACGCCACTCCTGCGGCGGGAAGGGATGCCTACCTTTCACGCAAAGAAAGACGCCACAGAGCGGTACCTACTAAACACAGAGCGGCGCTTAGCCAAGGACCCCGCCCAAGAAAGTGTATACCGCGCTGAGATTGAGAAGCTCATCACAGCGGGACACGTCACAAAGATTGACATTAAAGAGGCCGACCAGACGACTGAATCGTGGTACGTGCCCCACCACAAGGTTCATCACAACGGCAAAGACCGCATCATGTTTAACTACAGCTACCAGATCGGATCCCAAAATCTGAATAAAGAGCTATTGCCCGGTCCTACACTCGGCCCCTCCCTACTAGGCGTACTACTCCGCTTCCGCCAGGACAAGGTGGCTATCAGCGGGGATATCAAAGGGATGTTCCTGCAGGTGAGATTAGTAGAGGAGGACAAGCCCCTGTTGCGGTTCCTATGGAGAGAGAGGCCAGGAGATGAGCACCCAGCCATCTACCAATGGGAAGTCCTCCCTTTCGGAACTACATGCAGCCCATGCTGTGCTACATTTGCACTACAGAGACATGTCGCAGAGGACCCAGCAGCGGACGAAGAGGTCCGACACAGTGTGAATAACAGCTTCTACGTAGATAACTGTCTACAAAGCGTTTCGACCCAGGAAGAAGCCGAGGCTCTCCTACATAAACTCTGCACCTCTCTGATCAAAGGCGGCTTTGATCTCAGGCAGTGGGCCAGCAGCGATCCGCACGTACTGCGCAGCCTCTCCTCCGAGGACAAGGCAGCGAGCAGCGAGACCTGGATGGCCACAATCCCAGGAGAAGCCCAAGAGATGACACTAGGACTAGTGTGGCGCTTCAAAACAGATTCGCTCCACTATAGACACAAACCCCTGACCACGGAGCAGGGAAGGTCGACGGCAATACCGACCACCAGACGGAGTGTGTACAGAACACTCGCCCGACAATATGACCCGTTAGGATGTATACTACCGTACACCACCAGGGCAAAGATGATTGTACGAGCATTGTGGGACAAGGACCAGGGCTGGGACGACCCCATTCCCGCACATCTTGCATCCACCTGGAGAGAGTGGGAGATGGAACTCCACTCACTCCCAGGCGTTAATATACGCCGAAGCTACTTCCCACCCACAGTGAGGCCAGAGACATGTAAAATGGATATACACGTCTTCAGTGACGCCTCCGAGGTCGCCTACGGATCAGTAGCCTACTTGCGGGCCCAAGAAGAGGGCGGAGAGATCTACACAGCATTCATCCTCGCCCGCTCGAGAATAGCCCCACGCAAGCAACAGTCTATCCCACGTCTAGAGCTCTGCGCAGCCCTCGCAGGAGCGCATCTAGCCACGCTCATCCAACGTGAGCTCACCATTCCGGTGCATAGAACAATCCTGTGGTCAGATTCCACGACAGTACTCGCCTGGATCAAATCGGATTCGTGCAGATACAAGGTCTTCGTGGGAATCAGAGTCACTGAGATTCAAGAGTTAACCGGAGAGTTAACCGGAGAGGCAAACTGGCGCTATGTTGATACAAAACACAGCCCAGCTGACGTCATCACCCGGGGAATGTCCCTGGATGACTTAACCCGTCATAACATCTACAGTGACGGACCAGCATTCCTCAAGCTCCCGCAAGGAGATTGGCCCACGCCCACCCCGAGGGAAGCAAGTGACGAGGAGGCTGAGAATAAGAAACCCATGTTCTGTGGATTGAGCACTGTTGTCTCCGCAGACCCCAACATAGACGATTGCATTACCATAGAGAGTGCGCAGCAACGGACATTCCTGCGGCACCACCCAGAGATTAAGTCCCCCGCTGATATGTCAGCAGCTGACTACGAGGAAGCAGAACTGCTTCTACTGCAACGAGCCCAGAGAGACTCGTTCCCCGATGAACTAGATTGTCTACAGGGAGGAAAGCCCGTCCCATCAGACAGCAGATTGATTCATCTGGCCCCCGAGAGTGACACACATACCCTCATCAGAGTGGGTGGTCGCCTGCGGAGAGCCCCCAATTTACCGGATGACATTAAGTACCCGATCGTATTGAACAGCCGACACAAGGTCACAGAGCTGATTATAAAGAAATACGACGAGGATGTACACCACGCAGGAGCAGAGAGAGTCTTCGCGGAAATCAGACGTTGTTACTGGATACTTCAAGGAAGAGAGGCGGTGCGACGCTTCCAGCGAACCTGTCTAGACTGCCGAAAGTGGCGCGCGCAGCCCAGCATACCACGGATGGCTGACATACCTCCATGTCGCCTCCGACTCGGCGACAAGCCATTCCACTCAACAGGCATGGACTGTTTTGGCCCGCTGCACATAAAGAAAGGAAGAGGCACCGAGAAGCGGTGGGGTATTGTATTCAAATGCATGACCACCAGAGCGATACATATCGAGCTCCTTCCGACCATGAGCGCAGACTCATTCCTTATGGCCTTCCGTAGATTCACATCACGGAAAGGAAAACCGTCTACATTATTGTCCGATCACGGGACAAACTTCAAAGGCGGAGAAAGAGAGCTGAGGGAGAGCTTCCAAGCTATGGGCCCAGAACTTAAGACCCACCTCGCTCCAGCCCAGATTGACTTCCAATTCAACCCCCCAAACGCACCCCACTTCGGTGGAACTTGGGAACGAGAAGTACGTTCTATAAAGACAGCCCTGTACGCAGTACTTGGGGCCCAGACTGTGGCGGAAGAAGTCCTAATGACAGTCCTCACGGAGATTGAGGGAGTATTGAACTCAAAGCCCCTCGGTTACGTCTCCAGTGATGTAGCAGATGTCGACCCAGTCACCCCCAACACCCTCCTGATGGGGCGGCTAGATCCCGCGTTACCCCAGACAATGTACCGGCCTGAAGAAGCGAACGGCCGACGAATGTGGAGGTACAGCCAAGTATTAGCCGACAAGTTTTGGAGCAGTTTCCTACTGCACTACCTACCGTCTCTACAGACCCGCCAGAAGTGGGTAAAAGAGAGAGACAATTTGACGGAAGGAACAGTCGTCATGATTATTGACCAGTCACTACCCAGAGCTATGTGGCCGGCTGGCCGCGTAAGCAAAGTGATCACTGGTGCCGATGGCAAGGTCCGAGCAGCTGAAGTACTCGTCCAGGGGCGCATTTACACCCGTCCTGTGGCGAGGCTCATAGAACTGCCCCGACTCCCAGACACAATCGATGATGACCATGACCCTATGACTTTGTGAGTTGACTGACCCTTACAGCGAACCCTTGAGTGGTAGACAGTGCGGTTAATCTGTCTCTGCTTAACTAATTGGGTTGGGACCAATTAGGGGGCGGCTGTTCTGAAGGATCAGATTAAACCGAATATATATATTTATTTATATATATTTAATTGTATTTGTATATCCCCTGATATCCCTTGTATATTCCTTGTACAATATGCATTGAATATCCCTTCTAGTCTACTGAACATCCCATAATAGTCTCCATTCTACCATTGGACGAGACCTTGGTGCCAGGTCGCCATACCCCTCAGACCAGGTTCAATCGTACCGCTCAACATGTATGGACAAGTCCTAGTTCCGCGTAGGAATATGTCTACCGCACCACTAATGGTACTATTTGTTCATAGTGCGTATATATACTGCGCTATTAAAGTAGAGCTTCCTTTTAGTCCAGTTCCTTACCCTCCAACAGAGTGACAGACGCAAAAGCCTCCCCGCGAACCACGTGTGGGCAGTAAGGCCAATTCGGCCCAGTATCGGCATTGAGACATCGTGTATATTAATATTTGAATAGTCATATTTGGCACTATATCGTCGAGTTGGACGTATTCTATTAAGCTAATAATAGTCTATTCATATGTAGTGCCTCGTGCGGTAAGAGTTCTATAGTAATCAGCACCCCCATCGTTTCGGGCATCAGCTGGACGCTTATCCAGGGTGGTTGACCCCACGTGAAGCTGCACCCGAGGAGCTCCAGGCCAAAGAGCGAGTGGACCTGTATATTGGATTATTCTACCGACGACGGCTAGCCTTCCCCGGCTTGGATTATGCTTTGAGTACTTTGATTATTCTATGGATAAAGGCCAACACTGCGGTGTGTTGGAAATACCCCCCCCGGAGAGGACGACAGGTGAGAAGACGCTCTACACGACGAGGTCGCCTCACGTCTCTCCATCGTGGACCGGAGGACGCCGGCCACAGAGAGTCCAACTGCTTTCATCTGTGGATCGAGGATCGCTGGGCACCGGGTCGCACGACTGTGGGCTCTCCCAGGATACCCTCGGCCAGACGGGATACAGCCAGACTCTACCCCCCCCCTCCAGCTGTCCTACAAGCAGTCGGAACCTTCCCCTAGTGTATCCAGCTATATAATCATTCAAGTATCATTGCTATTGTTCCCTAAATATTCCAGGTTGTATATTTGCTTCCTGCGCAATCAGAGATTGGACATTCGATATTGATCTACCTACGAATACTCATTTGCCATAAAAGTGCATACTATTTCAAATCATAAATGTAATTAAGTGATCGTTGTACATACCTTTTGCTATGTATTATTATTAAATGCAGACTTTCGATTTGGTACATTTGTGTTGGATCCGTTTCATCAGGTGGGAGTGTTTATCATAATTATTTATACCTAGTACTGGGTGGCCAGAGTCTAAAGTACAAGAGGTAGTGGTAGTAAGTATCATATCTAACAATACAGTCAGGGAATTGTACCCCTCAGTTACAATAAGGCTGCACAATAGTTTAACGTTTAACACAAGAACACACACACACAGACACACACACACATTTTTAAGCTGGCCCCAAGCTTTCACTGCAAAAAAACATTATTATTATTTTATTTATTTATTTTTAAACACATGGTGGTGCTGGCGCATTGTCACAGTAGTGTTGCGCCCCTGTACCAATATTTTAAGCCCTGAAATGCCTCTTATATAGCGCTTTTCTTGAGTGGCTTTAGGAGTGGTGGTGAGACAAACAGCAGACAGAAATAACACAAATGCACCAGCATGGATGGGGGACAGGGGTCAGAGAGAGGGCAGCGGAGGAGAGATGGGTCTAGAGGCAGGATTGGAAAACTGAGTCCCTAATGTCTTGGGGGATTGGGTTCCAGAGCCTGGGAGCTGCCCTGGAGAAAGCCCCGAGTCTGCATGGGGTGTGGCCAGCAATAGCAACACATTAGACACAGCTTTAGACCAAAACCAAAGAATGTAGACAAAGTGCAACACCAAAACAGGGTTCTTTTGACTAGAGGTCGCTGTTTGACGGCATCACAGATTCTACCTTTAACTGCGAACTGGCACGTTTTCTGAAATGTTTACTGAATTTGTAAGGTTGTCTCTGTAAAAATATACAAAATAAAGTTAAGTTAACCAACAGCAATGTACAAATCTACAGTCTAGATTCAAAACAATTAATTAACAATTAATAATCCCTCTGAAAGGCAATGTTGCCCTTTTTATTGGTTTTCCTGCAGTGAAAGGTCACCAATGACATCATCTGGACAGAACCTGTGTCATCACAATAACTAAAAGTATTATAGCAAAGCAATAAATTATACATGTATGCATTTCAGACATAGTATAAATAATAAAACATAATGTATTACTATAACTAACTGACTCTGAAGCCGAAGATTATTCCTTCTTTTGCTTTAAAAGTATGATCTCCAACCACTGATAAAACGATGTCTTGTTTTGTAAGCTTGTCGTCACTATAAATGAGGGTAACAACCTGTCTTTACGAGTTGAAATAAAGGTTTGAAATTCAATAAATTAAATAATTGAGGGGGGGAGGACTGTCAAAGGTTGATGTGCCCTTTGGAAGTATTTAAATCTATTATGGTTGAATTTTTCAACATCAATATTGTAACTGAGGGGTTACAAAACCCTGACTGTATTAAAGATTGTGATAGATTAAACCACTGCTAGGTATGTACTTTAATTACTGGCCAGACAGTACATCTAATATATGGTAGACACTCATAATAACACGGAACTGACAAAGAAATATCATTTGAGCGTATTTATTATTATGCAGTAATTGGTTACAGATATGAGAATTAGGGTCGCGCTTGTATGGCGAAGAATAGGCATAAAGTCAGTCAGTAGCATAAGTCAATGGGAATAGAATAATTCCTACGATGGGGTACTAGGCTAACGCCGCCTGGCGTATAATGGCAATTATAGAGGGCAACGCTGGTACCGCTTGGAGACAATGGGTTCCTCCCAGAGTTGTAAGCTCTGGAGGAGAGAGGAATGTTCGGATACTCAGTCTGATCAATTGAAGAAGAAGGGGATTCACGTACAGAAGCCAGTCCTTGTAATCCAAAACTCAGCATCAAAGCAATAACTGTAATCCAATTGCACGATAGCAACGATGATAGCCAGCTAGCCTCGGTCCATGAGGCCAGCCCGAATGTAGATCCTCACGGTGTTAAATCCAAACGACAGTGGAGATTAACGATACTCTTCTCCGGGTAGTACGTTCCACAATCAATATAATCCAACCAATACTGGTTCTGCAATCGCCGCCGTCGGTTCTCCTGTGCACATGTCCAGTAGGTTATCAGACTAGGCCTCCTCGTGTGCTGGTACCAATGTATTTAGTCCACGCGCACTGGCTAAGGTCCACTAGCTACACGAACGAACTGTTGTTGGCACGATACACAATAAATTAACAACTATTTACTTCACATTAAGCTAAGTCGAACTTGACGTTACTGCATTAAATCTGACACTTTTACTATTCAATTCGCACATGGTTCTTAACGCTCTGTTAGACGCACTGCTGCTCACTTCGCTGTTACCGAACTGCTGCTGTTCGCACCTGCCGCAGTATATATACTTAATTGGCTATCTAGTGCCGAACCTCAGTTCTCGTCTCGAATCAATACGCTGTCTCCGGGCATGTTACGACATGCCCGGACTCGCCTTTGAACCTGACTTTGGGGGCTTGCGGTCTGGCGCCGATGGCGTTATCCAATAAGGAAAGCGAATATTACTATGATTCGAACGCAGGCTTAAAGGGATATACCGTGTATATATAAATAATATACAATGTATATAAAACAATAAATGTAGATTCTCAGCTTTAATCTGGCCCTTCACAACAGCCGCCTCCTAATTAGTCCGCACCTAATTAGTTAAGGGAGACAGATTAATAGTCCAGTCAACTGCTCAATATCTGTTGTGAGGAGTAGGGCAATCTACAAAGTCAGTGCGTCATGGTCGTCATCAGGGGAGTCAGGGATCTCCGGCAACTCTATCAGCCTCGCCACCGGTCGGGTGTAGGTCCGCCCTTGGACTATGACTTCTGCCGCTCTGACCTTCCCATCGGCACCAGTGATCACTTTGCTTACGCTGCCGGCCGGCCACATAGCTCGGGGTAGTGACTGGTCTATAATCATAACGACTGTGTCCACTTTCAGGTTGTCCCTGTCCTTTACCCACTTCTGACGGGCTTGGAGGGACGGTAGGTAGTGGAGGAGGAAACTGTTCCAAAACTGGTCAGCCAATACCTGACTGTATCTCCACATTCTTCGGCCGTTCACTTCTTCAGGTCTGTACACCGCCTGTGGAAGGGCAGGGTCCAGCCGCCCCATCAAGAGAGAGTTTGGGGTGACTGGGTCGAAGTCTGCTACATCACTTGAGACGTAACCGAGGGGCTTCGAGTTCAATACGCCCTCGATCTCCGTGAGGACTGTCGTGAGGACTTCTTCCGCCACGGTCTGGGCCCCAAGCACGGCGTACAGAGCTGTCTTTATAGAACGGACTTCTCTTTCCCAGGTTCCCCCGAAATGATGGGCGTTCGGGGGGTTGAACTGGAATTCGACCTGATAGGGAGCGAGGTGGGTCTTAAGTTCTGGGCCCATGGCCTGGAAACTCTCTCTCAGTTATCTTTCTCCGCCTTTGAAGTTTGTCTCTTGATCAGACAACAACGCAGACGGTTTTCCTTTTCTTGATATAAATCTCCGGAAGGACATGAGGAATGAATCCGTACTCATGGTCTGAAGGAGTTCTATATGCACAGCTTGTGTGGCCATACACTTGTATACAATGCCCCACCTCTTCTCTGTCCCTCTTCCTTTCTTGACGTAGAGCGGGCCGAAGCAGTCCACGCCCGTGGAGTGAAAGGGCTTCTCGCCGAGTCGGAGGCGGCAGGGAGGCAGGTCGGCCATCATAGGTATACTGAGCTGTGCTCGCCACTTGCGACAGTCTAGACAAGTCCGTTGGAAGCGACGTACTGCTTCTCTCCCTTGCAGTATCCAGTAACGACGTCGGATCTCAGCGAAGACTCTCTATGCCCCAGCGTGATGCACATCCTCGTCGTACTTCTTTATGATAAGCTCGGTGACCTTGTGTCGGCTGTTGAGGACGATAGGATACTTGACGTCATCCGTTAAGTCCGGGGCCCGTCGCAGACGACCACCCACCCTGATGAGTTCATGGGTGTCGAGCTCGGGGGCCAAGGTGAGCAGTCGGCTGTCTGAAGGGATTGGCTTTTTTCCCTGCAGGCAGTCTAGCTCATCTGGAAATGAGTCTCTTTGGGCTCGCTGTAGCAGAAGGAGTTCTGCCTCTGCGTAGTTCGATGCGTCAATGTCTGTGGTGGGGGGGACCTCAGGGTGGTGCCACAAGAATGTCTTTATCTGAGCACTCTCAAAGGTTAAGCAGTCGTCTATGTTAGGGTCCGTGGGGGCTGGGACGTGCGTCAGCCCGCAGAACATAGACTTCTTGATCTCTGCCTCCTCTTGACTAGCCTCCCGTGGTGTGGGGGTAGGCCACTCCTCCTCCGGGAGCTTGAGGAACTCAGGACCGTCACTGTAAATGTTGGGACGTGTGAGGTCGTCTAGAGACATCCCCCGTGTGATGACATCTGCTGGGTTTTGCTTGGTGTCAACGTACCTACAGCACGCTGATCCTACCAAGTCTTGAATCTCGGTGACTCTGACTCCCACGAAGACTTTGTATCTACAAGAATCGGACTGGATCCATGTGAGTACAGTCATGGAGTCTGACCACAAGATTGTCTTTTGCACCGTTATGGTGAGTTCACGTTGTATCAGCGTGGCGAGTTGCGCGCCTACCAGAGCTGCGCAGAGCTCTAGACGCGGGATAGATTGTTGCTTGCGGGGGGCTATTCTTGAGCGAGCCAGGACGAAAGCTGTGTGTACTTCTCCTCCCTCCTCTCGGGCTCGCAAGTAAGCCACCGAACCGTAGGCTACTTCCGAGGCGTCACTGAAGACGTGCAGGTCCATCTGACACGTCTCCAGCCGCACTGTGGGTGGGAAGTAGCTCCGGCGAATGTTCACATTTTGGAGCGAGCTGAGTTCTCTCTCCCACTCTCTCCAGGTGGAAGCTAGGTGGTCGGGTATGGGGTCGTCCCAGCCCTGCTCCTTGTCCCACAGTTCTCGCACGAGCATCTTCGCCCGAGTGGTGTAAGGTAGGATACACCCCAGCGGGTCGTATTGGCTTGCGAGTGTTCTGTATACGCTCCGTCGAGTGGTCGGTAGAGGGGTCGACCTTCCCTGCTCCTGGGTCAGGGGTGTGTGCTTATAATGGAGCGAGTCTGTTTTGAAGTGCCAGACGAGGCCCAATGTCATTTCCTGTGCTTCACCTGGGGTGGTCGCCATCCAGGTCTCGCTGCTTGCTGCCTTTGTCTCTGGGGAGAGGCTGCGAAGTACTTGAGGGTCACTGCTGGCCCACTGCCTAAGGTCGAAGCCGCCTTTGATCAGGGAGGCTCGGAGCTTAAGTAGGATGGCTTCGGCTTCTTCTGGCGTTGATACGCTTTGTAGACAGTTGTCCACGTAGAAACTCCTCTCTACGCTTTGTCTGACCTCCTCGTCAGCTCCAGGGTCTTCGTTCACATGCTTTTGTAGTGCGAACGTGGCACAGCATGGGCTGCATGTGGTGCCGAAGGGGAGGACCTCCCATTGATAGATGGAGGGTTGTTCATCGTCGATCCTCTCTCTCCACAGGAACCGCAGCAGGGGCTTGTCCTCCTCCATCAGTCGCACCTGCAGGAACATCCCTTTGATGTCGCCGCTGATGGCCACCTTGTCTTTGAGGAAACGTAGTAGTACGCCGAGGAGGGAGGGGCCGAGTGTCGGGCCGGGCAAGAGCAATTTATTCAGGTTCTGTAGTCCGATCTGGTAGCTGCAGTTGAATACAATGCGGTTCTTGCCGTTGTGGTGGACCTTGTGGTGGGGCACGTACCAGGATTCAGTCGTCTGGTCTGCCTCTTGATTGTCAATTTTCTTGATATGTCCTGCTGTGATCAGTTTGTCGATCTCAGCGCGGTATACAGTGGCTTGAGTGGGGTCCTTTGCTAGACGCCGCTCTGTGTTCAGTAGATAGCGTTCTGTCGCTTCTTTTGAGGCGTGGAGGGTGGGCATCCCCTCTCGCCTCAAGAGTGGAGTTGCGTATCTCATCACTCCGTCGACCTCAACCCTCTTTGTCTTCTGCTCGAGGAGAGCTATGGCATACGTGTCTTCCTTTGAACAAACTAGTTTCTTTTCGTTCTTAAAGGGCATCGAGTCTAATGTCCATAGTCTCTCGACGTGCTGCAAGAGGGTGGTGTCGTCCTCGCCCATCCTCGTATAGAGGCAGCGGGTGGCTGTCGGTCGGTTGGAAGACCCGGAGAGGGGGCCTTGTAGCGTCCAACCCAGGCGGGTCTTGACCGCTGCTGGGCAGCCTCTGGGCCCGATGTGGACCTGGTCCGTTGGGACGATGAGGTTTGCGTGGTCGGATCCTATGAGCAGGGTCGGGGTGGCGCCGTCGATGAGCGGTATAGGTAGTTGACGTAGGTGCACGTATTTCTCCGTCAGCTGTGTGATGGGGTAGGTATAACGTGACAGACCTATGTCATGGCTTGTGAAGGCGTTAGTGATGCTGTACCGCTTCTTGGGCTGCTCGACCGCTGCTATTGTGAAGGAGACGTTTTCACCCTTTATGGTCTTTAGGTCTCGCCGAATAGTACGGATTGTAATTGTTTCTTCGGTACCCCGCAGGCCCAACTGGGCTGCGGCGGAAGCGAGGAGGAGAGTCTTTTCCGACCCATCGTCGAGGACGGCGTAAGTGTCCAGGACCTTGTCCTCGTAGCTTAGGAGCACTCGGACCACCTTCAAGAGCACTCGGGAGCTCCCGCTCTTCGCAGGGTCTATATACATGACATTTACTCTCGAGCTGCTTTGTGGTACGGGTCTCCTCTTGTTGCTGTCGTGCAGGACCTCCAGGTGGGCGCCGTCGCACTTGCTGCATCTTTTCTTCAGGCGGCACTCAGCTGCCATATGGCTGCGCGCGCAGCGGAAGCAGCGGCGGTTCGCTTTGATCCACTGACTCACTTCGTCAGCAGTCAACTTCTTGAAGGTGTCACATTGAGACAGCCAGTGTTCGTTTTCGCAGTACTGACAGGCAATCTTCCACTTTCCCTTCGCGTGGGGGGTGTTGTGGTTCTTGTGCTGCGGCACTGACTCGGCCTGGTGCATAACTGTCACTGACCGGCGGTTGTCATTGAACCTCCGCGGTCCATCTCTAGGGCTAGAGCCACTCCACACGAATGTGTCCAATCGTAGACTGCTGACCTCCCTGGCGAGGAAATCAGCTAGGTCTAGGAGGGATGGTTCTGGGCCGTTGGGGTCACGGTGGTCTTTCTGCCGCCGGAAAAACGCTCTTGACGGGCTGGAGGGAGCTTCTCCAGTATCCGCTCCACGTTGGAATTTGCATACAGTTCATATCTCCCCTTCTCCTTTTGTGACCCCAGCATACCCACGAGGGATTATACCTTGATAGAGAGGTCATCTAGTGCTCTATTGTCTTTGGCTGGGGGAAGGCGGTCGATATCTCGTATTTCTTGGATCACGTAATCCCATATGCGTCCATAGCGCGCGTCGAGGGCCACCAGAGCATCTGAGTAGGGGGTTCTTGAGTTCGAATATGCCAGCGCTATGTTATGCGCTCTGGGCACTTTGAGATGCTTGAGGAGGATGGCATATTTATAAGACTCGTCGTGGACATCGGACATTATAGTCTCTAAACACATGTGCTCTGTCCTCGCGCGTAAAGTCTGGGAACGTCGGTGTTCCAAGGTAAGACGCCATGGATGGCTGGGACACCGATGAGCGTAGGGGGAGAGGCCTCCTGGGCGAGTCTCCCCGTACGGGTGGTCGTGGGTTAGTGCTGGGTGGGTACCAGAGGCCGGGCCCCCAGGTGCTGCTCCTCGGTGCTGACTGTGCATCAAACTCACCCATGAGTTGGGTCGGGGGTTTGTAGCGCAGTGACTCGGGGCTGAGGTCGGGGCTGTACTGGGCCTCCTGGTCCAAAGTAGGTTTGTGCTGGTGGGCTTGATGTCCCTCCTCTTCCTCCGCTAGGTCTTGGAGTCTTCTAGTTAGTCTCTCGGCGACGTAGGTCGGTTCTTCCCGTTGGCTGGGTCCCGTATAGACCGGTCGGGGAGGGGGCTCGGCGACGTAGGCAGGTTCTTCCTGTTGGCCGGGTCCCGTGTAGATTTGTCGGGTAGGGGAAGGTGCCCTAGACCCGTGTCGTGATGATCGCCGGGAGCTCCGTGTGGAGGAGGGGGGGGTCGCCCTCTGGATCAATTGTTCTATCATCTGCGCCTGCAGACGGTCTCGCTCCGCTTCGCGCTGTGCATTGGCGGCGGCGCGCTGTGCATCGGCGGCGTCGCGCTGGGCATCGCGTTGCGCGTTGGTGCGGTCTCGCTGAATGTTTTCTTCAGCCTGGAGGCGCCTCTCTTCCAGTCTGATGGTCATCGCCGCGTCAGCCTGGAGGCGACTCTCTTCCAGTCGGATGCGTTCTCTTTCGTTCTGTTGTTGCGCTTGGAGGCGCTCTCGTTCCGCTGCAGAGTGTTCGCGCTCACTAAGTGCCTGTGCTTGGAGGCGCTCTCGTTCCGCTGCAGAGTGTTCGCGCTCACTAAGTGTCTGTGCTTGAAGACGGTCGCGCTCACCCTGGATACGGTCTCTTTCGGTTGAAGCTGTCAGCGTGGCGATTAAGGCTTGCGCCAGTCTCTGGTCAGCCTCGCTGGGGGATGACACTGATGGAGGTGATCGGGCGCTGACAGGGCTTGGTGGAGACCTGTTCTCTTGGCGCGCTCCGAGGTCCATCTCTTGAGCGCTGCTTCTTGATTTCTCCCGCGCCCCGAGGTCCATCTCTTGAGCGCGGTACTCTTCTCTTGGTTGCACGCCGAGGTCTGTCTCGGGTGCGCGCTCTTGGGTCTCTTGCGTTCCGGGGTCTATCCCGGTGGCGCTTTCTTTATCCTGGGGCGCTCCGGGGTCTATCCCGGTGGCGATGTCTTGGGGTATAGTCACGTCATGTCCCGCTTGTTCCCCCCCGTGAGCTAAGTCAGTTTCGTTTGAACCCACTGGGGTCTCTACTGGTGGGGCCGACAAGTCGATAGGATTGGGCATGCTTAAACTATCAGTTTTATCCGTACTTAACGTCTTTTTAGATAAGATAGGAGGTAAAACGAAAGCGTAGTCCTCCAAATGTGGAGGTGGCTGACGTTTGCGCCGAGGGCGCTCTAGTTTGGGAGAGCCATCTGGAGAGTGTCCACCGCTGGCCATATCAATATTAATATGATATTAAAGATTACTGATACCCTCCGGCTCGAAGGACCAATTGTAACTGAGGGGTTACAAAACCCTGACTGTATTAAAGATTGTGATAGATTAAACCACTGCTATGTATGTACTTTAATTACTGGCCAGACAGTACATCTAATATATGGTAGACACTCATAATAACACGGCACTGACAAAGAAATATCATTTGAGGGTATTTATTATTATGCAGTAATTGGTTACAGATATGAGAATTAGGGTCGCGCTTGTATGGCGAAGAATAGGCATAAAGTCAGTCAGTAGCATAAGTCAATGGGAATAGAATAATTCCTACGATGGGGTACTAGGCTAACGCCGCCTGGCGTATAATGGCAATTATAGAGGGCAACGCTGGTACCGCTTGGAGACAATGGGTTCCTCCCAGAGTTGTAAGCTCTGGAGGACAGAGGAATGTTCGGATACTCAGTCTGATCAATTGAAGAAGAAGGGGATTCACGTACAGAAGCCAGTCCTTGTAATCCAAAACTCAGCATCAAAGCAATAACTGTAATCCAATTGCACGATAGCAACGATGATAGCCAGCTAGCCTCGGTCCAGGAGGCCAGCCCGAATGTAGATCCTCACGGTGTTAAATCCAAACGACAGTGACGATTAACGATACTCTTCTCTGGGTAGTACGTTCCACAATCAATATAATCCAACCAATACTGGTTCTGCAATCGCCGCCGTCGGTTCTCCTGTGCACATGTCCAGTAGGTTCTCCGACTAGGCCTCCTCGTGTGCTGGTACCAATGTATTTAGTCCACGCGCACTGGCTAAGGTCCACTAGCTAAACGAACGAACTGCTGGGTAATGCTAAACACGAACGAACTGTTGTTGGCACGATACACAATAAATTAACGACTATTTACTTCACATTAAGCTAAGTTGAACTTGACGTTACTGCATTAAATCTGACACTTTTACTATTCAATTCGCACATGGTTCTCAACGCTCTGTTAGACGCACTGCTGCTCACTTCACTGTTACCGAACTGCTGCTGTTCGCACCTGCCGCAGTATATATACTTAATTGGCTATCTAGTGCCGAACCTCAGTTCTCGTCTCGAATCAATACGCTGTCTCCGGGCATGTTACGACATGCCCGGACTCGCCTTTGAACCTGACTTTGGGGGCTTGCGGTCTGGTGCCGATGGCGTTATCCAATAAGGAAAGCGAATATTACTATGATTCGAACGCAGGCTTAAAGGGATATACCGTGTATATATAAATAATATACAATGTATATAAAACAATAAATGTAGATTCTCAGCTTTAATCTGGCCCTTCACAACAAATATATCTTTGTCATATATATTTTCATTGCTTGGGTTATCACCGTGTAAAATTAGACCGGAGATGTGAAAATCTTTATAGGACAGAAAGCCAAAATTTGTTTATAAAAAAGGACAGTCAGCAATAGTCTCTGCCCCCCAGTGACTATGAAGGGTGTGGACCCTGGCAGCTGAAAACGCTGTATGAAATGAGACTTGCCGGTTTATGGAAGAGGATGTAATCAAACAGTTAATCAATGTTTATTTAGTACATGGAAATTGTAGCGGCCTCTACCTGCGTCCGCTTCCTGGTAGTCGGGGAGTGATTCCGTACGCGCTCCATCCAAAGAATAGTCTCCACACCTTGAGTTCCGTTATCAGATACCAACGTGATATCCAATTTATTTAGAAAAGATATAGGTTACATGGGAGAGGTGATCAAAGCGATCCTATTTCCTATAACCGTGGTTCTAATTGTTCAAAGCGTTTCTTAAGATAAGACTATTCTAAGTGTTTCCAAAGCGATCCTAAAGCGATCCTAAAGCGTTACCGAAGCGATCTAAAGCGATCTAAAGCGGTCAGAAAATATTATGCTTTCCCCGTGGTGGCTACCCCCCACAGCTGATTCCTATCACCTATTTAATGATCTCCGCCGCGCTGTGGCTGATCCACCTGACAGGTGCAGGTGATCCACCCACAGTACAACAGAGTCCACCCAACTGGTTACACAGATAATCATAACATTCCCATAAATCATAACCTTCTATTGGTAATAATAATAATAATAATAATAATAATAATAATAATAATAATAATAATAATAATAATAATAATAATAATAATAATAATAATAATAATAATAATAATAATAATAATAATAATAATAATAATAATAATAATAATAATAATAATAATAATAATAATAATAATAATAATAATAATAATAATAATAATAATAATAATAATAATAATAATAATAATAATAATAATAATAATAATAATAATAATAATAATAATAATAATAATAATAATAATAATAATAATAATAATAATAATAATAATAATAATAATAATAATAATAATAATAATAATAATAATAATGATAATAATGATAATAATGATAATAATGATAATAATGATAATAATGATAATAATGATAATAATGATAATAATGATAATAATAATAATAATAATAATAATAATAATAATAATAATAATAATAATAATAATAATAATAATAATAATAATAATAATAATAATAATAATAATAATAATAATAATAATAATAATAATAATAATAATAATAATAATAATAATAATAATAATAATAATAATAATAATAATAATAATAATAATAATAATAATAATAATAATAATAATAATAATAATAATAATAATAATAATAATAATAATAACAATAATCCATAACAAAAACACTCAAATGGCCCTTACAGAAATGTTGGATGGCCATCTCTGGTTGAAAGGCATACTGTAACCATCATTGGCATTGGTTCGTTTGAATTTTTAAAGCCCTCATAGGTAAACTTCCCTCTTACATCACAACCAGTGGCGGCTGGTCCATAGAGGGCGCTAGTGTGCCGCCCCCCCTGGTGGAGAGAGAAGAAGAAAGAAGAAATAGTGGTTTTGGATTTTAGATTTCGACCCCTAAAAATATAATAAACATTTTAAAAATAAATAATGATTACTCATTTTAAGTATGTTTGTGTTTAAAATGCACAATAACATGTAATATATCAAATATAAATCATTGTTTGTGCATCCTATTCCTCTCTCTTCTCGGGCGCTAGAAATCAGCGCCAGCGTCAGTGCGCAACTCAGCCAATTGAAAAATTCACAGGGCAACATGAATGAATTTAGCAACTAAATGTAATCCATTTAGCGTCTTCAAATAGGATGCCTGTCATTGTCGAATTGTCTATTCACTCTATTGTCTTGGCTGAGCGTGGCATTTGTGTGACATCACGTCCACCAGGAAAATCCCATACGCTCCGCTCGGCTAACTATAGTTGTTGTCATAGATATATCGTCGTCGGAAATTGATAATAATCACAAGATACTGTTCATTCAGACATGTGTTGGACTTGGATCTAACTAAATGGATTTATATGGACACGTTTATGGAAAGTTCAAGCCACGACACAGCTTAAAAAAAAAGAAAATTGGATTAAGGCTGAATGTGGACATCAACAACAAGGCTGTATGCTCGAAGGTAAGCAAGCGAAAAATATGCCTCAGTATGCTTCAACATTTAAGTTAAAAAGAAGTCATCACTTGTTTTCTTATCTTATAGATAGATAGATAGATAGATAGATAGATAGATAGATAGATAGATAGATAGATAGATAGATAGATAGATAGATAGATAGATAGATAGATAGATAGAGAGAGAGAGAGAGAGAGAGAGAGAGAGAGAGAGAGAGATAGATAGATAGATAGATAGATAGATAGATAGATAGATAGATAGATAGATAGATAGATAGATAGATAGATAGATAGATAGATAGATAGATAGATAGATAGATAGATAGATAGATAGATAGATAGATAGATAGATAGATAGATAGATAGATAGAATTATAATAATATAATAATAATAATAATAATAATAATTTAGGACTTGCTCCGAGGTCATCAATCGGCACACATGCAATACGTATCTGCGATTAACCCATCCCGTCGTCCTTCCCCCCCAAGGGCAGCCGGGAGCAGACAGGCGTCAACGTGAGCCGCGCCAGGGGACCAATCCAAGTGCTCCTGTCCGTCTTCGTCAAGGACGCCACAGCGTTAGCGATCTATTGTTGTGCATGTTTTTCCATTGGGTTTATCTTATCGGGGGGGAAACCCTTGCGAGCACGGGGAGAACATGCAAACTCCACACAGAAAGGCCTGGGAGATACCCCACCTGGGTAACTGGCATCATGTAAACCTGGTCCCCAAGCGGGAATCGAACCCTGGACCTTCTTGCTGTGAGGCGACAGTGTTAACCACTACACCACCGTGCCGCTTGATAGATAGATAGATAGATAGATAGATAGATAGATAGATAGATAGATAGATAGATAGATAGATAGATAGATAGATAGATAGATAGATAGATAGATAGATAGATAGATAGATAGATAGATAGATAGATAGATAGATAGATAGATAGATAGATAGATAGATAGATAGATAGATAGATAGATAGATAGATAGATAGATAGATAGATAGATAGATAGATAGATAGATAGATAGATAGATAGATAGATAGATAGATAGATAGATAGATAGATAGATAGATAGATAGATAGATAGATAGATAGATAGATAGATAGATAGATAGATAGATAGATAGATAGATAGATAGATAGATAGATAGATAGATAGATAGATAGATAGATAGATAGATAGATAGATAGATAGATAGATAGATAGATAGATAGATAGATAGATAGATAGATAGATAGATAGATAGATAGATAGATAGATAGATAGATAGATAGATAGATAGATAGATAGATAGATAGATAGATAGATAGATAGATAGATAGATAGATAGATAGATAGATAGATAGATAGATAGATAGATAGATAGATAGATAGATAGATAGATAGATAGATAGATAGATAGATAGATAGATAGATAGATAGATAGATAGATAGATAGATAGATAGATAGATAGATAGATAGATAGATAGATAGATAGATAGATAGATAGATAGATAGATAGATAGATAGATAGATAGATAGATAGATAGATAGATAGATAGATAGATAGATAGATAGATAGATAGATAGATAGATAGATAGATAGATAGATAGATAGATAGATAGATAGATAGATAGATAGATAGATAGATAGATAGATAGATAGATAGATAGATAGATAGATAGATAGATAGATAGATAGATTGATAGATAGATAGATAGATAGATAGATATGTAGCAGTGTGAAGTTGTTATGCTAGAATCATGGACAGAAACTGTTATCTTTTATCTTAAATAAGTAGGCCAAAACGGAAACACTCTTACTTTGAAGGAACAAAGTGGACCGAGCTCACTCTAGTGTTGTGGAGGGGTGCCTTGGATACTAGTTTATATTAATTTCCTCACATTGAGTTATTGATTCTCCAAACGAAATTCCTTTTTGGGTCTTTTATAATGGGTTTAGAGAAGATAGGATATCTTTCCATTGAATATTTGTTGTATTGTAAATACGTTCAACTAACGTACACAATGGTTTAGCCGGTTTGTCGACGAGAGACACGCCGGCGGAAGTGCTCGCTCTCTTTGAGATTGCCGAGCACGAGAGCACAGGTACGCACTTTCGGTTACCTAATATGGGATTTAATTGCAATGTATAACTTGTAAAATTGATTTATGTTTTGGTTTTGGTACTGAAATACCCTGTTGTGTAATGACATTAATTCGCCCTGTGTAAAACAGCCACAGTACGTTCGTGTACTAACTCATATTCTGTTAACAATGATAGGTGGACTAAACCACGGCGAGGATGGTAATTCACGCCATGCGTATATGCTGTTTGTGGTTCGTTAACAGGTATGAACCGTTGTTTTTGTATTTCGGTTTAATTAATGCTTACACACTGCCTTTCATTTCATATTGTTTCATATGTTTTTACTGAAGTCGACTGGTACTGAGCTACATGTATTTAAGAGTAGCTAACAATGGCTGTAAATGTAGACGGCGGCAGTTCGGAGCACAATACTAGGACGCATTGTAGGACGCACAGGCTGTGTTTCAAGTGTCTGAGTCCAGGGCATATTGGTATCTATTGTGGGCAGACCACTCCTAGACAGCCCCCTGGTCAGAGACAGGCTGGCCCCCCCCAGGAAAACTAGCCGGCCCTCGTTCAAAGGAGGACAATGTGGGCCCCTATGGTTTTTCCTCCAATTGCAATGATGATATTCAGTCTGTATATACAGATAGATAGATAGATAGATAGATAGATAGATAGATAGATAGATAGATAGATAGATAGATAGATAGATAGATAGATAGATAGATAGATAGATAGATAGATAGATAGATAGATAGATAGATAGATAGATAGATAGATAGATAGATAGATAGATAGATAGATAGATAGATAGATAGATAGATAGATAGATAGATAGATAGATAGATAGATAGATAGATAGATAGATAGATAGATAGATAGATAGATAGATAGATAGATAGATAGATAGATAGATAGATAGATAGATAGATAGATAGATAGATAGATAGATAGATAGATAGATAGATAGATAGATAGATAGATAGATAGATAGATAGATAGATAGATAGATAGATAGATAGATAGATAGATAGATAGATAGATAGATAGATAGATAGATAGATAGATAGATAGATAGATAGATAGATAGATAGATAGATAGATAGATAGATAGATAGATAGATAGATAGATAGATAGATAGATAGATAGATAGATAGATAGATAGATAGATAGATAGATAGATAGATAGATAGATAGATAGATAGATAGATAGATAGATAGATAGATAGATAGATAGATAGATAGATAGATAGATAGATAGATAGATAGATAGATAGATAGATAGATAGATAGATAGATAGATAGATAGATAGATAGATAGATAGATAGATAGATAGATAGATAGATAGATAGATAGATAGATAGATAGATAGATAGATAGATAGATAGATAGATAGATAGATAGATAGATAGATAGATAGATAGATAGATAGATAGATAGATAGATAGATAGATAGATAGATAGATAGATAGATAGATAGATAGATAGATAGATAGATAGATAGATAGATAGATAGATAGATAGATAGATAGATAGATAGATAGATAGATAGATAGATAGATAGATAGATAGATAGATAGATAGATAGATAGATAGATAGATAGATAGATAGATAGATAGATAGATAGATAGATAGATAGATAGATAGATAGATAGATAGATAGATAGATAGATAGATAGATAGATAGATAGATAGATAGATAGATAGATAGATAGATAGATAGATAGATATGTAGCAGTGTGAAGTTGTTATGCTAGAATCATGGACAGAAACTGTTATCTTTTATCTTAAATAAGTAGGCCAAAACGGAAACACTCTTACTTTGAAGGAACAAAGTGGACCGAGCTCACTCTAGTGTTGTGGAGGGGTGCCTTGGATACTAGTTTATATTAATTTCCTCACATTGAGTTATTGATTCTCCAAACGAAATTCCTTTTTGGGTCTTTTATAATGGGTTTAGAGAAGATAGGATATCTTTCCATTGAATATTTGTTGTATTGTAAATACGTTCAACTAACGTACACAATGGTTTAGCCGGTTTGTCGACGAGAGACACGCCGGCGGAAGTGCTCGCTCTCTTTGAGATTGCCGAGCACGAGAGCACAGGTACGCACTTTCGGTTACCTAATATGGGATTTAATTGCAATGTATAACTTGTAAAATTGATTTATGTTTTGGTTTTGGTACTGAAATACCCTGTTGTGTAATGACATTAATTCGCCCTGTGTAAAACAGCCACAGTACGTTCGTGTACTAACTCATATTCTGTTAACAATGATAGGTGGACTAAACCACGGCGAGGATGGTAATTCACGCCATGCGTATATGCTGTTTGTGGTTCGTTAACAGGTATGAACCGTTGTTTTTGTATTTCGGTTTAATTAATGCTTACACACTGCCTTTCATTTCATATTGTTTCATATGTTTTTACTGAAGTCGACTGGTACTGAGCTACATGTATTTAAGAGTAGCTAACAATGGCTGTAAATGTAGACGGCGCGCTGTTTTGAATGTGCGCTCGCGCTGGCTCTTTGAGTTTTGCCGAGCACGAGAGCACAGGTGGACTAAACCACGGCAAGGATGGTAATTCACGCCATGTGTGTATGCTGTTTGTGGTTCGTTAACAGGAAATAAAACACCATCAACTGAGTACCGTTGTCCGTGTCTACGTCCACCTCACACCAGACACAACGCAGATTCGATCACGCTACAACTGGTGCCGAGACAAGCCGGATCAACTGGTCAGCGGTAGCCGACCACCGGTGTTGCTGGAGAGACGTGGAGGCTTCATGTGCGGCCTAGACGCGTGGATGCTGCTGGCGCGACCTGGTCACGGGGACGCTGCATTCGCCGCCTGTTCCTGAGGTCTGTTCCTGAGGAGGCTGGAGAGCACTGAATCCTTTGAAAAAGATAGTCTCTAATCAAGTTTATTGATTTCGAGTGTGTTACCTAAAACACGCTGAAGAGTAAAACGGTGAAAGTACCATTTGATATTGAAAATGACTTTGAATGTAGGAAACACTCCTACAAGGAACTTGACTGTGGGGAGAGGGAGAGGGGTTCTCGATTACACACCGGTTATGCAGTCTACTCCGGGGAGTCCAGGTGGTTCAGGTTCCTCTAGTCCTGAAAGGAGGAGTGTAGAGGGTCACTTAGAGAGAAATACCCAATCGTTACTTTTCACTCCGGTTGTTCCCTCACCTGGTGAAATTAACAACACTAGTGTTGAAACATCCCCCAGTCAAATGGCCAATTTGATAAAATCCATTGGGTCAGAAATAGGGGAAGCTATTAGAATGACGTTAATGCAGAACACAATCACGGGGATTTCACCTGTATTAGCTTCTCAAAATCCCCAACAGACGTTCCAACCTGACCAATGTGGGAATACTGTGATTGATGCATCCAAAATTAATCTTGTGTTACGTTCAGATGCAAATGCCCCACCCTATTTTAGAGGGGACAGCACAGATAAGTGCTCTGTTTTTGAGTGGGAGGAACTCATGAGGACGTATCTCAGAAAGAAAAATAACTGTACTGGAACTGAACAAGTTGAGGAGGTTATGAACAAGCTAATGGGGAGGGCCCGGGACGTTACCAAAGTATGGCTGCGTAGCAACTCAACTGTCAGTGAGGTGGGTGTTATTTTTAGCATTTTGAGACAACATTTTGGTGATATTATTCATTCAGAACTTCCATTAGCTGACTTTTATGCAGTCAAAGCATATGCAAGCGAGAATCCTCTTGACTATTGGATTAGGCTTAACAAAGCAGCAGAAGCCACAGAGTAGTGTCTTCTTAGTAAGGGGGAATCTCAGACTAGCCTGAGCAAGCATCTGGTTCTCATGTTCATCCGTAACTGCCCCGATAAGGAGTTGTCCTTAGTGTTCAAAAGTAAGCCATCTCGTGAGTGGACAGCAGGTGAGGTGCAGGGACATTTGGATGAATATTTGAGAGAACATAGAGCGAGTCGAGGTCGGTTGACACAACAAGTGGTCGCCATTGAGTCATCACAGGAGAGGGTGGTTGTTAATCACGAACAAAGCGCGTCACCTGTGGCTGTCAGTAGTCCAGAGCTAGAGCAGCTGTCGCCTGTATCTGAGAATAACACAATGGATAGAGTTCTGAGAGTGTTAGAAATGGCGTTAGGCAACAACACGCAGTCTGTACAAAATGGTCCTTATGTACAAAATGGTCCTTATGTACAAAATGGCCCCCAGAGACAGTTTCCCAGACCTTCTCAAGAATGTCAGGTTTGCGGCAGTTCGGAGCACAATACTAGGACGCATTGTAGGACGCACAGGCTGTGTTTCAAGTGTCTGAGTCCAGGGCATATTGGTATCTATTGTGGGCAGACCACTCCTAGACAGCCCCCTGGTCAGAGACAGGCTGGCCCCCCCCAGGAAAACTAGCCGGCCCTCGTTCAAAGGAGGACAATGTGGGCCCCTATGGTTTTTCCTCCAATTGCAATGATGATATTCAGTCTGTATATACAGTCCGTTTGTGAAGCAGCACCCAAAGACAAGACAGTAATTATGCAGAATGTGACCAGAACATCCCAAAGTGACAGTTTATTTTTCACCACCGTATTGACAGGAGACAAGGTTGAGTTACAGGGGATGTTAGATAGTGGATCCATGGCTACTTCTCTGCGCGCTGATGTGGTTCCTCGGCTGAGGGAGGCAGGAGTAGTGACGGATGATTTAATATCGACTACCAATGTTGTTCTTGTGGGGTGTGGTGGGAAACAAACTAGCCCGGTGGGAACGTGAGCTGAAACGTAAGCTTTACGGTTTTGAATACATAGTACCAGTCTTGATAGTGGAGGGTCAGGTTGATGAGCTCATTATAGGTACCAATGTGATGAAGCCCTTAATTAGACAGTTCAAATCCACGGGGGCCTACTGGCGCATATTGGGAAAAGCTGAGTCACCATGTCAGGACGAAAACAGTCAGTTTATCAGGTTCATGGCCAATCTTGAGAGATGGAGGGGGGAGGAAATTCCTGACAAAGTGGGAACAGTCAAGTTGAAACAGGCCGTAACACTTGAACCGATGAGTGAGCATGTAGTGTGGGGTCGTCTCCCACCGAAGACAAAACTTTCTATGGGAAGTACTGTTATTGTTGAACCCAGCGCCTCTCGTTGTGTGCACCGTAACATACTAGTTGGCAGGGTAGTTACACCTCTCTGGGGGGATGGGTGGCTTCCTGTCAAGATTATAAATCCGACTAACAAGGCTATCACCTTGAGAAGAAATGCAAAAGTGGCTGACGTATATCCATGCATTGCATTAGAAGATTTTGACAATGATACGGACACGTCAGTCCACCAGAATGCCGGTAGAGTGAGTAGTGGCAGCTCTCACGGCAGTCTGACAGCTAGGAGTTGTGCTAGCAACAATGTAGCTAGGGGGAACGATAGACTGGCTAGTCTAGGGCTCCAGAACCTGTCAGTTGATGACTGTCAGGTCTCACCAGTCTGGAAAGATAGACTGACTGATCTAATTGAGAACTATGAGGATGTGTTTTCTAGACACCGGTTGGATTGTGGTGAGGCTAGTGGCTTCTGTCACCGTATCCGACTGACTGACGATCGGCCCTTTCGGTTACCTTACCGGAGGCTCTCCCCCGCCCATTACCAAAAGTTGAGAGAGACTCTGAACGAGATGGAGGACAGGGAGATAATTAGGAAGTCGAGTAGCGAGTATGCATCCCCCCTTGTTCTTTGTTGGAAAAAGAATGGGGAATTGAGACTGTGCACAGATTTCAGGTGGTTAAACGCTCGTACTGTGAAAGATGCACATCCATTACCTCATCAAGCCGATGTACTTGCAGCGTTGGGAGGCAATGCCTTTTTCAGTTCTATGGATTTGACATCCGGGTATTACAATGTCCCACTGCATGAGGATGATAAGAAATACACTGCGTTCTCCTCTCCTCTCGGTTTACATGAATATAACCGTATGCCCCAGGGGCTTTGTAACAGTCCAGCTACGTTCATGAGAATGATGCTCACAATCTTTGGTGATCAGAACTCACTGAGTCTTCTTTGTTACTTAGATGACCTGCTGGTCTTTGGCAAGTCGGAAGAAGAGAGCTTGCAGAGGCTGGAGATGGTATTTCAGCGTTTACGGGAACACAACCTGAAGTTGTCTCCATCTAAGTGTCAGTTTCTGAGAAAGTCACTGAAATTTTTGGGACACATTGTTTCTCGGGAAGGGATAGCCACAGACCCCGATAAGGTGCAGGCGATAGTGGGTGTGACGGAGAGCGATATTATGGAGTCGGATGGGGTCACCCCGTCTGCCAATAAGATTCGGTCATTTTTAGGAATGGTGGTGTATTATCAACATTACATTGAGAACTGCTCTGTAGTTGCAAGACCACTGTTTCAGTTGACCACGGGTGTGAAAAAGCCACGGAGAGGCAAAGTAAAAGGGAAGAGAGCTGCCCCCCTTCGTAGGCTTAGTGCAGCAGACTGGACTGTGGAGTGTAGGGAGGCCTTTGAGGCGTTAAAGGCTGCATTGGTGGGACAAGCTCTGTTGGCTCACCCTGACTTTTCTCAGCCATTTTTATTGTCTGTAGATGCATCCACTAGTGGACTGGGAGCTGTGCTTTCACAAGTGCAGGAAGGGTGTAGCACAGCCAGGCCCATAGCTTTTGCTAGTAAATCTTTGAATCATGCTCAGTCTAAATATCCCGCTCATAGGCTTGAGTTTCTCGCCATGAAATGGGCTATACACGACAAGTTTAGCCATTGGCTGCGAGGACATAAATTTACAGTGTGGACAGATAATAATCCACCTAAGTACATCCTCACAAAGCCAAAACTTGATGCATGCGAGCAGAGATGGGTGGCTAAGCTGGCACCTTTTGATTTTGACATTCAGTACTGTTGTGAAGGATCAGATTAAACCGAATATATATATTTATTTATATATATATATTTAAATAGTATTTGTATATCGTTTGATATCCCCTGTATATTCCTTGTACAATATGCACTGAATATCCCTTTAGTCTACTAAACAGCCCATAATAGTTTCATTCTACCATTGGACGAGAACCTGGCGCCAGCAGCCATACCCCTAGGTTCAAGTTCAATCGTGCCGCCCAACATGTCGTGGCAAGCCCGGTTCCGCGTAGGAATACGTCTGGCGAAATACGAATGGTACTATTTGTTCACAGCGCATATATATATGGCGAAAGTAAAGTAGAACTTTCTTTTAGTCCAGTTCTTTACCCTCCAACCGAGTAACAGACGCGAAGCCTCACCCACGACGCACGTGTGGTGCAGTAAGGCCTACTTGGCCTCAGAATAGGCATTGAGATATCGTGTGGATTAATAGTTGAATAGTCATAGTTTGGCACTATACCGTCGAGTTGGACGTATTCTATTAAGCTAATAATAGTCTATTTATGTATGGTGCATCGTGTCGGTTAGAGTTATAAAGTTATCAGTACCCCCATCGTTCCTGCCGTTATCTGGAGTCTTAACCAGGCTGGGCAGACCACTAGTGGTGCTTGCATCCGAGGAGCTCCGGGCCAGGGCGACTGGACCTGTATATTGGATTACTCTACCCGGACGACGGCGAGCCTTCCACGGCTTGGATTATGCTTTGGGTGCTTTGATTATTCCATGGATAACGGCCAACACTGCGGAGTGTTGGAACTACCCCCCGGAGAGGACTCCAGGTGAGACGGCGCTCTACACCAGTGAGGTCGCCTCACGTCTCTCCGTTGTGGACCGGCAGCTACCGTCCACCAGAGGGTCCAGCTGTATTCGTCTGCGGACCGAGGTTCTGTGGGCACCGTGTTCAAGACTTTGAATTCTCCCAAGAAATCGTCGGCCAGATGGGATACCGCCAGCGGCTTCTCTAACCCCCCCCTCCTACTGTCTTACAACCAGCGGGACCCCCCCCCCCCCCCCCCCTTAGTGTATCCAGCTATAATCATTTAAGTACCATCGCTATAGTTTCCTAAAGAAACAGGTTGTATACTTACTCCCTGCGTAACCAGAGATTGGACATTCAATGTTGATTTACCTACGAATACTAATTTGCCATACAAGTGCATTTCAAATCATAAGTGTAAACAAGTGAACGTTGTATATACCTTTTGCTATATTAAATATTCGATTTGTACATTTGTGTGGACTTCGTTTCATCAGGTGGGAAAGTGTTCATCATATTTATATCATGTACTGGATGGCCAGAAGTTAAAGTACAAGAGGTAGTGGTATTAAATACCATATCTAACAATACAGTCAGGGAATTGTACCCCTCAGATACAATTGGTCCTTCGAGCCGGAGGGTAACTAGTGTAATATTAATATAGTGTTATTAATATTGAAATGGCCTATGATGAACACTCCACGAAACGGTCCTCCTAACCTAGAACGCCCGCGGCGCAGACGACAGCCACCTCAGTACTTAGAGGATTACACTGTCAGTCAACTACCTAGCCTTCGACAAACGGTAAACGCGGTAAAAGTAGAAAGTAAAATTATGTCTGACCTTAACGACCAGGTTTCCCCGACCACAGAGGCCCTAGTAGGTCCTAATGTAACTGACCAAGCTCACGGTGAGGACCAGGAGGGAGCTGACATGCCTTTACCCCCCGCCACTACCGAAGAAGTAGTCCCCGACCAGCCCCGGGAGGAAGACAACCCTACAGAGAGAGAACTCTGCACGGAAGAAGAGGAGGAGAGCGCCGAGGAAATAGAGCTCCAGGACTCCCCAACGAGTACCCCCAGGAGCGGCTCACGCAGGAGCGGCTCACCTCCACAACCGCCTTCCCCCAGCGAAGCGGAGAGGATGCTACAACAGGCGTTCCTCGTCAGCCTGACAGCCTCTACCGAACGCGATCGACTTCAGGGTGAACGCGATCGTCTCCAAGCACAGGCGCTTAGCGAGCGCGAACAACTCCAAGCACAGGCGCTCAGCGAGCGCGAACAACTCCAAGCGCAACAACGGAGCGAAGAAGAGCGCACACGCCTGGAGATGAGACGCCTTCAGACGGAAGAGAATATGGCAAGAGACCGGGCCGACGCCCAGCGCGCCGCTGCCGGTGCCCAAAGAGAAGCAGATCTCACCAAGCGCGAAGTCGAGCGCGACAAGTTACAAGCGCAGCTAATGGAGCAGCTGATCCGCAAGGCAACACCCTCTCCCTCCGCCAGGGGTTCAAGGAACTCGTCGAGACAACAGTCAAGGGCAGCGTCTCCTAACCGAGCAAGCGACCCTGTACTTGACCAACAGACCGAGCCTATACCCCCCGCAGACCCCCTTCCCAGACCGGTCCAAGCGAGACCCAGCTACAAGGAAGGAGCGGCATACACTGCGGAGAAGCTAAATAAACGATTACAGGATCTAGAGGACCTGATAGAAGAAGAAGAGGGAGAGGAGGAGAACCAAGCCCGACGACAGCACAGTACTCCACCGGACCAGGAGGTCCAGTACAGCCCAGGCTATACCCCCGCGGCGCTGCGCTACAGACCCCCGACCCTATTCACGGGTGAGCACGACGCACGACCAGCCCCGAGGAATAGCACCTGGACCAGCGGGCCATGGTACCCTGCCGGTACCAGCCCACAGAGAGGCGCAAGAGGAGACTCGCCTAGGAGGTCTCTCCCCCAACGCTCGCCGATGTATCAGCCATCCACGGCGTCATACATTGCCACACCGACGTTTCCAGACTTCACCTATGAGAATCGAGCACAGTACACGGAACTCCGGATGTGCTTAGAGACAATGATGGTGGATGTCGCTGATGAACGCCACAAGTATGCAATATTACTGAAGCACCTGAAAGTACCGCGAGCGCACAATATAGCGCTAGCCTATGCCACCTCTACGACCCCATACACCGCGGCTCTAGCAGCGCTGGACCAGAGATATGGACGTATATGGGATTACGTAATCCAAGAGATAAGGCATATTGACCGCCTACCCCCAGCAACAGACAATCGCTCATTAGACGACCTGTCAATCAAAGTGCAGTCCCTGGTAGGGATGCTGGGAGCGCAACGGGAAAAGGGCATGCATGAGCTATACGCCAACTCTAACGTCGAGAGGATTTTGGAGAAGCTGCCACCCGCAAGACAAGAGCGTTTTAGGCGGCAGAGAGACTACCGGGATCCCAACGGCCCCGAACCATCCCTCCTTGATCTAGCCGACTTCCTGGCGAGAGAAGTCAGCAGCTTACGACTGGATACGTTCGGGCGGAGCACGCCAAGCTCCAGAGAGGGACCCAGGAGAATAAATGATGGAAGAAGATCGGTGACTGTCATGCACCAATCAGAGTCAGTACCGAGCAGTAAGAGCCACAGTACCCCCTCGAGAAAGGAGAAGTGGAAGATGGTTTGCCCCTACTGTGAGAAAGAACACTGGCTGTCACAATGTGACCTATTCACAAAGATGAATGCAGAAGAAGTGAGTCAATGGATAAAGTCCAACAGGCGCTGTTACCGATGTGCGCGACCACACATGGCAGCCGAATGCCGCCTAAAGAAAAGGTGCAGTCGGTGCGACGGAGCCCATCTAGATATACTACACGACAGTAACAGAAGACGGCCTCCACCTGCACCATCGAGCGGCACCAAGGCAAGTGTCATGTACATTGACCCCGCCAGCAGCAGCGGCGCCCAAGTGCTCTTAAAGGTAGTCCGTGTGACATTGAGCTACCAAGATAAAGTCATGGACACTTACGCCGTCCTTGATGACGGGTCAGAGAAGACCCTTCTGCTCGCGTCCGCTGCGGCCCAGCTGGGACTGCGGGGAAGCAAGAATTAAATGACGATTCGGACAATAAGAAGAGATTTAAAGACGATAAAGGGCGAGAATGTCTCCTTCACTATCGCAGCAAACAGGCAGCCAGAGCGACGGTATAAGATTACAAATGCTTTCACCAGCCAAGAAATAGGACTATCGCAGTACACCTACCCTATCGCCAAATTGATGGATAAATATGTGCACCTGCGACAACTACCTATCCCGCTCATAGACGGAGCTACCCCGACCCTGCTGATAGGCTCCGACCATGCAGAACTCATAGTCCCGATTGACCGGGTCCATACAGGACCCCGAGGCTGTCCTGCAGCAGTCGAGACCCGCCTAGGGTGGACCCTACAAGGCCCCCTCGCTAAATCTCTCAACCGAACAGCAGCCACTAGCTGCCTCCACTCCAGAACGACAGAAGAAGACACCAATCTCCTGCAGCATGTCGAGAGGCTATGGACACTAGAGACAATGCCCTTTAAGAACGAAAAGAAAGATATTCGTTCTAAAGAAGACATTTACGCCATCAACCTACTCGAGCAGGGGACAAAGAGAGTCACAGTCGGCGGAGTGATGAGATACGCAACTCCACTCCTGAGGCGAGAGGGAATGCCCACCTTTCACGCAAAGAAAGACGCCACGGAGCGCTATCTATTGAACACGGAGCGGCGCCTAGCCAAAGACCCCGCTCAAGAGCGTGTGTACCGCGCTGAGATTGAGAAGCTAATCACAGCGGGACACGTGACAAAGATTGACATTAAAGAGGCCGATCAGACGACCGAATCATGGTACGTGCCGCATCACAAGGTCCATCACAACGGCAAGGATCGCATTGTGTTTAACTGCAGCTACCAGATCGGATCCCAAAATCTGAATAAAGAGCTCTTGCCCGGCCCCACACTCGGCCCCTCCCTACTAGGCGTGCTACTGCGCTTCCGCCAGGACAAGGTGGCTATCAGCGGGGATATCAAAGGGATGTTCCTGCAGGTGAGACTAGTAGAGGAGGACAAGCCCCTGCTGCGGTTCCTATGGAGAGAGAGGATCGGAGATGAGAACCCAGCCATCTACCAGTGGGAAGTACTCCCCTTCGGAACCACATGCAGCCCGTGCTGGTCTACATTTGCACTACAGAAACACGTCGCAGAGGACCCAACAGCAGATGAAGAGGTCCGACACAGTGTGAAGAACAGTTTCTACGTGGACAACTGTTTACAAAGCGTTTCGACTCAACAAGAAGCCGAGGCTCTCCTAATCAAGCTACGCGCCTCCCTGATCAAAGGCGGCTTTGATCTCAGGCAGTGGGCCAGCAGTGACCCGCACGTACTGCGCAGCCTCTCCCCCGCGGACAAGGCTGCCAGCAGCGAGACCTGGATGGCGACCATCCCAGGAGAAGCCCAAGAAATGACACTAGGACTAGTCTGGCGCTTCAAAACAGACTCGCTCCACTATAGACACAAACCCTTGACTCCAGAGCAGGGAAGGTCGACGGCTACACCGACCACCAGACGGAGTGTGTACAGAACACTCGCCAGACAATATGACCCGTTGGGATGTATTCTACCTTACACCACCAGGGCAAAGATGATTGTACGAGCACTATGGGACAAGGACCAGGGCTGGGACGACCCAATACCCGCACACCTTGCCTCAACATGGAGAGAGTGGGAGACGGAACTCCGCTCACTCCCAGGCGTCAATATACGCCGCAGCTACTTCCCATCCACAGTGAGGCCAGAGACATGCAAGATTGATCTACACGTCTTCAGCGACGCCTCCGAAGTAGCCTATGGATCGGTGGCCTACTTGCGTGCCCAAGAGAAGGAAGGAAAGATACACACTGCTTTCATCCTGGCCCGCTCAAGAATAGCCCCACGTAAGCAACAATCTATCCCGCGTCTAGAGCTCTGCGCAGCCCTAGCAGGAGCGCATCTAGCCACGTTAATCCAACGCGAACTCACCATTCCGGTGCACAGAACAATCTTGTGGTCAGATTCCACGACAGTACTCACATGGATCAAGTCTGATTCATGCAGATACAAAGTCTTCGTGGGAGTCAGAGTCACCGAGATTCAAGAGTTAACAGAAGCAGCGAGCTGGCGGTATGTGGACACCAAACACAACCCAGCTGACGTCATCACCCGGGGAATGTCCCTGGATGACCTCACCCGTCGCAACATCTACAGTGACGGACCAGAATTCCTCAAGCTCCCGGAAGGAGAGTGGCCTACGCCCACCCCACGAGAAGCAAGTAACGAGGAGGCTGAGAACAAGAAACCTATGTTCTGTGGACTGAGCACAGTCGCCTCCACAGACCCCAACATAGATGACTGCATTACCCTAGAGAGTGCGCAGCAGAGGATATTCCTGTGGCACCACCCAGAGATTCAGTCCACCACCGACATGTCAGCAGCTGACTACGAAGAAGCAGAACTTCTTCTACTACAACGAGCCCAGAGAGACTCGTTCCCCGATGAGCTAGACTGTCTACAGGGAGGAAAGCCCGTCCCATCAGACAGCAGACTGCTCCACCTGGCACCCGAGAGTGACGCCCATAACCTCATCAGAGTGGGTGGTCGCCTGCGGAGAGCCCCCGATCTACCGGATGACATTAAGTACCCGATAGTCTTGAACAGCCGACACAAGGTCACAGAGCTGATCATAAAGAAATACGACGAGGATTTACACCACGCAGGAGCAGAGAGAGTCTTCGCGGAGATCAGACGTCGTTATTGGATACTGCAAGGGAGAGAAGCAGTGCGGCGCTTCCAGCGAACCTGTCTAGACTGCCGTAAGTGGCGCGCGCAGCCCAGCATACCACGGATGGCTGACTTACCCCCCTGTCGCCTCCGACTCGGCGACAAGCCATTCCACTCCACAGGCATGGACTGTTTTGGCCCGTTGTATATAAAGAGAGGAAGAGGAACCGAGAAGCGGTGGGGTATTGTATTCAAATGCATGACCACCAGAGCGATACATATCGAGCTCCTTCCGACCATGAGCACAGACTCATTCCTTATGGCCTTCCGAAGATTCACATCACGGAAAGGAAAACCGTCTACATTGTTGTCTGATCACGGGACAAACTTCAAAGGCGGAGAAAGAGAGCTGAGAGAGAGCTTCCAAGCTATGGGCCCAGAACTTAAGACCCACCTCGCTCCATCCCAGATTGACTTCCAGTTTAATCCCCCGAACGCACCCCACTTCGGTGGAACCTGGGAACGAGAAGTACGTTCTATAAAGACAGCCCTGTACGCCGTGCTTGGGGCCCAGACTGTGGCGGAGGAAGTCCTAATGACAGTCCTCACGGAGATCGAGGGAGTATTGAACTCAAAGCCCCTCGGTTATGTCTCCAGTGATGTAGCAGATGTCGACCCAGTCACCCCCAACACACTCTTAATGGTGCGGCTGGACCCCGCGCTACCCCAGACAATGTACAGGCCTGAAGAAGCGAACGGCCGAAGAATGTGGAGGTACAGTCAAGTACTAGCTGACAAGTTTTGGAGCAGCTTCCTACTCCACTACCTACCGTCTCTACAGACCCGCCAGAAGTGGGTAAAAGAGAGAGACAATTTGACAGAAGGAACAGTCGTCATGATTATCGACCAGTCACTACCCAGAGCTATGTGGCCGGCTGGCCGCGTAAGCAAAGTGATCACCGGTGCCGATGGCAAGGTCCGAGCAGCTGAAGTACTCGTCCAAGGGCGCACTTACACACGACCCATGGCGAGGCTAATAGAACTGCCCCGACTCCCAGATACTATCGATGATGACCATGACCCTATGACTTTGTGAGTTGACTGACCCTTACAGCGGACCTTGAGTGGTAGACAGTGCGGTTAATCTGTCTCTGCTTAGCTAATTAGGTGGGACTAATTAGGGGGCGGCTGTTGTGAAGGATCAGATTAAACCGAATATATATATTTATTTATATATATATATTTAAATAGTATTTGTATATCGTTTGATATCCCCTGTATATTCCTTGTACAATATGCACTGAATATCCCTTTAGTCTACTAAACAGCCCATAATAGTTTCATTCTACCATTGGACGAGAACCTGGCGCCAGCAGCCATACCCCTAGGTTCAAGTTCAATCGTGCCGCCCAACATGTCGTGGCAAGCCCGGTTCCGCGTAGGAATACGTCTGGCGAAATACGAATGGTACTATTTGTTCACAGCGCATATATATATGGCGCAAGTAAAGTAGAACTTTCTTTTAGTCCAGTTCTTTACCCTCCAACCGAGTAACAGACGCGAAGCCTCACCCACGACGCACGTGTGGTGCAGTAAGGCCTACTTGGCCTCAGAATAGGCATTGAGATATCGTGTGGATTAATAGTTGAATAGTCATAGTTTGGCACTATACCGTCGAGTTGGACGTATTCTATTAAGCTAATAATAGTCTATTTATGTATGGTGCATCGTGTCGGTTAGAGTTATAAAGTTATCAGTACCCCCATCGTTCCTGACGTTATCTGGAGTCTTAACCAGGCTGGGCAGACCACTAGTGGTGCTTGCATCCGAGGAGCTCCGGGCCAGGGCGACTGGACCTGTATATTGGATTACTCTACCCGGACGACGGCGAGCCTTCCACGGCTTGGATTATGCTTTGGGTGCTTTGATTATTCCATGGATAATGGCCAACACTGCGGAGTGTTGGAACTACCCCCCGGAGAGGACTCCAGGTGAGACGGCGCTCTACACCAGTGAGGTCGCCTCACGTCTCTCCGTTGTGGACCGGCAGCTACCGTCCACCAGAGGGTCCAGCTGTATTCGTCTGCGGACCGAGGTTCTGTGGGCACCGTGTTCAAGACTTTGAATTCTCCCAAGAAATCGTCGGCCAGATGGGATACCGCCAGCGGCTTCTCTAACCCCCCCCTCCTACTGTCTTACAACCAGCGGGACCCCCCCCCCCCCCCCCCCCTAGTGTATCCAGCTATAATCATTTAAGTACCATCGCTATAGTTTCCTAAAGAAACAGGTTGTATACTTACTCCCTGCGTAACCAGAGATTGGACATTCAATGTTGATTTACCTACGAATACTCATTTGCCATACAAGTGCATTTCAAATCATACGTGTAAACAAGTGAACGTTGTATATACCTTTTGCTATATTAAATATTCGATTTGTACATTTGTGTGGACTTCGTTTCATCAGGTGGGAAAGTGTTCATCATATTTATATCATGTACTGGATGGCCAGAAGTTAAAGTACAAGAGGTAGTGGTATTAAATACCATATCTAACAATACAGTCAGGGAATTGTACCCCTCAGTTACAAGTACATTCCTGGGCCTAAAAATACAGTAGCTGATGCACTGAGCAGGGAGCCTTTTACTAAGCCTAGGGTGATGCACAGGCTGACAAGGACCTCGTTTGATGTCTTGTTGAGGGAGGCTAAGGGTTTGGAGGTGGATGACGTGCAGAACATGTTCCGTCTTACCTGTGAGGAACCAGAGGTGAGGAGGAAGGGCCTAGGGTTGTCCATTCAGAGTTCCCTTAAGGCCAGTGGTGAGGTGGGTAGTGACAGCGGGAGCATATCCCGTGAAGAGGTATCTGCTGTACTCCACACACATCGCTGTTGGCGCAGCTATGAGAGCAGTCTCTCATGTGCAGCAGTTAGAAAGGTTGGTGTCCATGGGACAGAGCCCATTGCCGGTCATCACTCATGAGGAATTGTACGACAAGCAGTGCCAGGACCCTGTTACTGGTAGAGTCAAATTCTTTGTAGATAGAGGCCGCCGCCCATCTCGAAGAGAGAGAGAGTTCATGAGTCAAAAGAAACAAACCGCACACTGAGACAGTGGGGAAAACTCACCACCAAATTAGGAGTGTTGTACCGTGTTTCCAAACACGCTGTGAGTAAGAAGAAGGTCTTTCAATATGTAGTACCGAGCGCTCTGAGAGGACAGGTGCTGAAAGGGGTGCATGATGAGGCTGGTCACCAGGGCCAGCAGCGCACATTGTGGCTCACTAGACAACGTTTCTATTGGAACTCCATGGAAAAGGATGTCAAAGAATATGTGATTCATTGTAAGAGATGTGTATTGAGCAAAGCACCGGAGCCTGAAGCTAGAGCTCCATTGGTATCAATAGTCACCACTGCACCGTTGGAGTTGGTATGTATTGACTTTTGGTCGGCTGAGGATGCCAATAATAAGTCCATTGATGTGCTTGTTATAACTGACCATTTTACCAAACTAGCGTGTGCTTATCCGTGTCCCAATCAGTCTGCCAAGACAGTGGCTAGGGTGCTCTGGAATAATTTTTTTTCTGTTTATGGTTTTGCAGCCTGCATTCATAGCGACAGAGGGGCTAATTTTGAGAGTGCACTCATAGCAGAGATGCTTCAGAAGGCAGGGGTTGAAAAATCCCATACCACGCCATACCATCCTATGGGAAATGGACAAGTAGAACGTCTAAACCGTACTTTAGGTAGTATGATCCGTGCTTTGACACCTCGTTCCAAGGTGAAATGGCCTCAGATGTTGAACACTTTGACGTTTGCTTATAATTGCACAGTGCATGAGACCACAGGGCTCCCACCCTTCTTCTTGATGTTTGGTCGCACTCCAAGATTACCTGTCGATGTCATGTTTCAGAGTGTCCTTTTGGATGGAGATACGGTGGATGTGGATAAGTATGTCCAGTCCAGTGTTGTGCTAGTTACTGAAAAATAGTAACTCAGTTACTTTACTAGTTACTTCATTTCAAAGTAACTTCGTTACTGTACTAGTTACTTACACCCAAAAGTAATGAGTTACTGTGAAAAGTAACTATTTAGTTATTTAAAAAAGAAAATTTAAAAAAATTGCTCAAGTCCCATGCCCCATATACTCAAAATCGGTTGATCAACTTGACAGTTTCCATTCACATCACCGAACTCTGCTAAACAATGTGGTCTAGAGCGTTTCATTATATATTCCCTCCCCGCTGTATGTATATTTCTCTCCCACCCACCCACCCCCTCCCTCCCCATCATATGTATATACTCTGTCAGGATCTAGGGGTAACAGTACTGTATATTTGAATACCGCTTATGTCACAAATGTATCAGTACTAAATACCTATATGTCCCTATGCCATAAATGTCATGTATGTTGTGTATGTCATAAATGTCTATATGAATTGAAAATGGGGGACCCTGATGGAAACAAGACAAACGTCTTTCTCAGGTCTGCATCCCCTTAACAATTGTATGTATTGAGCCGTACTGTATTGTACCCATTCTGCAATCTGTTAAATAAAGTTTTCATTCATTCATCCATTCATTAATTCATTCATAACCATCTTGCAGCGTTGTTTAAGATATCAGTCAAAGCATTGCAACGTTAGAATAGTTAGGATATCAATTGTGCATGAAAGGACTATATTTATATTGTTTGATTAGTATTATGAGATTCCCTGGCAGATTTCGTACAGTCAAAATCCGTTGATCTTGAGTTTCAGTGAACACATTGCACTCACCGTCACCAGTCTGCGGTGGTCGAGATGTAACGTTAGTCCAGTTGACTCCAGCAGCCCTTCAAACATGTTCTTTATCTCGTTTCCATGTTGTATATTAATTATCTCTCCAAGTAGTTGCTAAATGGTTTGTTAGTTCGTTATTATTACTGCGTTCTTATTATGTAGATTCATAGCGAGCGTCCTCTTGTTGTTTACTGTAGAGAGCGTCTATTTCTTTCAGAACGTCAGTGGCCAATCAGAAGTGCGAAAACCAGAATGAGGCTACGGAAAGAAATAATAATAATAATAATAATAATAATACTTCGTCTTATAGCGCCTTTCAGTCTACAGTAAACAAAACAAACGCAGGCGAAATAAGGACGCTCGCTATAAATCTACATAAAAAGAACGCAGTAACGAACTAACAAACCATTCAGTAACGTAAGTAGCGTTACTGAATTTCAAAAGTAATGCGTTAGAGTACTAGTTGCGGCAAAAAGTAACTTCGTTTCTGTAACGCGTTACTTTGTAACGCGTTAGTCCCAACACTGGTCCAGTCACTGGGAAAGGATTTGAGGGAAGCGATGGCACTTGCTCAAAAGCATGCTGAGAAGCAACAGACCAGGCAAGCTGAGGTGTATAACAGACAGCTAAAGGGACATTCGGTGGAGAAGGGGGATCGGGTCTTGCTGGCAAATAAGGGGGAGCGAGGCAAGAAAAAGCTAGCTGACCGCTGGGAGAGTGCTGTTTATACTGTGGTGTGTAAAAACAGTGTGCTGAATATATACAGTATCCGTCATCCTGTCACAGGGAGGATTAAGACTGTTCATAGGAATTTGATTATGCCCGTCAATTTCCTGCCTCTGCCGTCATGGGATGAGCCAGAGATTGAGGTGTCTATTCCTGGCACTGTTCCTAGTGAGGAAATGACAGATGATTCTGTTCAGGATGAGCTGAGAACTGCCCGGTGGGTTGCTCATCTTCCTGAGTCCAGCGTGGAGGGGGTAGTAGATACCAGGATAGGGATGGGTGTATCAGAGCCAGCAGAGGAGCAGGTGGGAAGTATGGGTAGTGATCAATATCGTAGGATTACACTTGGGACACATAATGGTGAGGAGCAGGAGTGTAAGCTGAAGACACCACGCCATTTTTGGATGGAGGGACCAGATGTAGATGTTGAATCAGAGGAGTCATACTCTGTGATTGTTTATCAGGACAGTGATCAGTCGTCAGACACGACGACTGTGGAATCAGGCACTGAGGACATGATGGCTCCGGGGAAGGCCCCCTGTAGTTCATCCTTACTTGTTCCAGTGTGTGAACCTGAGTCGGTTATGTCGGGCACTGAGGACATGATGGCTCCGGGGAGGGCCCCCTGTAGTTCATCCTTACTTGTTCCAGTGTGTGAACCTGAGTCGGTTATGTCGGGCACTGAGGACATGATGGCTCCGGGGAAGGCCCCCTGTAGTTCATCCTTACTTGTTCCAGTGTGTGAACCGGAGTCGGCCATTGTCACTGTCAAACCGAGTGTAGTTGGGGTACCTCAAGGGGTTTACACTAGGCTGGGGAGGTTTATCAGGCCGGTTAACAGGCTCATTCAGACGATGGCTGTACAGAGAGTCAGGACTGCTGTCATCTTAAAAGGTGATTCAAATTTTTTTTTGGTGATTCTTTTTATTTATAAATTTTTTTTTCTTTTCTTTCATTGATTTTGCTGTTTGATTTTCTTTGAGTCATACTGGTAGTTACGGTTGTCTATTGCATTAGACATGATTTGGTAATTTTGGTGTATTCCATGGTATAAATATGTACATGGCATGTTTTTTTGCCTGTGGTTAGATGAGGGATTAGCTACCCTTTATTTTTCCTGATCCTTTATCGGATAGCTTTTGAGCTGGTCAACCTATTTTCTAGGTTTGGAATTAAGGGAATACACCGGGTTACATGTGACGCGTTGATTCATTGTAATTTTTTTATTATTTTCTGTTTCTTTGGTTTATACTTACGCTGTTGAGTTGATTGAAGGGAACACTGTCCATGATCTGGCATAAAACAGTAGGGGAGAATGTAGCAGTGTGAAGTTGTTATGCTAGAATCATGGACAGAAACTGTTATCTTTTATCTTAAATAAGTAGGCCAAAACGGAAACACTCTTACTTTAAAGGAACAAAGTGGACCGAGCTCACTCTAGTGTTGTGGAGGGGTGCCTTGGATACTAGTTTATATTAATTTCCTCACATTGAGTTATTGATTCTCCAAACGAAATTCCTTTTTGGGTCTTTTATAATGGGTTTAGAGAAGATAGGATATCTTTCCATTGAATATTTGTTGTATTGTAAATACGTTCAACTAACGTACACAATGGTTTAGCCGGTTTGTCGACGAGAGACACGCCGGCGGAAGTGCTCGCTCTCTTTGAGATTGCAGAGCACGAGAGCACAGGTACGCACTTTCGGTTACCTAATATGGGATTTAATTGCAATGTATAACTTGTAAAATTGATTTATGTTTTGGTTTTGGTACTGAAATACCCTGTTGTGTAATGACATTAATTCGCCCTGTGTAAAACAGCCACAGTACGTTCGTGTACTAACTCATATTCTGTTAACAATGATAGGTGGACTAAACCACGGCGAGGATGGTAATTCACGCCATGCGTATATGCTGTTTGTGGTTCGTTAACAGGTATGAACCGTTGTTTTTGTATTTCGGTTTAATTAATGCTTACACACTGCCTTTCATTTCATATTGTTTCATATGTTTTTACTGAAGTCGACTGGTACTGAGCTACATGTATTTAAGAGTAGCTAACAATGGCTGTAAATGTAGACGGCGCGCTGTTTTGAATGTGCGCGCAGCGCTGGCTCTTTGAGTTTTGCCGAGCACGAGAGCACAGGTGGACTAAACCACGGCAAGGATGGTAATTCACGCCATGTGTGTATGCTGTTTGTGGTTCGTTAACAGGAAATAAAACACCATCAACTGAGTACCGTTGTCCGTGTCTACGTCCACCTCACACCAGACACAACGCAGATTCGATCACGCTACAGATAGATAGATAGATAGATGGTTAGCCGATCGTTACGTAGCCAGCTAATCTTCTCTCCTCTTCAGACCTCCACGGCTCCACCACACAACAGTAGTGAGCTAACGCTAATGCTATATAATCAGGACAAAACATGGTATAACGTCGCCCAAAAGAGTTCCCTACAACAAAGTTGTCTGGTTGATTAAACAACTGAGCTACTGTTAGTGATCCATCTGAAATCCAAATTTCATGGATATATCCTTGGGTAAAATAGTTTGTTTATTAACGTTTATTCAACATAATAATAATAATAATAATAATAATAATAATAATAATAATAATAATAATAATAATAATAATAATAATAATAATAATAATAATAATAATAATAATAATAATAATAATAATAATAATAATAATAATAATAATAATAATAATAATAATAATAATAATAATAATAATAATAATAATAATAATAATAATAATAATAATAATAATAATAATAATAATAATAATAATAATAATAATAATAATAATAATAATAATAATAATAATAATAATAATAATAATAATAATAATAATAATAATAATAATAATAATAATAATAATAATAATAATAATAATAATAATAATAATAATAATAATAATAATAATAATAATAATAATAATAATAACAATACATTTAATTTGTAGTGCACTTTACATTTTGAACCAAATCTCAAAGTGCTAAGATTTGACATCAATACAACGTCAAAACTGCTAATGCTACTGTAGCTAACCGGAACTGATTTGCAGACAGGAAAGCAACCAACAATATTGTCCGTGCGGAACCCTTATCCCCAACACATAGTTCCGCCCCACCTAGAATAATTTTCACCAGCCGCCACTGGTCACAACACTGTTGGAATGGAATCTTGGAACCTATTCTACACACTCAAATG